>NW_027526203.1:298058765-298495599 GCF_048455015.1 Haemaphysalis longicornis | reverse complement strand
CTAAGCATACGAACCCCGAAAGGACGCCGCACGACGAGCAGAACTCACCCGCATACAGCAACCCACCGATTCACTCTCTTACCATGCCGACGCCAGTTTTACCGCTGGCAAAGTAGTCACTGCAAGCATAGATTCTTCTAGCAACGCAGTCGTTATCATCACCACGACGTCCCCTTCTGCGGCGACAGCAGAAATGATGGCCATAACGCAAGCCATTACTCAACATGACTACCAATCAGAGAGCATTGTCATTCGCTCTGACTCCCAAGCAGTCCTGAGGGCTTTCCTTCGCAACGAACTGCCTCCAAACATACGAGCTGCACTAGCTGAGTATGGACAGTGCCATCCTCATATCTCAATCACTTTAGAATGGACCCCAGGACATTCTTCTTCCTTATGCAATGCTCGCGTCCACGATAAAGCCTCAACGGCCTGGTGTTCCGAAACTTCCCAGGCCTGGCCCGAGACCTACTTCCCGGCAGAGGACAGGGAAAGTGCGCCATCAGGAACGAAGAGCGTATATGAAAACACTCCGAATAGACCACAGAGAACTCCCCAGACCACCGATTGCCTTCCGAGGAAGTACACGACACTCCTAAGGCAAGCTCAAACACACTCTCTACCAAACGACTACACTCTGCATCAAATACAGAACAATCCAGGCAGACCACATTGCCAAGTGTGCGGCTCCATACCCACACTCACACACACTTACTTGACCTGTCCCAGAGCCCACACACCGCAACGTCGCTCACTACCTCATCACATTTCCTCCTGGAGGCCTGGGTTGCCCACCTCGGCAAGACGACTTCTTCGTGGACAACTCTCTTCAGCACCTGCTCACCCATCAGGGGGGGGGGGGGGGGGGGTCGTTTGATATCAACCTCCTTGAGCGCGGACCCGGACATGGGTCGTATTAATGTACGTTTACTCTCTCTCTCTCTCTCTCTCTCTCTCCGAGAGGGTGTTGTGTAGACCCAGCTTCAGTAAGCGGTTGGTAGAAGTGAATGTGGGCAGGCCGAGGGCTGTCTTGTAAGATTTCCGTATTACGACATGATCTTGGCATTTTCTTGCGGTTTTAAGTAAGATAGGGTGCCCCGAAGGTGGTGCGGCTGATCAGCATTGCTTGTAGGATGCGGCAGTTATCTGTTTCCTTCAGTCAGTGTCGGCGAGAGCATATTCGTTGAATTAGGTGTGTAAGTTGGGAGACTGTAGGAGTTTGGGGAGGTACGTGACGCCAGAGCCATCGGGGGGGGGGGGGGGGGGGGGTAGTGGACGCTCAGGATGCGGAGGGTTTGACGGTGGGGATTGCTTGTTGCCCGTTGAGAGTGAGTGAAGGGTCGGGGGTCGGGTATGGTGGGCGGCCCCGGGTTCGTGCTCGGAGGGCGAGTAAGGCGGATTTTGATGGCGCGCAGCACAGACTACAGGTTTGGAGATATTGGAGCGTACTGTCGATGCCTGTTGAAAACCATCTTGCTGTTGTCCGGGAGAGCCTGTGTTGGACCATATGGTGAGGTCGTCTGCATATAAGGCGTGCGAGACGTGGGGGATTTGTTCAAGTACTGTCGGGAGTCGCATGAGCGCTATATTGAAAAGTAGTGATGAGACAACCGAGCCTTGGGACTGCCCTTTGCCGGTGTGGGAAAGGTCTCTGTCTTGTGAGGGCCAATGTGGAGTGGCAGTTCGATTTTGTCAAAAAGGCTCTCACATAGTTATATGTGGCAGATCCGCAGCCAGTTGTTTGAAGATGGCGGAGAATGGCTGTGTCAGGTACGTTATCGAAGGCGCCTTGTATATCGAGGACAAGACGGAACTGGGCGTACTTTTCTAAGACAGTCGAGAATCAGTTCTTGAGTTGGAGGTGGACGTCTAGCGCCGAGAGTGAGTACGGAACCCGAACATGGTGTGAGGTAACCGGTTGGTGTCTTCAAGAAGTCCGTTAGACAGCGAGTAACCAGATGTTCAAAAAGTTTGCCCACACAGGACGTGAGGGAGATCGGTCGTATGCTGTCAAAAGTGATGGATTGTGAGGCTTGGGAAGTAAAGTGATATCTGCGTGGCGCTACTGGGGCGGTACTGTGCTATTAGTCCAGTGGCGGTTGTAACAGGCACGGAGAGATTCCAAGTGGTCGTCGTTAAGGTTACGAAGTAGCTTGTACGTTATTAAATCGTGTTCCGCGTGTTGTTGTGCGGGTTAACCGGGTGAGTGCTTGCGTGAGTTCGTCCTTAGTAAAAAGGGTCATCGAGCTGAGGATTGGGGGTGCCGGCGTAGACCGCGAGGGAGCTGCCAGATGGTGTGGGTCCGAATATCTTGTGACGGATCTGAAAGAGTAGTTGATCAGGCGGTTGAGAGTGGTTGAGGAAAAGTCTGGCTATATTTTTCGAAGTGGCAGTTTTGGTAGGGGTGTTTCCCAGTAGGTGGTGTAGGATGTGACAAGCTTTCTTGATTGTGAGTGCCATTCATTGGTCACAGAAGCCGCGCCAGTTTTGGGGCTTGCAGTTGTTTGGCCTATTTGAGAACTCTTCTGTAATCTGCGCAATACGACGTTTAAGCTTGCGATTCTGTTTATTACGGCGCCATCCGTTGAGTAGGCTACGTCGTACCGTCCATAGATGGTTGAGATGGTTGTCTACTGCCGGTAGATCCTGCATGCGCGTGATTTTCTTAGTGTGAGAGTTTCGTAGATCGAGGAGTTGTTGCGTCCATTGCTCTAGGTTACCTTTCGGCAGTTAGGTTGGAAGTGAAGCTTCGCGGAAGGCTTGCCAGTCAATGAGCTGCGCCGTGCCCGTCTTGCGACGGATGCTGGTGAGTGGAACGGTGAGGAGTCGCTGGATGGGTGAAATTTACATCATGACATCCAGTTTCTTTTCCGCGGGGGGTGGGGGTGGAGGAAGTCTATCTTGCATACGATAGCCCGTCCCGATTTTTTTAAAGCAAAGCTTCTTACCTCTACCAGCCAACGGTTCCTTCGTGGCGTGCGCGACAAGAAACTCCCAAAGCGGCTGGGGAGTGGGAAGGCGGTCTTCACTCACGGAGCACAGTGTAGACGGTGCGGTGATTAGTTACCCAGCGTTCCCCGCGCTCAGGTGCCTGCTGACAACGGCGGGCGCGTCGGCGGGATGGCTCTGTTGTCTGCTTTAGCGACGGTTGTTTTGGGCCTGTT
The DNA here is from genome assembly GCF_048455015.1 of Haemaphysalis longicornis. Classification (NCBI taxonomy): domain Eukaryota; kingdom Metazoa; phylum Arthropoda; class Arachnida; order Ixodida; family Ixodidae; genus Haemaphysalis; species Haemaphysalis longicornis. The sequence continues at coordinate 298,492,435 of NW_027526203.1, read as the reverse complement.
TTGGGGCAGCTTCGCGTCCATTGCGCGCTTCCTTCGCACGGCTTGATTAACTTGTTCGACAGCGCCTCCTGGGAAACAGGACCAGACGGAATTAAGTGGTCGTACGGCAAAGATACGTTAAGGATTTGTTTGCAGGACGGGAAAACAAAATGTAGAGACCACATACAGACATCTGGACGCCGGAGAAACGCTACTTTTTGCGCACTGCTTGTCACGAATGGGACTCCGTTTTCTAAATTGGTGACTATCAATTCGGTTGTGTTTTAACAGGTATTACAAAAGGCGAAAGGAGCAACTGGTTTTGATAAATAGCCTTTAAAAAGTTCCCCCAGCTTTCTCGCAATTCTCAAACTTACTATACTAACTAGTTTAAATGGGTATCAATCGGAATTAAGCTCACATGCCCAATTGTTTCGGCGTCTGCGCTTGTGCCGCGCGGTGGCGTAGCCCCGAGCTAGCAAATCAGGATGGCTAGGTTCTGCGGTCACCCTTCGAATGACGCTGCTCTCCGTTTTCCTTCTGCCGACGCACGGCTGGGCTGCAGCGGTGGAGTCCGCCGGTCTAGCCCGGTCGTGGACGACGCTGCTACGTTCGGGGCGACACACCCGCGAATTTCAGGTGACAGCTGGCAGAATCTCGGGTTTCACTGTTTGTAGAGCCACGTGTGTGAATTCAAGTGGCGTCGCGGGGGCAATTGTGGGTGTCGTTTAAAGCTTTGCTTTCCAACCACCTGCACAGCGTGGATTGCAGCAAGTTTTTTTTTTTTTTCGCAGCCGCTTCCTTTGCTCTGGAAGAGTGGCGTCCCTGATGTCTTCAAAAGCTGTTATAAAAACCTAATTTTAGGAACTTTCGGCGATCGTAAAAATTTTGAGGTTGAGTGCTGCCTTATATGCTGTCCTGATGAAGGCGTTTGGGTTTTTTTCAGTTAGGGTACGTTTGTGGTACGCAGGGCTGTACTATATCCGGTTAATAATCAGTGCCCGCATGAGTCTTATCGTTTCTTCTCTCATTACTGCTGTTCCCTTGGTTACGCGTTTTACACTGTGAATTAATTCGTTAAAGATTTTCTGTATTTTGGGGATCGTGAGAGCGGCTCCGCCGCTTCAAGCTTCCGCAGGGGCGGTAATCTCCTCCGCGGCCCGAGCCATTCTATCCAAGTGCAAGCCACCGGGTAGAGCCATAGAGCTCGTGTGGGTCCCGGCTTACGCGCGGGTAGCAGGTAGAACCATCGCCGACTACCATGCCCGAGAAATGTCAATTCGGGCCGAGCACGAGCCGGAAGAGCTACCACACCCGGTTACCCGCTTTTGGGACATTACCCGGATGTACCGTGACGAGAGGTGCAGACTGCGGGAACCGCACCGCAAACTGACTAGGCAACAGCAGACGATCCTGCGTCGAGCGTAGGTGGGATCGTTTGCGCATCCCGTACTAATGAACCGCATGTACCCTGCGGAACACGATACGCTCTGTACGTTTTGCAAAAGAGAGAAGGGCACCCTGCCGCACATCTTGGCAGAGTGCACAGAACTCATCAAGACCCCCCCTCCTTCCCGTCCCCACAACACCCCCAATCCCCAACCCCTTGAGCGATGGGAGACCTTGTTGTCCAGCCCCGCCCTGCCGACTCAGCTCGCACTGACACACAGGGGCCAGGAGCTGCTGGGAACATATGGGTCCCGTAACTAGGGAACCACCCCGTCTGGTGCCAGCGTGCACCACCGATTTCTTTTTGGGCTCAGTAAAAGTTGATTCCTCCTCCTCAGTAGGACCATTCTGAGAATTCTTGCCAGCGTGTTCTCTGAGATGACACTTAAATATTTCTTAAGTTGATCTTTAACCTGGCCATGTGGTGCATCACTAGCTTGCCCCACATACCTTGCAGCAGTGACAGAGCAGCAGGAAAATGAAAAATCAAATTAAAAATTACTATGATTAAGCGGAATATATGAGTTTTATTTCTTACTAGGCGACATTTTAGGCTGTGTCTCCTCATAATCTGGAAATTACCCGGTAATATTCTGTGTATGCGGCATGCGGCATGCGGCACATTTCACAATAGCCACGGAAATTAAAAGTTGTAACATTTTGGGAGAGTTACGCGGGGAAGGTATGCACCCGGGCTACAAGGCGCGCCGTAGTGGAGGGCTACGAATTTATTTAGTACGCTTGTTCGCTCGGGAACGTGCTTAGAAGATAGGCATGCACTATAAAACTAACTAGAGCAACGGGCTTGGTGAAATGAAAGACCAGATGAGAAGACAAGTTGCAAATTGAAAGTGTTCAAAGATAAAAGAACGAACAAGTTCGTGCCATAAACGATGGGGGATCATGCCAGATAAGCGTCTTGGGAATTGTAACAATATGACATGAAAGTCAAAATCGGCAAACATTTTCAGCCGGAAGCTTTGACACGAAGCGTAGTTCGACATGTCATGTACACATAAGGCGGTATCACTTGGTAAAAACACGGTACAACACCCACTAGGGCACGAAGAAAAAAAAAACACTAAACATGGAACTCCTGGTCCAGTGACGCGAGAAACACATGCCCAATTCGGATCCCACACGGATTCCCAAGAAAGCCATTATGGGACCACGAAGTGGCCTGGGCAGTTTCTGCTGGCCCGTACATGGCGCGTGCACTGCAGGCGTTCACATGCGGAAGGGCTCGCGCACTTTCGATAGAGACGAGGCCAGACGAAGCGCCCAGTGGCTCGACGTCCCTGAAGCGTCTCGCGTGCTGCCTGCTAGACACTGTTGTGGTCGCGCCGCCTGTCCCGGCGGAGCAGGTGTTCTTCCTCTTCCGTCGGCGGTCCGACGGGGAGGGAAATGGTGAGCGAGGTCCAGAGAACGGCGTCGCGCTGGCGCTCGTGCACCGTGCGCGCCAGCAGGCAGAGCGCCACCAGTGCGGCCAAAGTGACGAACGCGTAGCGGGTGTCCCAGTAGATGCACAACGGGATGGCCAGCAGCCCCACAGTGAGCAGCACGAAGAAGGCCAGCACGGTGCACGCCTCTCTGAGCTCCCACCCTCGCATGGAAGGATGCGCGGACCTGCAACGAGAAGAAGCCGCCGTCCGCGGCAAGATACGCCTATGGTATAACTCTCCATTGTGAGGACCAGGAGGTCGGATGAGCGCTCTCGCAGGCAGTCTTTAAACACGACAAAGCTCTGTGGCAAGCATAGCGGAATTACACGCAGATCATTTCGACTGAATTATCCCTTTGGCGGAACCGCTTAAGATGCGACTCTCCTTCCACAAACAACACTCATTGCGCAGAACTCCAGATCACATGTATCACTGGTTCTTTCTTGAGCCGCCGTATGAACTTCCAGCGTATAGATGGTGATGCAAGTATCGTGGAAGTCTCATCCAGAGTTGGCATCATTGAACTAATCAGCGAAATAAACCCCATGTAAGGTGCTTGCGAAAAGCCCACGCGCTCGTGAGCATACCCTACACGGGGCAGCCTTACTTGTCCATGTTACAACCGCCTTCCAACAAAGGTAATAACCAACAGTGGTGACAGGAAGAAACGGTATGCAGATGCTGCAATCGAAGCCGTTGGTGCACGATTCTTGAAGCCGGATGCGGGTAGTTGTACGCACTGTACATATCAGTAGCAACACCATTGGAAAGAAACACGAGGTACTACTTGTATTATAAGCACGGTCCTTGCCGTTTTCACTTTACGTTCGCACAGTGCCGCTACTCTGAAACAGAGAATAGGGGGGAGGGGCAGGCTTATGGAAGCTGATGGTTGAGTTTATTGCATCACAAACTCGGCGTTGAACAAAAGATTCACACGCACTCATAAGAGTATAGAAGCGTACTGCTGACTCCACGGCCCCACCAGGAAGAGCGCTGGTATGAGGGTAGTCAGAAGAACTGCGGTGACGCAAAAAAGGCGCTAGTTTGCAATGGCAGAGGCTTTGATCAAGCTTGATAAAGCAGCTACAAAAATCAAGGGCATGTGCTTGTCGGGACTAGCCAATACATCGCTGTTGCCTTGTTTTATTCGTATATATTTTTTTCCAAATCGGCAACCATCCTCTGGAACAATTTGGTAATTAAAAAGCCCCGAGCATTCTTGTTCGCAGACAAGCCAACAAATGCGGGAATTAGATACGAACGGCGCACACAGTCTGCAACACAAAGCTTTAAATAAACTGTTGCCTTTTTATGCGCCGAAGCTGTACACACGTTGAGGCTTCCCGTAGAGAGGGCTACGGATTAATTTAGTCCAACCAGGGATCTTTAACTTGCGCCGAAATCTCGACACACGGAAATTTTAATTTTTGCCTTTATCCTAAAAACTGCTGCTTTGGCCTGGAGTCGAACCCGCGTCCTAGGACTAAGTGATTCGGTCCGCCGTGTGCGTACAGCAGACAGCGTGCACGGGACCGCCTATCATCGTAACCAGCAGTATGAACGCGTCGCGATAAGCTGCCCCAGACAAGCGGTGCCAATGCAGAGGCGGCAAGACGAGGAGAGTACAAAAAAAAATAGTATCCTTCCACTCTTACGAAGAATGAAGGAAGGTGCACGAAATAAAGCACGTTTGTAATTTGCGATTGAGCATACTTCCCAGCCAATTAGCTGAATGAAACTTGGAACCCAAGCTTTATTTCAGCCGACAAACATAAAGGTGTTCGTTTGCTTGCCGCGCCGTAGGCATCTTTCGGTTTGTGTAACACATCAACCCAATCCGCTCAACCACTGAGGACACCGGACAGGTCGAATTGGACCGTCTGACGCCCACGTTTAAACTTCCCGCCAGCACAACGAACATGTCACCAATGAGGGCATGAAACCTATAGCTGCGCGTGCACACCCACCCTCGCTCCATTCCCAACATGTGCACGCGTAAACCAGAAACCGGTTATGTGCGCGTGCTTAGAAGTGAAAGACACCATCGAAAATGTCGCTCAGAAAGCCCTTTAGGCTGAACAAGTAATGGGGCTGTTCGATTTTCCACTTCTGGCTGCCTGGGGCTGCCCGCGGGCAGCCAGAAGTAAGAGCCGGTCATTCTCGTTTGTCTGGGGCAGTTTAATTCGTTACTTCCGGCGTCACCAGACAGATCGCCTTTGATTTTCTCTGATCAACTGATCTCTGGCTTCCCACGGGCTGCCAGAACCGCCAGGATGTTTGTGCTCTGGCGGCGAGCTGGCTTCAGTCTGGAAGCTAGCAGACGGCACCATAGAGAAAAACATATATTTGCTTTCTCTATGACGGCTTTCTTTTAAAGGCCATTGACTCCTGCCGTGCGGCCAGTTTCAGCATAGCATTGAAGATATGCGGTTATTTCGGGTTTTAAAGTTGCCTTAGCCAATGCGCAGCTTAATCTTGCAAGCACAACATTTCACTTTATTTAAACGTTGTCTTTTCATAAGGCATGTTTTCGCAGAGCTCATGGTTTTCGTTGCAACATAGCAAGTATTTTTCATCTCGTAGACGAGAGAGCAGCGTTTCGAGTTAGACGGAAACATACATGTTTTATTTTTTAAGGTAAGCGTTTTTTGCACGAACATATATATGCCTGTACGTGAAGATGTATGTTTTCATTTGTGCGCCCGCAAATGGTGTCAGCAGCTCATCAAAAAACGGCTTCAGAAAGCGCCTCATAGCGCCTCGTAAATCGAAATTTGCCAGAAAGCGCCTCGTAAATCGAAATTTGGTTGTTTGAGGCGTACATCTTTTCAATTGACGTGTATCTTTTCAATTGACCCAATGAACACCCTGGGAAAAGATTCAAAGAAAGCGGAACGTGCGGTATGTTCTGGCCAAAGAAAAAAATAATGAATTCTTGATTTCGTAAGTTGAAAAGGAATGGATGTCCAGCAACAACAAAGGGCTGCCGAAATGAGTCGTCACTGCGTCATGCTCGCGTTTAGCAGCTTCGGGAATAGGCCCGTCCGGATCAAGCGTGCCGACGAAACTGACGGTGAAAGCAGAAATACATTTTGTGAAGTGGGCCGTAGCAGACGATAGAAAAAAAAAAAAAAAAAAAAGAGGTTGCTGCCTTCAGTGCCCGTTGCGCCAGACTTGCTCCTAGATTTTTCTGTTTCCGGTGTACACCAAGCTCCTGAACTACGTAATCATGACGAAACTTCCTGCCCAAGAGCAAGCTTCTGGCAGCCAGCGGGCTGCCAGAACCATAGAGTTTCTTAGTAAGCATACTAGAGAGGAAACTGCACTTGAGAAGCCATGTCGTAGGGGGGGAGGGGGAGGGGCTATGGGAAGACCCCCCTTTTTGGCTTGGGCTTGGGCTTGGCATGACAATTGGATTCTTAAGCGGTTTTTAGGATTTGCTTTCTTCACTATGCATTAACACATCTACGAGCTACGAGAAAGCCGAAATCTTCCCTGTTCTGTGGCAGCCGTGTTCAGCGAAACAGCAGGCAGTGCGTGATATTACCTGACGTTGGTCATGCCGCGGAGTGAAGAAACGTATGACTGAGCGGGTAATATACCGCCGCGAAACTTGTAGCTGACTAAAAAAAAAAGAAACAAAACCTACTTCGACGACGACAAGATACGACTGATACGGGCGCCTGTATCTGTCCTAACTTCTCTTCGTCCGCAACTTTTTAACGCCACGTTTTCTTTTTTCTTCAAGTATGAACCAACTCGCTCAGCAACAAGATTTGTTAAACTGTAGCTGACGGTCGGTGCACCGGTTCACCATGAAGACGACGTTTTGATAGGTGCGCTCAAAAAGCTTTCCAAACACTTCAAACAACTTATTATCTGAAATAAAATAAAGTAAGAGGCTCTAATGAGTTTCCCCCCAAACATTAACATTGTTGTTAATACCAGCTTGGCCTGCCGAATAGTAGGCACAACCGTGCCTGCAAAAATGCGCTTTAATCCCTTTTTTCTTAGCTTTAAAACAGCCTGTTTGATTTTCCACTTATATAATAACACAGCATTCTATGCGTTTTTTGTGGCACTGCGTTCGAATATATGGCCACTAAAGCGTTTTAATCCAAGCCAATGATGAAACTAAGGCGAGCGCATGATCTAATGGGGGTCCATGACTACACAGACGGCTTTGATGTGAGCCGCATAGACGCTAGCGCCAGATTCCTCTCTAGTGTATACTGTAAGAAACTCTATGGCCAGAACGTCTGTAAATCGAACAGGCCCAATATTGGCTTACTCGGCAGGCTAGAACTTGAGGCGGCAATGGCGGCAGCAGCGGTTTTCCGTCGTTTTCTCGATCATTCGCGCTTCTGTTCGGGCCGACGCGTCTTCAATTCCCGCTTTTATTCTAGGTGAACGACATGCGTCTGTCCCATAGCGAGCTAAAACTTGGAAGGCCTCAAGCTTTTTTCTAGCTGTCCGTTTCCCCCCACCGTGGGAATCTATACTGTCGGTGTAACACCAACCCAGACCCGAACTGCTCGATTACGAAGGACAGCTTACAGAGCGTATGAGGCATGAGTCTTTCCCGGTTAAATCTCCCACCAGCGCAACGGGCATATATCGGTAGCGGCACGAAGTCAAACTGTGCGTGCACGCCCCTCTACTTCCACCCCTATTCCGTTCACGCATAAACAGGCAATCGGTGATGGGCGCATACTTAGGCGCGAAATACACCGGCGAAAATGTCTCTCGTAAAGCATTTTAAGCTGAAGAAGAATTATGTGCTCACGCCGGTGCTCCAACCAGTCTAGTGCTCACCAGGAATTCACAGCTCTTCGGGTAGGTGGAATTTCAGGCGGCGGCGGCTTTCAGGCGTTTTTTTACGCCCATTCGCGCTCCTGTTGATTCTCCGCAATCATCTGATAAAGGCGCAACCGTCATTGTCAGTCCAAGAAGCGTCGGTGGTGACGAGGGGAATACCAGTTGTGAAAGAGGGGTGAGCGGTGGCGGGGAGGAGCCCCGGAGCGGCGCCGAATAAATCGGCTTCACCGGAATGAAAACAAAACTAGGTTGAGGGGGGTGGGGGGGTAGACATCTACTGCTTCGCACCCACCCACACACACACACAGGCACGCACGCACGCACGAACGCACGCAAAAACTGGAGGCTTAACCATCACATAGTGTGTAGGGTAGCCGCTGACCGCTTCCCAAAAATATTCCGCAATTTGACCCCCATCGGAGTCAGCATTGCGAACTCCTTAGCGGCAACTCCACAAGTTGCGCATGGCACGCAGGAGGAGGTTACAAGGAGCTTGCGTGACTTGTAAGGGACATCACTGCTGCCAGACGCGATTCCCAGTACCCGGTCGAATAATGGCTTATGACATAAGGGACTTCACCACGAGAAGGTAGGCTAAAGGTCCACTCCGTCTGTCGCACCACAACCCAGGCCGCCATATATATATATATATATATATATATATATATATATATATATATATATATATATATATATATATATATATATATATATATATGTCACGAAGACAAGGACGATGCAGTTGTGTTGAATGAGAAACACGTTTATTGGAGTGAACTTGGGCTCCCCTAACAACTCAAAAGAATACAGAGGCGGCGAAGCAGCGGTCAACAAAGTGACTTGCACAGGCGAGTGTCGTCGAATCGAATGCCCCGGCGTCCGCACTGCAGGCTTTTAAGTGCGAATGCACTTTATAAGCGACCCCAAACCATCCACCGCCGGCGTCGGCGGCGGCGTCGGCGTCCGCAGTGCTCCTCTATATTTAAAAAAGAAACAGCATCCGGCGCCAGGTTTCGATCCGAGGACTTTGCGGCCGCAGCGCGACGCTCTACCGACCAAGCCACGGACGCGACGCTGACATCAGTGTTAGGACGCGCCTTATATCTTTAACACATTCAAACTACGTCGTCAGCGGCGTGCGTTGGCGACTCAGCGGCGTTATAGCGGCTTGATAACTGCGTGGTGTACACGTGATACTACAAACCCGATGGAAGAGATGGAAGAGAAGGCGGCGAGGCGGTGGGCTGCGGGGGCCGAGCGCAAGCGCCGCAAGCGGGCCGACAACCGTGCATTCGCACTTTCACATTCTCCCCCTCGGGGAAATGCGGGGGAATTTTTTATCTTTTGGCGCGCGTGGTTCTCGAAACGTCGATTCGCATCGAGAACATAGTAGATCCAAGAAGATTATTCTGGGCTGTTCACGTTAGATTGGAATGCTCTCCCTATGACAACAGATAACACATCCGGCACAGAAAGAAAGAATGGAACACGCGCTTCCCTTGGCGCAGAGATAACACAGACCGGCGCAGCCGGGCGGTAAAAGCAAAACACAAATAAACAAACCCAATGTATGGTTCGCGGCAATATATATATATATATATATATATTGTAGTGCGAAAGACGAGCAAGTGGCGCGCAGCCACCATGCGAGCACTACCGAGCAACTGATAAGCTACGCGGCCACAACAACCGTCAGCAATGTCATTGTGATTGGCGTACGCCACTCAAGGAGATTGACCACTTGAATTGTGCAGATGACGACGAGGCAGCACGGTGAGCCACCGCAGCGGCATCGTCATCGGCGTGAAGCTCGTGAAGTGCTCGAGATATACTGCCGGCTGGAACACTTATCCCCTTGCCACTTCTGAGTGCCTCTCCTACTCTCCGCTTTCAAGGCAATAAACCCGCATTACAATATATATATATATATATATATATATATATATATATATATATATATATATATATATATATATATATATATATAGTTAGTTTCCGGGACATTCAAGTCTTAGAAATATCTTCGCATTTAGAGAGCAGAAAAGGTTGAACTTAATGAATGGTAGATGAAATAAACAGATGTTGCATGTTGTATCGGCGCGTGCGCTTACTGCAACTCTTTCGTTCTGTGCCTTACCCCTACACACCGGAAAATTTATGCTAGTTCACATGATGTTCATACGGTGACCCCTGTGACTGCCCCATGACACATTGATGGCAAACCTTTCATGGAAGAATACGGTACAGCTCAACTCCGCGGAAAACGAAATTCGCGCAAAACAAAATACTTTGGTGCTCCCAGAAAACTTCTTTGAGGTTCAGCCCTTATGACACTTTGGTATCACTCAGGTATGATGATGGTTAGAGTTTTTTGGCGCAAGGCCAGCTGGGGCAAAGAGCGCCAAACAAAAGTATCTAAGAGAAAATAGTGGCTACTAAAGCCAAAATAACAATAAAATCAATTAACGGCAGTGGTGATGGCTGGTGTATAGGGCCAGATTTGATTATGCGTGATAGGAAATGAGGTTTAAAAACTTCACGTCTGACAAGTACTCAAACACACGTTTCACGGAAAACATGGCATCGCCACCCAGAAACAGCGATGGATGTAGGGGAATATGTTGTCTGTAGAGTTCTCTGAAGTGTTTGTGTCGTGTTGTGTGAAGTGCCTTGCATGTGATTAGTATGTGCACTACGGATAGGGCCTCTCCGCACCTGCTGCACTGGGATCTAGAAGATCCCGTCAGCAGATAAGAGTGCGTGGCATGGGTGTGCCCTATCCGCAGCCTACCCAAGGCGACTTCTGTGTGTCTGTTGCGTGTGTCAGTGGTGTATGGTCCCAAGCGTGGTTTTATAACGTGTAACTTGTTATCTGTCTGTTCACTCCAGTGTGTTTGCCATGTTCTACGCAAGTGTTGTCTTATGTGTGGCTTGAGGTCTGTATATGGTACGGTTGTTATGTCTACAGTGTTCCTGAGTGCAGCAGCAGCGGCCCCCTCGTCTGCCAACTTGTTCCCAGCGATCCCAGCGTGTCCTGGGACCCAGCAGAGGAGCAGCTGATGCTTCTGCGCATACAAATACATGATGGTGTTAAATACAAGATTAACTATGTGGTTTTTGGGGGTGTATGCGATAACAGTGCGCGAACAACACTGAAGGAATCTGTGTAGATGATAGACTTCGGAATTTGATTTTCCAGTATGTGTCGTACAATCAGTAAAATTCCATATGCTTCTGCTGAAAAAATTGTTGTGTGGACGCTCATGGTTCTGGCTGCACTGAAATTCGGACCATGAGCAGCGCAGGAGACTATAGTGGAGGTTTTAGACGCGTCACTGTAAAATTCTGCAAGTGGGTATTTAAACTGCAGAGACAGAAAGTGCTGCAGTATTGCAGCTCGTGGTACCCGATTTTTGTCAAGTTTTATAAAAGAAAGGTCGCACGACACAGGGCGAACTTGCCAAGGCGGTAAAATGTTTGAAAAGGATGACCTGTACACATCTAAAAATGAAGCGCTGAGATCCGAGGCTCGCTCTCTCACTCTAAGTGAAAAGGGCAGAGGAACGGATGGGCGATTTACAAAAAGCAGAGACGTTGATGTATCGTTAAAGACAGGATAAAAAGGATGGTTATTCAGCGATGAAATTTTAAAAGCATAAAGTAAGTCCATGTACGTCCGTTGGTTCTGAAGACTCCACTTATTACACTCGGCATACAGACTCTCGACAGGGCTAGTGCGAAAAGCACCCGACGCAAGCCGTAGCCCCAAGTGTAGCACTGGGTCAAGCATTCGCAACGCTGTTTTAGTCGCCGACCCATATACCACACTGCCATAGTCTAAACGAGACCCAACCAAAGCAGTATAGAGCCGTAGTAGGAGTTCTTTGTCGGAACCATACGATTGGTGGGAGAGTGTCACAGAATTAAGCGAAGTAATAATTTAGTGGCCGATGTCTCGGACGGGAGGAGCGACAAACAACTCCCCCTTACGTGCGAATTCGAGAATGTGGTTCGGACCGGCTAACCGGCGATAGGTCCACGCCTGATTGGCCGCTGGCGTGAGGCACGAGACGGGGCACGAGAAAACAGTTTCGAAACAACGGAAATTTACTTAACATTCACGGGAAATTCAAAACAGATAGACAGAGAGGGTAATACAGGCAAAGAAAACGAAGCTCGGCTTAACAAACACGAGGGAAGGAGTAAGGCACACAATAGGCGGGCAGGGGAGCTTCCCCCCCAACTACTCTAACACTCGGTTCGCTAGACACACACGCACACACCCGTACACACAACAGGGTACACTAAGAAAAGAGGGTAATCAAGTCCGCGGAGTCGATGCGAAGGAGGAAGATAATAGTGAGGGCGATTATAGAGTCTGCAGAAGAGTGGGGAAGGGGAGGAGGTCTTAGCTGGACTTTGGTCGGTGGTCTCGGTCTCGTCGGGGAAGATGCGTCGGCTCGCCGGTCGTCTGCGATGAGTCCCGTTGATCGGCGACGCAATTCGGGCACACCTGGGCCGCGCACCGTCCCCTCCTCGAGGGGAATTCTCGGGGGCCGAGGTCGCCGCTGTCGTCGCACTCGGGGCTACAGCGCAGCCCACAGAACCGGCCGCCGCGTCACAACCGCACCACCTTCCACCGCCACTGCTCGCTTCCTTCTCCCCGTGAGTCGTGAACCCCGCGCTGCACCGAGCACAGTCTTTCGGACCGCGCCTCTTCCGAGAACCAAGCGGGTGGAACCTCCGCTGGCCGCGGCACTCTCGCCCCTCTCTTCCGAAACACATGGCCCACTGCCCCGCGGGCCGAAATGGCGGCGAAAACATTCCTGCTCCGCCGGGATCCTCCCGCTGGGTCCCAATATGGCGAGCGAAAAAAAAAAGAGACAGCCATGGAGGGGCCCGAATTTCGCGACACTGCCCCCCCATCAAGAATGTTATTCCCAATAGCATTCAAACCAAACATCCAAAGCGAAATACGGGCACCAGACAAAACCACACCAAGTAACCGACATCGCCCAAAAGGGGGTGGCCATACTGGCCATAGGAGGGCCCGGGGATACACACGATAACAAAGTAACAGCGCGTTGCATATGAACAGGGCCGCGCTTCTCCGCATACACCGAAAATTAAGTCGAGGAAGATAAAGAGAAAAAGCTACACACTGTCTACATACATAGTACACTCCAATACGCACTCGCAATGGCGCAATAAAGTTCTGAGGCCATGCGGACCCCCCACTCACACATGATCTCGCGCAGCCGCAATAGAAACAGGCGAAAATTCGACTACATAGCGTGGCACGGGGTACACTTGGCTATACATTCACAGAGACATTCACCGCGGAGCACACGAACACTTCACATATATCAATGACCCGGCCCATGAACGAGCAAAAAAAAAAAAAAAAATGGAGCCGCTGTCATTTCCAGGCCGCAGGAGCCAGGTAGTCCTTCTACACCCTGCTCAAGTAGTCGGCCCCGACATTATCTCGCCCCTTAATGCTGGCGATGGTGAAATCGTACTCCTGGAGCAGGAGGGCCCAACGGAGAACGCGAGCGTTCGTAAACTGAGCCTGGCGGATGTAAGTTAGTGGCTGGTGGTCCGTCTGAATAGTGAAGGACCTCCCATACAAGTAGAAGTTGAAGCGTTTCACCGCCCAGACTATGGCGAGGCACTCCTTCTCTATTGCTGAGTACGCCCGTTCTCTCGGAAGCAACTTCCGACTTGCATATGCCACAGGGTGGAGCACGGCGCCTTTCCTCTGCAGTAAAACCGCCCCGAGCCCCTGGTCGGAGGCGTCGGTGCGTAACACGAAGGGCTGGTCGAAATCGACGACTTGCAAAACAGGTGCCTCGGAAAGGATCCGCTTCAGTTCCTCGAAGGAGCGCTGCTCCCGGACCCCCCACTTAACCGTGTTGGGGGCGAGCTTCTTCGTGAGGTCGGTTAGTGGGGCGGCCACTGTGGCGTAACCGGGGATGAAATCTCGGTAATAGCCAGACAACCCCAAAAAGGCCCGCACTTGACGTTTGGTCACCGGACGGGCAGCGTGCCGGATCCTGTCAAGGGTTGACTCCATGGGACCTAGGTGTCCGTGACCTATGGTGTGACCCAGAAACGACAACTGCTCGAACCCGAGCTGGCACTTCCTGGGATGGACCGCCATTCCGGCTTCCAAGATTCGCGCGAGCACCCGGTCGATGGCCACCAAATGGTCTTCCCACGTCTCTGTGGCCACTAGCACGTCGTCGTAGTAGTGGTAGACGTTGTCGATGCCGTCCAGTACTCGCCGCATGAGCTTTGCGAAAACTGCTGGGGCTGTCTTGATACCGAAGGGCATGCTTTTGAAGTGATACAGTCCACTAGGGGTCGAGAAGGCGGTCTTCTCCCTGGAGGCCTGATCGAGGGGCACCTGCCAGTACCCCTTAGAAAAGTCCATCTTTGAACAGTATTTCCTCCCCCCAACTTCCGCAATTAGACAGTCAGCCCTCGGAATAGGCTCTGCATCGGGCACTAGGACGTCATTCAGCCTCCTGAAATCCACACAGAACCGGTAAGTGCCGTCCGGTTTTCTGACCAGCACGACGGGTGCGTGATACGGTGAGCTGGATCTCTCAATCACCCCCATTTCAACCATGGCCGACACTTCCCTTTCGATGTTCTGTTGCACAGCGAAAGGAAGCGGATATTGCCTCACTTGGATCGGCGCGTCCGTCATCGTGGACAAAGAACACTCTGCCCACGTTGTGAGTCCTGGCTGATCCGAAAATATGCCTTTGTACTTCGACAGCAGAGAGTGCAGCTGCCCCGCTTGTCGGGTAGTCAAGTGATCCGACACGACAATGTCTTCCGGTCCCACCTCGCCTCCGAGGGGCCACGCCATCTCTTCGGCCCCGATGTCGACCGCCACGGCTGACACCGTCTGGACAGGGACACCTGATTTTAGTTCCCTCCTGATGTACTTTTTCAACATGTTCGCATGGAACGTCTTGGGCGTCCCCTCGACATTCACCACGTAGTCAACTTCTCCCTTCCTTTCCGCCACGGCATACGGGCCCTTCCACTTCATGGTGAGCTTGTTATGTTCTGTGGGTAACAAGACGAGCACCTCGTCCCCAGCCTGGAGGTGACGCATCTTGGCTCGGTCGTCGCAGTACGCCTTGTATCGCTCGGCTGCCTGTTCCAACGCCTCATGGGCAAGTTGGCACGTTGTCTCAAGCCTCTCCTTCAGGTCGATGACGTACTGGTAGGCGGTTTTGACCTCTTCTTCCACCTTGTTCCCGGTCCACAGCTCCTTGAGGATGGCCAGTGGACCACGAACATTTCGGCCGTAAAGCAGCTCGAACGGGGAGAATCCGGTGCTGGCTTGAGCAACCTCCCGGTACGCAAACAAAAGGGGTTCCAAGAATCTGTCCCATTCTCTCGGTTGTTCAGCACACATCCTGCGCAGCATCTTCTTTAGCGTGCCGTTCATCTTTTCGACCAGGCCATTGGCCATCGGGTGGTAGGGTGTCGTGGTCTGTAGTCGCAAGGATAGTAGGCGCCCCACCTCGGTCATAAGCTCGGAAGTGAAATTTGATCCCCGGTCGCTGAGCATCTCCTCGGGTACACCCACCCTCGAGAATATCTGCAGCAGAGCTTCGGCCACCCTTTCCGTCTCAATACTTGGCAGCGCGACCGCTTCGGGGAAGCGAGTAGCGTAGTCGACCAACGTTAGAATGTATCGGTTGCCTCTGCGCGTCGTCGGCTTGAGAGGCCCCACGATGTCGATGGCGACCTTACGGAAGGGGGTGTCCACCAGTGGAACCCGTTCCAACGGTACTCTTCTGACCGTGCCGCGATCCACGGTTCTCTGGCAGATGTCGCAGGACGCGATAAACCTCTTCACGTCCCCATGAAGGCCCGGCCAGAAAAAGTCGGCCAGTATCCGATCAATAGTCTTCGCCCGGCCAAGGTGCCCCGCCATCAAGCCCGCATGTGCCAAATGGAGAACTTTGTATCGGTGCTGCTCCGGCACCACGAGCTGCACGGAAGGGGCTCCCGATTGGGGTACATACTCTCGAAAGAGGAGACCGTCGCGCAGGAAGAACCCGCAAGAGCCATTTCTTTTGCAGGTTGACCTCGTTCCCCATCTTTGGGCCTCAAAACACCGCAACAGAGTCTCGTCTGCCTGTTGATCCTCTCGCATTTCTCCCGCACTGACGTCGGAGATAAGCGTCGGCGCACGTAGGGCCCGGAAGTTCTCCGAAGTCTTCGCTCTAGCCTGCTGCCGGGTCGTCACCGCCGCTGCGGGTAAGGTAGGCTCCGTCACCGCGCTCTTGACTTGTGTCTCCTCTGTCTCAGCCGTCCATGTTTTGTCGGGCTTCCCTGGTGGCCTCACCCCGTCGACGTTCCCCAGGATGAGGTCAAATAGCGGGTCATCCATACATCCCGCCACTATCTCCCCGCTGTAGTAGGGCGTGTCTACCTGGATCCGAGCTTCCGGTAGCTTCCTAGCAGTACGGTCCGCCAAGTGAACAGTCCGGTGGGCCCCGGTTAATTCTCGATCGTCCACAAATCTTCGGCTGACGATGACGATGTTGCACCCCGTGTCTCGTAAAACCCTGCAGCGACGGCCCTTGATTCGGCCCTCCACCACCGGCAGGTCTGGTGCCCCGAGAGGCTCGGCAGCGTTGTCTACAGAGGTATGCTTGTCCTCGCTTAGGCTCGAGTACCCCTGTTGCAAGCAGGCGGACACGTTCCTTGCGGCCCCCAGACCCGTGTTCTTCGGGCCTTGTTGACCTCGGTTCGCTCTGCACTGGGCGGCGACGTGCCCCATCCGGTAGCACAGGTAGCAGCGTACGCCCGGTGCTGGCGGATGTGGTTGCCTGTCGAACTGCTCGCGCCGGCCTGGGTCTGCGGTTCTGCCCGCCAGGGGGTCCTCCCGCTTCTGGTCTTTCCTCCCAAAGTTGTTCATGTTCCTAGCCATTACGTAGTCGTCCGCCCTTTGGACGAGCTCCTCAGTGTCCCGCGTCTTCTTTTCTTTTAGGAAGAGTGCCATAGGGGGCCCGCAGTTCTCCAAAAACTGCTCGGACAGGAGCAGACTCTTGACCCCCTGGTAAGCCCTCTCCGTCCCGGAAAGTTGTAGCCACCTTTCCCAATAATTTTCCAGTCGGGCGAAGAACTGCGATGGAGTCTCGTCGTCTCTCGGCGTTTCCCCCCTGAACTTCTTTCGGAAACCTTCTTCCGTGAGGCGGAAGCGGAGAAGGAGTGCCCGCTTCACCTTGTCATAGTCAGCGGAATCGGACGCGGGCATTCGTCCGAAAACGCTGAGAGCCTCCCCCGTGAGGCAAGTACTGAGCGTCGTGGCCCACTGACTTCGGGGCCATTTCTGTGCCTCCGCGACACGTTCAAAACGAGTCAAATAGGCGTCGAGATCGTCGCCCTTCTCGTTAGACGCCGCCATCAGCTTGTGCAGGCTAACCGCGGGCGGTCGTGATGCTGCTTCGGTTTCATTCAAGTCGCCCACTGCACTGCCGCTACTACCAGCCTCGCTCCTCGTGCGCAGGAGTTCCATTTCCTTATCCATTTCTAGCACCCTCTGTGCTGAGCACTCTTTATCGCGCGCCGCGCGCTCCCTCTCACGCTCCTCGCGCTCCTTCTCGCGCACCTCGCGCTCCCTCTCACGCTCATCCTCCTCCCGGCGCCTTTCGCGCTCTGCGGCTCTTTCCTCTCTCAAAAATTCCTGAAGAGCGGTCCCTTCAAAGCCCATCTCTTTACCCAGAGCAACTATACGCTCCAGATCGGCCATTCTGTCTGCCGCGGAAAGATCACCCGTTACCCTATGCCTCACGCCCCGGGCCAATCGTGGTTAGCGGTCCTGCCGTGGACGCCAGTTTGTCACAGAATTAAGCGAAGTAATAATTTAGTGGCCGATGTCTCGGACGGGAGGAGCGACAAACAACTCCCCCTTACGTGCGAATTCGAGAATGTGGTTCGGACCGGCTAACCGGCGATAGGTCCACGCCTGATTGGCCGCTGGCGTGAGGCACGAGACGGGGCACGAGAAAACAGTTTCGAAACAACGGAAATTTACTTAACATTCACGGGAAATTCAAAACAGATAGACAGAGAGGGTAATACAGGCAAAGAAAACGAAGCTCGGCTTAACAAACACGAGGGAAGGAGTAAGGCACACAATAGGCGGGCAGGGGAGCTTCCCCCCCAACTACTCTAACACTCGGTTCGCTAGACACACACGCACACACCCGTACACACAACAGGGTACACTAAGAAAAGAGGGTAATCAAGTCCGCGGAGTCGATGCGAAGGAGGAAGATAATAGTGAGGGCGATTATAGAGTCTGCAGAAGAGTGGGGAAGGGGAGGAGGTCTTAGCTGGACTTTGGTCGGTGGTCTCGGTCTCGTCGGGGAAGATGCGTCGGCTCGCCGGTCGTCTGCGATGAGTCCCGTTGATCGGCGACGCAATTCGGGCACACCTGGGCCGCGCACCGTCCCCTCCTCGAGGGGAATTCTCGGGGGCCGAGGTCGCCGCTGTCGTCGCACTCGGGGCTACAGCGCAGCCCACAGAACCGGCCGCCGCGTCACAACCGCACCACCTTCCACCGCCACTGCTCGCTTCCTTCTCCCCGTGAGTCGTGAACCCCGCGCTGCACCGAGCACAGTCTTTCGGACCGCGCCTCTTCCGAGAACCAAGCGGGTGGAACCTCCGCTGGCCGCGGCACTCTCGCCCCTCTCTTCCGAAACACATGGCCCACTGCCCCGCGGGCCGAAATGGCGGCGAAAACATTCCTGCTCCGCCGGGATCCTCCCGCTGGGTCCCAATATGGCGAGCGAAAAAAAAAAGAGACAGCCATGGAGGGGCCCGAATTTCGCGACAGAGAGAACCTTAAGTATATTCATTGTTTTCAGACATTTATGTTTAAGTTCCTTGATGTGTGGAATGAATGTGAGTTTCTGGTCAAACACGACACCTAAGAACTTGTGCTCCTTGTTCACAGGAAGCGACACGCCATTAAGAGTAATGTCTGGGTCCGGATGGACCCCGCGCTTCCTGGAGAACACAACGCAGGAGCTTTTTGCAGGATTCAATTTAAACCCATTCTTGTCTGCCCAGCCGGCAAGCTTCTTGACACCAAGCTGGACTTGACGTTCGCATATTGACATATTACATGATTTAAAAGATATTTGCACGTCGTCTACATACATAGAATAAGAGATTGTTGGTGGCAGTGCCTTTCCAAGAGAGTTCATCTTTACTATGAAGAGAGTGCAACTCAATACGCCACCTTGCGGCACGCCATTTTCTTGGACGTGAACCTTTGAAAGTGCACAACCAACTCTTACTGTGAACGTTCTCTCCGACAAATAACTAACAAGGGTGTTCAACATATTACCTGAAACACTGAATGACCTGAGGTCACTAAGGATCCCATAACGCCAAGCGGTGTCGTAGGCCTTCTCGAGGTCGAAAAAGACAGTTAAACAGTACTGCTTATGCATGAAGGCATCCTTGATGTATGAGTCAAGAGCCACCAGTTGATCGTTCGTCGATCACCCCACCCTAAAGCCTGCCTGGCAGCTCTCGAGACGACCATTGTACTCGAGGAAGTACACGAGCCTGCGATTGATCATCTTCTCGAAGAGCTTGCACAGGCAGCTCGTCAGGGCTATTGGACGGTAACTTGAGGGGGACGACGGGTCCTTTCCCTCCTTCAAGAAAGCCACTACAATGGCCTCCCTTCAAGAGTGTGGAATGTGCCCCGAAAGCCATATTTTATTATATAGATGTAGAAGTGCTTCAAGTGTATCTGCGTGTAGGTGTTGTATCATTGTATATATGATGTTGTCTGGGCCTGGAGCTGAGGGTTTACACGTGCTTAGAGCAGCCCTCAGCTCATGTAGTGAAAACAGGGAGTTGTAAGAAGTCTGTGATTTATTGTTGTCGCTTAGGGACTTCTTTTCACAAGAGGCTTTATGTTTCAGAAAAGTGTTCGTGTAGTGTGCAGAGCTTGACACGTGTTGGAAGTGTTGTGCGAGTGTGTCAGCCTGGTCTTCCAGTGTGTCCCCTGTTGTACTGACCAGGGGCAGGCTATGTGTATGTTGTCCTTTGAGTTTGCGTATACGTGTCCATACCATGCGTGTGTCTGTGTATGAGTTTATAGATGTTATGAATGAGCGCCAACTATCTCTTTTTGCCTCACGGCGCACACGTTTTCCGTATGCCTTGGCCCGTTTGAACAAGAGGAGGTTTCCCGTCGTGGGGTACCGACGGAGGATACCCCACGCCTTGTTCTGGGCCTCTCGCGCCCGCCTACAGTCCTCATTCCACCACGGCCTCCGCTGGTGGCGCGGGGCACCAGAGGCGTGGGGAATGGACTTTTCGGCGGCGTCGAGGATGTGCGCCGTGAGGAGTTGTGCGGCTTCATCTACGTGTAGGTGTAGTATAGTTGTGTGGTGTAGTTTCGATGTCTCTGTAAATGTATTCCAGTTAGCTCGTGCTTCATTGAACCTATTATGGGAAGATGAACTGCTTGGGCCTTTACCTATATATGTAAGTGAGGTGGGGAAGTGGTCACTGCCATATGGGTCAGTTCCCACACCCCACTCGAGAAGAGGAAAGAACTGCGGAGCCAATAGCCAAGTCAAGACATGAGTATGTGTTGTGTCCTATGTTATGATATGTAGGCTGTTTATTGTTGAAAAGGCATGCTCCAGAGGATGTAAGAAACCTCTCTATCAGGCGACCCCGGGCATCCGTACGAGAAGAGCCCCAAAGAGAATTGTGAGCATTAAGGTCGCCTGTTAGAATGTATGGTTCGGGCAGCTGGTCAACCAGCGCCTTGAAGTCAGAGCTCAAAAGTGCAACATCAGGAGGAATGTATATGGAGCATACCCTTATCAACCTATTAAATATTATTAAGCGTATTGCTACAGCCTCAAGGATAGTGTTTAAAGTGACAGGGTGGCATGCTAAGGATTTCCGGACGATTATGGCCACACCGCCAGAAGAGTGTATGCAGCCATCCCTGTCCTTTCTGTATACCAGGTAGCTATTCAAGAAATTTGTGTGTTTGGAATTCAGATGTGTTTCCTGGACACACATTACACTTGGCTGATTGGCATGCAGAATCTCATGCACGTCGTCAAGATTATTCAGAAGGCCTCTGCAGTTCCATTGAACAACATTTTCTCTTCCCATTATTGTGTGTTCAGAGCTACTGGGGTGTCACTATTTATGTAGGGTCTTTCGTGGCTTGGACTCTTGGAAGGGGTTTTCTGGCCTTCTCTACTGACCTGGACGTCGCAGCCCGTTCCTTCCGCTGCGATGAAAGCCGGAAGGGCTCGACGTCCACGTCGTCATCTGAAGGCAATGGGGTGCCCAGCGGACTGGGCCCCCTTGACGTGGTACCCTTTCGGGTGTTCTTTGCCTGCGCTGCCAGTGCCGAAGGCGTGGGGAGCACGACAGATGGCACAGGCAGTGAGGCGGGGGAGGGGGTCGCTGCGACTGCCTCCGTCTCCATCTCCGTGCCCTTGCGTGTGCTTTGGGCCGGTGGAGAGGAAGCAGTGGATGCAGCGGCATCCCCAACAGACGTTGCCACCACAGCCGCTGCTGGGTGAGCGAGCGGTGCAGAGGATGGTTGGGCTGCCAGAGGTAACCCGGGGGGGGGGGGGGACCAAGTCTGACTCGCGGTACTGGGTCCCCGCCGAGACCAGACGCCGCTCCGCCCCCCGGCGAGCTGCGTCGGCGTACCTCCCCAGGGGGAAAGAGGCGAAACTCTTCCGCGCCTCTGGGAAGGTGATGTTTTCGGTTACCTGAACGTTAATGATTTTTTTCTCAAGATGAAACTTTTCACAAGCGCGAGAGTATGCTGCGTGTGGACCCTGGCAATTCGGGCAGGTGAAGTTGGTTGCAGTGCAGTTGTCGGAGACATGATCATGCTGGGCGTATTTGGCACATGTTGTTCTGCCGCGACAGGAGTTGGTCCCATGCCCGAACCTCTGGCACTTGAAACAGCGCCGCGGGTTCGGGATGTACGGCCGGACAGAACAACGGATGAAACCTGCGTTGACATGCTCGGGCAGTGTGCAGCGGTCGAAAGTCAGAATCAGATGTTTGGTGGGTACTTCTTTGTTGTCTCTCCTAATGACGATGCGCCTTACTGCTGTCACGCCTTGGTCTTTTAGGCCTTCGAGCAGATCAGTCTCTGTCTCGGTTAGGAGATCTGACTCAGATATCACACCCTGGGAGCTGTTGAGGCTGCGGTGGGGTGTGACTCTGATATCAAGGTCTGCCATGCGGGTTAGGCTGATGAGAGTTGTGGCTTGCTGCTGCGTGTTGACCTTAACTAAGACCTCACCGGTTCTTAGTTTTTTAGCATTGTACCTCTTGCCAAGGATGGCTTCAAGAAACTTCGATACAAGGAATACGGATTGTGAAGAAAGAGGCTTGGATTTGTCAACTGATTCAACTATCAAAAAACGTGGGTAGTTGTCGGGTTTCGGGGAGTTGATGGCAGGACGAGGTGGAAAAGATTATTCGGTGCGGACCCTTTTCAGGGTCCGATCAGGTTTGGAGGGGGTTTTTCGATTTACCATATGGCATAGGAAAAAGCAGGGGACGGGGGTACTTCCTTCGCTCGGGTTACCCTGATACCGAGAGAGGTCCCGGAGCTCCCTGCCTGGTAAACAGACAGGGAGCCCATCCGCCGGAGCTTGACCTGGGCTCCGACGGCCACCGTTTGAGGTTTCTACCCTTCACCTTAAAAACACATCACCACGGTAGGTCACAGCTTATGTTGGGGGGCTCGGGGTCCGCGGTATCGCCAATACCGTCACCATGAATACTCAAGGTGCCCCGTGCGGGGGTATCACTCAGGTAAGAAATGCCTTCGAAGCGAAGCACTCGACAGCGAAGCTTGCATCCTGCCATTCCGTAAAATAGCGGACCCCAAGTTTTTTTCTTCCGCGAGTAAAAAAAAAAGCCTAAACGTTTTAGAACGTATTTTTACGTAATTTATGCGACATATAGTTGGGAATATATATTCGAATATTTGCGGAAGCGATGCATAAGTATTGTCAGTATCTCTGATGGCAGGTGATAATAAAAAGAAATTAGGCTTGGAGTGGGGTGGTGCACGCTACATAGTAAATTAATTTCCACAGGAGTCCGTGTGTACGAGATTTCGGCGCACGTTAAAGATCCCCAGGTGGTCAAAATTAATCCGGAGCCCTGCACTACGGCGCGCCTCATCGCCTGCGTTGCGTTGGCGCGTTAAACCCTACAATCAATCAAAATTTCCACAGGAGGCTGTAGCACAAGCGACTATTCTACGAAGTCAGTGAACTTTATTGTCTATAGTGTCGTAACGCTAGCAACACCTGTTTACACTCTGTCCTTGCCTTCCACTTATTTTGCTGTTTTCATCTTTTCTTACCATTGTTCCCTTTCCCCACGTGCAGGATAGCAAACCAGGCCACATCCTGGTTGAGATTCCTGCCTTTCCGTTAACTTTATTCCTTCCTTCCTTCTACCAACAGATCACGTTAAGCCAACAAGTTTTTCTAGAAAAATAACAGCAATATAAACAAGCCAATGACGAATATTGCGATAACATCGCGTACCCTCGCTGCTCCGAGCATTGTTAGAAGTTTTTTTGTTAATACGTGTAACGTGTAACGACAAATAAAAGTTAGGACCATAAAAATGAAAGGCTCGACAGCGGAAAGGGTACATGGTGCTAACCGCTCACTTTCTTACCCTTAGATATATCCACAACCATTACAAAAGCAAAACACGGCTAATCGATACGTCATGTCTGTTGCATCAGTCCATACGCAGCCGATGCCTAGTGGCCCTGCCGATGCTGGAACAGCCCCATTGCAGGGACCCTTTAACCTTCCTAATTGCAGGTGATTCCAAGCGCTGGCGAACCTCCATGTTTTCACTAGCGAGCGCACTACTTTTCTGTACCGACACGTATTGGCTCGTCTCCAGCTTGCTAAATGGTTCACGTTTCCTTTTCAGAAATCAATTAGTCCTCTCAGAAAACAGTTTAAAGCACCATAAGATGTTCTACACAGTAGCTGCATCCATCGTGAATGGTAGGATTACCCCTCCTCCCCCCCCCCCCCTCATTCCGTGCAATACGAGCCTCGAAACAGATGAAGCAAGATAGTCGACACCCCGGGGAAGTGGGCTCCCTTTAAGCCGTTTAAGGCGTAAGCGCCCCGCTTATTTCACTCCGGCTTTCCAGGCAACGTGAATTGAATCACTGCGTGGCGACCGTCGCTCCCTGTTAATCGGTTCCTGGGCGCTGCTGTTCTATTGCATAAGTAATCACCGAGCAGCTTATATCCAGCTTTCTGGGGCCCATGTGTGCTTGCAATGTACGCAAACGGAGAAAGTTGCTGGCCTAGTCGCCTGAAGGCATGCTTCCCCACCAGACAGCAATTATTTACGTCCGAGCCCAGAACACACTGGAACACTTGCCTCAGGGCCTTCGGCGAGAAATCGAAAAGTGCGAGGGAGGCCGTGCATTCCGGGTTTTTTAAGGCAGCAGCTGCCGCCCCGGGCGCTACCCTGCTACTCTCACGGTAGGCTGCACGAAGGACAGATCTGCGTTCGCCGCTAGCAGTCGGGCCCCAGCAAAGCGCGGAGATACGTCTGGCTGCGCACCGTCGACATGGAAAAGGGCCGCCGCGGCCAGTTTAAATTGAGGGCGAGAGATGAAGGACTTTCAGTGCCACGTTTCTCGCCCTATGCATCGCACAATAGCGGCCCTCGATGCCTCAAATCATTGCTATGCGGTGCACGGACCAGTAGTAAGGACACGGCAAGGTTTGTTTCTGGCTTTCGCGCATCGAGTGCTGCCGCGATCGGACGGTAAACGAAGTAAACAAGCTTTTTTTTTAATACCCTGCGTTTGTATGCTACGGCCCTTGGAGCGCGGGCACAGGTGGACCAGAACTTCTACCAGAGTTGAAAGCTCAGCTAGTTTAAAATGGTTCATGACTAGAACTGTGCACAAAAAACGGGACCAGAGAGAAACAGGACAAAAAAAAAAACGCACACAAAAGCGCACAAGAAGCGTAACCGTTGTGTGTGTGTCTCTTCTCTGGACCTTGTTTTTGTGCGCAGTTCCAGTCAAGAACTTCAACATTTTTACTGCATGAGGCTGACAAAGAGACCTCTTGCCTTCATCCCGCCGTCCAAAGCTACTTACAAGCTAAAAGTAATTGCGTGGTGGCTAACCAGGTGAGAACCAGCTGGATTGTCAAGAATGCTTGTTCGCTATCACTTACATTGAGGATTGTAAACCAAAAAAAAGTTGGGTTTAAATTGGGTTTAAATTCAAACAGCTCGCCTTTCAAAGCTCCAAGAAAACTGCTGGATACACATAACAAGCGACGCCCGTTAGCTGACAATGACCATGCGTGTGGTTTGCGCAGTCTTCGGTGAAAAAAAAAGTCAAATTTCAAGAAGCAGATGTAGCTAAGCAAGTTTACAGGCTTTCTGATGGTGCCCGGTTTGAACAACCCGTATTGTACCTCGAATCATCACGAAACTGGTGTTCTTACATAACAGACACAGATTTCAGGTGTGTCAGATTTCGAAAAGAAGAGGGCCTCTCTTCATTAATAAATGTGCTGGACAAGTATGTGATAAGTCGTATACAGCACATAGTATTTGCTGGCGCTTTATAGGCACCCTGCACCGGACAGAGGCCGCTGTGAGCACCGCGCTTTTCTCAACAAAGCTACCAATAGCGCACGCTATAGGGCGTCGATAAAGAAGGGGAGATTTCTCGACTGCCTGCAGCGTGCCGTGCCTATGGTCTACGGGTCTGAGACTGAAACAAGGCGTAAAGATACCCGTGAGGAACACATCGGCTACTCCTTGCCTTTTATTTGTTACCTGCAACCTGATTGGTCGGCTAACATCTTGTCATCTGCGCCACTTTAACTGTTAGTTCGTCTCGGCTTTTGTTATGACATTATCCCAGCTGCCTTCTTTGTGTGAGCACCCGCGGCTTGGCTCGTGATAATCAGCTGTTGATATTTCGAGCATGGGGCTGACGCTTACGTAGATTGAATTAATGTTACCAACAGAGGCCGTGATGAGCACGGCATCTTTCACGACGGAAATGACGGCCCAAATCACCGGGATATGGAAAATGGGGCTGCTGCTTCCAAGTCAAACATCAGCGCAACGAGCTTATGAATCCCGTTCTTGAAATGAGTATTCACTTAATAAATTCTTCTCATATCATTCCCATTATTGCCCCTTAATTCGAATTGTCAATATCTGACGGATAGTAATGCAGGATCGACAGACATTAAGGAGCGAGCATGCTAGGCCATTGTGCTAATTATCACTGAATTTGTTTGGATATGCAGCTGATAGATAGTACACAGAATTCCACGAACGATGTGTGCCACCCGTTCTTTATCGTCATTCCAGCACATGGGAAACACACGCATAATCAAGCGAAACCTGAAGACGTGTAACGCAGAACCTCAAAGATGGACATGAGGGGATGATAACAGCCTCCTGGCGTGTATACGAGCTACTTGCCTTTTGTAACGGCCCTCGACAAATCTGTTTTGACCCGCTGGATGTCCGTGATCGTACAGTCACGATGCGTGACTGCGAATTACGTATACCATCAGAGAAGCGTATAACGACGGCTTACACAGCTTACGCGCGTGCTCAACGCCTGCGTATACGTATTGTATGGGACAATCGGAGATAATGTCGCGGCACGCAGAGTTGAGCGGCACCGCTAGGCTGCTTATAGTACGCGATGACACCCCCTACCAGGTTCACGGCCGAGCGGATCATGCGCGCGTGCCGGTGGCGGTGACTAAAGTTTCCGCAAATGAATCGCAGTTTCTGGCAGAGTAAAGCGCTGCACCGCGTTTTTGTGGCGCTTTTCCTTTCAAACCTGACATCGCCAACAAGCGCACTTCCAAGCTTTGTATATATATTGACAAAACGAACTGACATGACCAGCGCCTACTACGCCGTTGCTACGATGACGGCTGCGCGTAATGACGGGGATATATATGAGGGTTTCAGAAGTTACCAAGCCGTCTACGGAGGGAATATGGTTACAGAAAACGGCTGCAACTTTTGTTGTATCGAAGCTACCCCGAAACAAATTATACGAAAATCAATTAAGAATTAATTCCAAGAAAGTTGTGTATTTGTCTTTATGAGATCAATAGCAAGTCACCATACAAACTCAGTATTGTTAAGCAAATACAGAGCTGTATTTGCATAACAATATTGAGTTCCTATGGTGACTCTTCGCTGGTCTTCCATCTTCGCCGTAGTGAAAGGGCTAAATCTTGTTTGTTTGGCATTGATCCGAAATGCGGTCGGCGACGCACAGAATGTAAGCTGGGACGAGGCTGCATGCAAGCGTTGAGGACACGCGTTTTTAGCATTAAAACCACTGTTAAAAAGGCATGTGACTAAAATTATCAGCCTTGTTTACGAGGCCGTCGTTTGAGAGAACCCGCCCAGAGCGCAGCCAGGACCTGTCCGTTATAGTATTTTCTTGGGCAGGGACTAACTCCGGGAGTTAGTTACGTGCACGCAAGCTGTACTGCGAGCATTTGACAGGAGCCGTTCAGTCAGCTGTCGTTTTCGTTCTAACAACACCATGCGCTCACACAGCTTAGCACTAACATTTAGGGTGGACCCGAGATAATCCTCAGTGACCGTGCCCAGCAGCCATCGGCTTTCACACTGTGTCTTTGTATACACGTACTG
Source organism: Haemaphysalis longicornis (assembly GCF_048455015.1). Classification (NCBI taxonomy): domain Eukaryota; kingdom Metazoa; phylum Arthropoda; class Arachnida; order Ixodida; family Ixodidae; genus Haemaphysalis; species Haemaphysalis longicornis. The sequence continues at coordinate 298,464,968 of NW_027526203.1, read as the reverse complement.
CCGCCTAGCAGGTTCGGAGTGCACGAGGTCCATCGTGACGCCTGCCTTTTTGCCAGCGCCATGCAGCTGACGAGAAAGCGATGAGCAAAACGCGCTTCAGTATTGGAAAGTGCTTGATTGTCAGCCCCAACCTGGGGGCCAGCAGATAAACAGGTTCCCTAAGAGGTCTCCGGCACGCACTGCGAAAAGCGCCAAGTCCGAAAACATTTTTAATGATTCTACGGTCTCGTGACATAAAATGCCCTAAGAAACGGAATTGCTCGTATTTAAGCTCCCTCTGGAGTGAAGCGGAGCACATCGCAGGCTAGACGCTGCACTCGGCTAGACGTCATCACTGCGTAGCGGCGCAGTGATTGATTGATTGATTGATTGATTGATTGATTGATTGATTGATTGGGAGGTTTAGGTTTAACGCGCCAACACTTCACAGGCGATGAGGCACGCGGTAGGGGAGGGCTCCGGATTAATTTTGACTACCCGGGGATCCTCGAACACACGGGCGTTTTTGCTTTTCGCCTCCATCAAAAAAGCGGCCGCCGCGGCCGGGAATCGAATCCGCTTCCTTGGGGCTCAGCAGCACAACGCCTTAGCCACTGAGCCACCGCGCCGGGTAGCGGCGTAGTGATGCCGTCTAGGCGCACTGCATGTATAACGGTCTCCTGCCGCGATATACTGAAAATCAAATGCATTGCTCTCTTAAATCCTTACTGTGCTGTGCCGCGACGTTCTCTGAAGTGCAGATTCGTCTACCGCTACAATATTCCCGCTCCAGGCTATCAAGACAGGACTACATGCTTTGCCACCTGGTCGCATCAGGCAACTAATGCATTAATTAGTGGGGAAAGTAGGGAAAGTTCGTACTGGGGTAACTTAGGCATGTTTTCTAGCGCGAAAAAAAAGGCGCGAACACGGAACAATGCGGACTGGACGCGAATTGGTCCCTCGAGTACATTGTCATGCGCCGAACCATGGGATTGTTTTGGAGTGCAGTGTAAAATACCGCAGTGAGGGCACCTTCTGCAGACGTTTAAGGTTGGTGGGCTGATGTATCACACTCATGGGTGTGTGACGCGAGTAAAAGAAAATTTTCAGGAGTAGGTGCGGTAACAAAAACACCACCACCACAAAAAAAAAACAAAAAAAAAAACATGCATCCCGTTAGAGTGCCTGACATAACGAAAGCAAGGAACGTGACAGTAAAAAATACAGCCTGCGGACGTAATCAGCGGGAAATCACTGCTTCTACACTTACAAGTTGTGGGCAGAGTGCATTGCAGTTTGATGAACGGCAGTGGCGTGTAGGCAGGCTGCGTTGCCGGAATGATTATGCGTGGGGTCACCGAGTGCAGCTCGTCTTGAAAAGCCGTTCGGATAGACGTTGCGGAGACAACGATGGAACGGACGCGCAGTTGTCTCGAAGACGAGTTGACCGCACGCAAAGATGATGCCCTACATGAATTGATCAAAAGGGGGTACTGCTCAGGGCTGCGCTTTCGGTGTGGCATCGAGAGTGCGCTGGAAGCACGGGGTTTACGTCACCATAATTATTGCTGAGTTGGCGCAAGGGAGCTCGCCGTTGTTGTCAAAGGCGTTGTCGGAGCAAGCAAATGTACATTTTTTTTTATAATTTGGAAAGCATGCGCAAGGTGCATGACAGTTTCGCAAAGATCCAGCTTTGTCAGTGTTTCGAAGCCGGCTTCGGTTGCACGCGCTGAAACCCTCTCAGTATTAAAGCTGCTTTGAATAGAGAATTTTCGTTCAGGGTAGTACGGTACTAGCACATTTCTGCAGCGCTATGAACCATTCGTTACGATTAACGAAAGAAACATGATCCGCGGAGTCAGCAACGGTTTAGCTTACATGAACTAGCTTTACTTTTCTTTCGCATTAACGATAAGCCGTTTGCTAACCCAAGTAGACGGCCTGCAAATATATATATCAAATCAGAAATGGTGCGTGGCAAGTGTCAAAAGGAAAGCAAACAACAAGATCACCCCGATAGCACGCGGAATAGCGGCACTTCATTTATTTCGGGGCCAGTAGAAGCATACATACAGAGAAATAATAAAAGCCACAACTCATGCCTGCTACTGCATAACGGTAAGAAATAGAGGCAGTGTTGCAGCACTCCGTACTATAATTTTGGAACCATGCTGCGCAACAGGGCCGAGGGTCTATTGTTAGCATTCGTTAGCATGGGCTTCCATTAACGGAGTGACTCTCTTTCGTCTTTAACACCCGTGTGCAGCCAGCGGGGAGCTTATTGCGGGCCTAAACAGTCATCACGGAAACTTATTCATTTGGGTGACGTTACAGATAAAAAATTTGGCCCATCTCCCCACGAGGGGGGACTCGAGTAAATGCGTCGCGTAGGGGGTGGGTGTATTGCGTTAACGTTAGTGTTTGGGGGGTGGTGGTGGGGTGGTAGTGAATGTGTTAACTATTATTGCTTATTACTATTAATTATTATTATTTCTTTCATATATTCATTATTACTTTCGTGATTTTGCGACTCGAGTACCCCCTCGTAGAGAGATGGGCCCAATTTTTCTTTTTTTTGTGACGCAAGAAGTGAAGGCAAGGAGTAGGTTGTTGTAAGTCGTTATTTATTTATTTGTTGCTGTTGTCGTTGTATTGGACGCTGAGAACGACGGCTTTGTGGTCGCTAAAGTGTACTGTTAAGGGGTCTTTAAGCAGTGGTTGTGCGTTGCAGCAACTGGTGAAGACGAGATCGATGCAACTGCTGCCGTGTATCAGCAGCTTCTTGACGTAGTTTGAATGAGTCAAGGATATAAGGCGCGTTCGTAGCCTTTGATTCTGTGTCGGTTTTGTGGCGCAGTGGGAAGAGCACCATGTACCTCGCGTTCCGCCCACAGGGTCGTGGGATCGAACCCAGGCGCCGATAACTATTATTTTTTTTTTATAGTGTAGGGGGAGGGGTGCGGACGGACAACAACGCTGCACCTGTTGTTGAGAGCGAGGAGGGTACGGGGGAGAAACGCGCACCTGCGCCTCGCCGCGACGCGCATGCGCAGTGAGCGTGTGGACGCCGCCGCCGACGGTCGAGGGACATCGTGCGGCTAAGAAACGCTCCGCGTTTAAAAACCCCTTCGCGCCACGCTTTTGTGTGCGCGCGCAACATGTATGCCGGGCTCCTATGAATAACGACGGACATATAGTCAAGCAAGTGCCTAGCATGACGGACCTTGCATGATGCAAAAGGTTAGCTTGGCCAGCCACTTTATTTTTCTGGGCGCCGTTGGGTTGATGTAATGCACAAAAGAAAAAAAATGGCCGCGTATCAGCTCCTTTCGTTGCAAATGTCGACTCAGGATGATAGTAGACTGGCGCCCCTGGCAAGTGGCCTTTCTCTTTCCCACTCACCTCTCATGCTGTTCCTCTCTCGTCTGGTTCATTCCCCAAGATAACACGCTAGATGTTTGCTCAAGAGAATTTAAATTTACCGCGTTCCAGTGTTCCAAGTCGGGTGCCTCGGTGCTAGCGCTGCCGTACGGCGGATACGCGCGTGAATCGAGGCGCGCTATTACAACGTTTATAGAACCACGTTGCTCAACTCCACGAGCCTTCCAAGCGGAACGCGAAACCTATCTAGTGGAACCTTTTGTTGTTGCTGTTTGATTTTCTAGAATGCCGTCAGGTGGCACGGGCAACAGCAGGCGACGGTTTTCTGCAGTTGGTGTAGTATTTTATTTGCTATCGGAAAAAGCAAGCATCCAGTAAATTTGGAATAAAGGAACACTCCGAATATCACTCATGTATTGATTTTCTGTATTTTATTTGCTAAATCTCCTCTTCTTGTTCAGCAATATTGACAAGTATGAACATTAACACTGCACTTGGACGTTTAGATTTTGCTGTGAGTATATATCTGTTTCACTTCGGCCGGCTGGCTGAATCGAGTGACAGACAGATAGACAAAACTTTCCCGTTCAAGTAGCCCAAGAAAGACTATCGTCATTAAAAAAAACAGTTACCAACCCCTAACCTTTAAAGTAGAGGAGTGCGCGCAAAGCTTGTCACCAGTCAGTATAAAACAAACCAGAACTCAAAACACCAAACCAACCGTTAACCCAACCCAAGCACATTCCCATACCCAATCAACCACTGACCCCACCCAAACAAAACCCCGTCCAAACTACAGGCTGAGCTTCACCCGACCTTAAAAGAAACACACACGCACGCACGCACGCACGAACGCGCAAACGCGGACATGCACACACGCACACGCATGCAAGCACGCAAGCACACAAACACACACGCACACGCACGTGCACATGCACGCACACACACGCACACGCAACACACACACACACGCACGCGCACACACACATAGGCACGCGCACACACATACACACACACACACACACACGCACGCGCGCACACACACGCTCACGCCCGCACACATACGCTCATGCCCGCACACGCGCACACGCACGCATGCATGCACGCACGCACTCACTCACGCACGCACGCACTCACGCACGCACGCACTCACGCGCGCACATACACACGCACGCGCGCACGCATGTGCATACGCGCATACGCACATGCACGCACACACACAAACACATACACGCACGCACACACACGCGCACGCAGACGCGCACACGCACACACACATGTACACGCACGCACGCGCACGCAAACACACATGCACACACACGCATGCACGCACATACACACGCATTCATCCACGCTCATTCATTCACGTGAGGCGGCTGCTAACATGCACGGCGAGTACTGTCGTCCAATAATGAAAGGTGATCATGGGAGTGCGTGGCCATTGAAGCATGAATTCTCGGACATGCAAGCTCGTCCAACTGCACGTTTCAAGGTTAAGATACGCAGCAAGGTGGTGCATCCTGTATCAATAGTCACACGTTCGTACAATCAGATTTTATTTTGCACTGTGAATGAGCACACCGTACAGCCTGTGTTTTTCTATTTCAAGTGCATAAGTGATTGGAAAAGTTTTCAAAAATGGAATAGTCCTACAGCTTCATTACGACTGTACGTGTGGACGCGGCCTTTTACAACTGCAAGGTTTCTCTTGCTACCGCCCTTCATCGTGAGCCTGTACATACGATGTCATGTACTTATACGCAAGACTTGGTGAGTTCCAAAATTCAAACAGTGTTTCTGTGCTCGCTGTGCCGACTGTGACCTGAAAGCACCACGCCACTTTCCGAAAATAGTGTGTACAGTTAAACCTGGATATAACGAAGTTGACAAAAATTCGCAATTTTTCGTCACACGCAGGTTTTCGTTACTGCAGGTTTAGAGTTAGGGCTCGCGTGAATGAAGCAGAAACGAAACAATAATGCTGGACATTAGAGATGGTAAACTCAGTGAAAAACTGCGTTATTTGCGCCTCCTGCTTTCCCGTGAACTTAGTTCCTACACGGCATTCCACAAAATCAAGGTCACTTACTTCGCATTCACAACGTAACTTAAGTACCACTCTTGCCATTTGACACTTTTCGGTGCCTTAACCCATTTCAAGGACCAAACGTATGCAGAAAGGGCGCGTTTTCACGAGCGCGATGCTCTTTGCCGCACTCAAAATTGTTGAGAGGGTGGCAGCTGGGAAACTCAATTGGGCGGCGATGTTCTTTCTCGCTGCGGAGACGGCATTTAAAATTGCGAGCTCGTGCGTTCAAAAAGACGAAACTTTTCGTTATCTGGCAGCAGAACTCATCACCGACGAACCGACACCAACAGATGGCACTGGAAACGCGCGACTACGCGCCGTCAGGAAAGCCTAGTACCTAACCAACACCGCACTCACACTGGAAACACACGGTAGTTTCTGGTGCGGGTGAAGTTCGCTAAATTAGTGCGTTTCTCCAGCCGATTTTTCAGAAAAAGTATAAAAGAGAATGGCTCATCAGCGTAGCGAATCCGTCACAGCAAGGTTAACCGTCGCAATGCCTTCGTTACATAGAGGTCGCAAACACATGGGTGTCAATGGGGCTGGCAATGGGGCATTGAAAAACTTCGTTAAATCCACGAATTCGTTACACAGAGGTTCATTACATCCAGGTTTAACTGTATAAGTAAAAAGAATTTCCACGCACGGGTAAGTAACACTGCAGCTGCAGACGCCTATAGTGCAGATGCCTATGGTGAGTTTCTCAATGAACTTAGCAACGCTGTCGTGTTAAAAAGGTCCTGGAGAGTTTGGATTTGAACTAAGAGCATCTGTACAAAAGTAGAGACGGTATCTTGACACCATGGATCCAAACCGCTCTTTGCTGATAACCGATGCTCGAGAAGGGCTCGGTCATGCGTCGAGCCCTTTCCGGCAGGGCTATACGATACCGTGCTTAAAGCATTATTCCATCAGTAAAGCACTGATGCCCCTGCTTCCAGCGTGAGCGAATGATGGTCATGATATTTGCACTTATAGTACCTGTCCTGTCATCCCGTATCCAGTTGAAATGGACCGTTAACTGTGGGGTCGCAGAGCTATGAGGTTCTGCTGGTGATGTCTAGGCGTACTCTTTCTGAAAATGAAGCGAATTTAGAAGTCGTTAGCGTCGTCTGCTTCGCAAAGGAAGCTTTTCAGCTTGGAAAAGCATGTAAATACATGAGCCGTGCTTCATGAGCGCGAGTAGCGAGAACACTTCATGCGAGGCACGACTACTGCGATTCGACCTTCGGTGACGGTGAGCTGTGTCTGCATGAGCTTCGCCTAACGCGTTACAGGGTAGCTCGGCGCTAAAATTTGAGTGATCCTCAATAACCTGCTGGTGGGACAGCCTAGAGTCACTCTGTCTTTCTTTGCCTTCGATTCTGGTAATTCTTGCCCCTATTTCACTCAGAAGGAAAAAAATCATAATTCATTTGTACTTCCGGCCGCTTGAAAGGGACAGACCACTTTTGGTAGCAGTCGTGTAGTAGTCAGTGGTTGTCAAAGTCAGGGAGGGCGGAAGAGAGATGTTTACAACACCCTCCTACCGATATAGCCTGGTATTGAGAGAGAGAGAGAGAGAGAGAGAGAGAGAGAGAGAGAGAGAGAGAGAGAGAGAGAGAGAGAGAGAGAGAGAGAGAGAGAGAGAGAGAGAGAGAGAGAGAGTTGGGGATGAATGGATGGATGGACGAGTGGGTGGCTGGGTGGGTGGATGCATTGTAGGACGTATGGATGGACGGATGGATGCATGGACGGATAGCCTCAATGAACAGTTTAGTCCTATATTAACGGCAGGGCCTGATACTCCGTATGGTAGTGAATACAGTGAAACGAACAAAGGAAAGAAAATAAAGCAAAGGTAACAACAAAATAAATCAGAGGGACAATAAAAATAAATAAGGAATCAGATGATGAAACTTTGAAACACACAAGAAAAAGACTGTGACCTCAAGGTTAGATGACCTCATCCCGTCTTGAGGCAGTTATGAAAGTCAAAAGAGCCGCTAGCGCCGCGTCAGCACGACTATGCCATGATCCAAGGAAGTGTCCAAGTTCCGACGCTCCCCCTCGTCGCAGCCGCGCAAATACCCTGCTCAATCTTTCGTGTTCGGTAGTAAAACGCGGGTAGCCGCAGAAAACGTTCTAATGCCACCCTTCACAGAGCACACCAACAACTGCGGGGAATACGCCCAGCCTGCCTTAAGGAAAAAGCTACGAGTGTAGGCACCATGGAGGCGTAATAGTGCAGGACCCCCAAATCTTATTTTATTAGCCCTCGTTCAAACCGGTAATTACACTGTGGGTCGCTATCGCGGGGTGGCGAGTATCTCAGTGGGTTGTGCCGCGCCGACAGCTGCAGTATCCACTCCAGGTCAGGCACAGCCGCTCTGCAGACTTGGGAATGCGGATTTCCGACAGCTGTAGGCATACCGCGCTTTTTTTTTTTTGGTAGCTGCGTCACAAACAATGTTTCCGTGGATACCAGAGTGACCAGGGAGCCACTTAAGATAGATGTGGTGCCACCAAAGTTAATGGTGGAATTTTGGTTATCGGGAGACATAAAGGAGGCCATGGCCCTGCCCAGAACAGTAAGAGCGGTAATCTCGTAGGGTGTTTCTTTTTTGGTTTGGGTGCCCACCAGGTAGCTAAGCATGTATACCGAAATTCACGCGCTCCCGGGTTCGCATTCTGATGGGGCCCGATAGTGCACACTTGAATATACTGCAATAGTTTCGCTCAAAGGCAACAACGCTACAGCGCAGAAACAAGACATTCCATTTTGCAGTACACTAACACAAAGGCTACTGAACCAGCGACTCGCCATCATTAAAATTAGCTTGGAACCACTAGCAGCGTCTGATTTATTTTCGAAAGAAAATATGTCTTGCGGAATCGAAACGTTCGCCAAACTAACGTGCGACTAATTGGCTTCTGCCTCAAGCATTTCGCCTTTAAGATCTCGACGTAACGGACCCATATCAAAACAGAGGGCGGGAATACGCAGTGCGTCTCAGAAATGGGAAGGCCAGCTCTGATGCTGCCGCAATGCCTCTCGAAATAGCATTCCTGGCGCGCAACTTACGCGTCTGTGGGGTTCATTCCTCGGGGATTTTCGAAGCAGCCATCCTGGGTCCACGGCCTTGAAAATGTCTACTTCGCGCCGATATACACCAGGAGGCGGAGCAAAAGGCAGCTCACGATAAACGGCTGGACGCGCCTGCGGGCAACTGGAGACTGAAAACGAAGATGTGACGCCGACGTCTGGTGATAGTAACGTGAAGCGCGGGATAAGAAAACTACATACCGACGGCGGTCGCGATGCAACTGTGGATATGTACGCACGACCGCCCGCACGTATACAAAATAGCGGAAGAACGAGACAAGATGTGTTTTGTGCAACGCCATTATGACACTGTGAAGTGCCTGGTAAGGCCTCTTTTTAGCGGTCGTTCGTTAACATATTTCTGATGACATCCGCATGACAGCAATAATACCCGCAGCAAAAGAAAAGTGAAAGCAGCAGGCTCGTCATTAATAGCAGAACTGCCGTATGCTAAGGCAGTCGGGAAGGGACATTTCTATAGTTTTTGCAGTTTGGTTCAGCAGTGCAGAGATCGATCGGGACTGTTGGATACTAAGCTTCAGTGGAGACCTTTAACTGAAGTGATCTGGTTTGACTGAACAAAGAATTTTCTCGCCCCATAGATTCCAGGCAGTGACAGTGACATTTTTCGGGAAAGGTCATTCGCTTGAGGTGAATTATAGGAGTGTGTTGACATCAGCGATGAGGTTGGGTTCATGCATAGTAAATTTTAGGGACCGTAATAGAAACTCAAACTAGAAAAGTATACGGCCATATGGTGATTCGGAAACCGCGAGAGAAAGATTAAGTGACTGCTTGTGGGGAACGACCGAAGCTACTCTTAGGCTATGAGGCGCGCCGTAGTGGTGGACTCCGGGTTAATTTTCATCACCTGGGGTTCTTTCACGTGCGCCGAACACTCGCCAAGCGGGCGCTTTCGCTTTTAGCCTCCAAGAGAAAAGCAGCCACCACTGCAGGGATCGCACCCGCGTCTCCTTGGGCTCAGCAGCACAACGCCTACCGCCAAAGAAAGAACAGAGCGCTAGAACATAACCTAAGTAGAGACAGCGACACACGAGAAAAACAAAAAGTACAAGTTTACTGACGTTTCAGGAAGAGGACTTCCTTACTGCAGAGTACAGCATAAGTTCGTTCCAGGGTTATATATATATATACAGAATGTACCAAGGGCGGGTGCAGGGAAAAGGAAGGAAGCCACATTTTATAAAATTGTCACGTTGAGTTTTGCGCTGGCGGGAAAGGACACAATGAAAAAAATATTTTTCACTTAAGACGATGACACACAAACACATTTGACTGCTTTTGTTACAGCGAGGCCGTTAGTCGTGCGTTCTTTCGAGTCATTCATGACCCAGTCGTCGTCATCGTCGCCGTTGTCGTCGTCCGCGTAACAAAAAAAAAAAAAACAATAAGTTAACCCGCATCCTGCATTGTGTTTGTGAGGAGCGGATGACATATGGCGCGCTCCTTAACGTGGAGAGAGACGAGTGTGAATTGGTTACGCCAGGAAAAGTGGACGAATTGCATTAGGGAATATCCCGACGACCGTCGCTGCCTTTGACGATTTGCGTACTGATGTGTGGAACCCGCCGCGGTGGTTCAGCGGTAAGTTGTTGCACTGCTGAGCTCAAGGACGCGGGTTCAATTCTTAGCCGCGGCGGCCGCTTTTCTGATGGAGACGAAAGCAAAAACGCCCGTGTGTTGGAGATTTTTGCGCTCATTAAAGATCCTCAGGTGGTAAAAATTAACCGGAGCCCTCCACTAAGGCGCGCCTCAACACCTGTGTAGTTTCGGCGCGTTAAACCCCATAATCAATCAGTCAGTTGAATTGTGGCGATTGTGCGATCAAATGATGGTCAGCTCCACTGGCCCATCATTGGACCGCAGATTAATGTGGACCGTTTTTTTTGTTGTTGTCCGTGCTCCCGTAGCAGAACTATGCCACGCATGTGACTCGTTTAACCGTTCTTTTTACAACTATATCAGTTGTCACGTTAAGCCCCTGTTTAATTCACGAGCTCGCAGGATTTGACCTCCTAAGAAGGAATCGCAATAAAAATAAAAATTTCTAGTAGTTACACATGTCCTTTAATGGTGGGTGCATTATTGAACTTCTCTTTCTCAATAATTTTGCTACCTGTTTTGGTTTTTGTTGTGTGTCGGCGGCTACGTCCCCGTAAGTCCAGGTTTTACTTATCCCTGAGGAAGCTACATGGCGAAAGCGCACAACGGGAATTTAGTCTTAGGCCCACTGTTTATTATCTTTTCTTTGCAGTGATCCACCCCTTAGCTCCACAAGCTGTCGATGGTCGTTGTACATTTACCTGATGTGCCTCAGAAAACGCTGCGCGGGGCCAACAACCGACAAAACAACCGAGATATTGTCTCAAGTTTTCAGGCACAAATAAACCATTTGCTTCCTGTCATCTCTTTAACGGAAGAGTCGAAGTATGTTTTAAGTGGAAATGTCGTTGTACGCAATCTAACGAAAAACACGCCCTGCTCCACTGGTCGTGACGCGAGAACAAAAAAAGAAAGCTTCGAAGGCTCGCACGCAAACGTCAGCCCGATAGCCGCCAGCGTGTTGAATAAACCGACGCGCGGAGCTGCCGGCCGTGACCGTGAAAACAAGGCGGCGATCGATGGAGCAGTGTTGTTGTTGGTTAGCTAACCAGACGAACGACCTTGCCAAGAACGTGCACGTGACGCCGCCAAGGAAACGTGCGTCTTGTTTCGTCGCCGCTTCCTGGTTAGTCGACGTGCCACTGGAGCGGGTTTGCTCGGTGGAGGAATAGTGAGAATACGGCGGGGAAGTCGGCTTTAAAACATACCCAACGCTCCGCATGAAGTGCTGCAGAACAACGCGCAAACCACGCAGCAATTTCTTCTACCGCCGATTTGCAACCAGTCCGCTTTACATGTGTTCTGTGGCTGCGTTTACAACAGCCTACGCGCGGTCTATATATAAAACTGTCAGAACTTTATTTACCCATACGTACGCGTTTGCCAGCGGCAGCTACGAAGGTTCCGGCGGAGCCACAAACTGACATAAATCCCCGGCGATGTGACTCATCCACGACGTGCTCCGATGCCAGTTTGTACCGAAGCAAGCTGCTGAAGCCGAGCAGGTGGTGCGACGTAATTTTCCATAACGGCTTGCCACATACTCTGTTAGCAAAAAAACATCCCCCTCGCGAGGGGCACGATCAAATGCACAGCATTTCCGAGGGGGTGCGCCGGCAAGTCGTATGGATTACGTATTGGTTGTTGGTTTTCTTGTTACACGCTGCACGTCATCAAATTTGCGGTGGGCTACAGCGGGGCGTCCCGGCAGCACGAGACGCGACCAGCGCTGCTGGTCTCTCGATCATAGTCTCGATCGCGGGACCTGTGTCGCCATCTTGCGGAGGCGCGTGACAACTTATGGCGGGTCTCTCGATCATAGTCTCGATCGCGGAACCTGTGTCGCCATCTTGCGGAGGCGCGTGACAACTTATGGCGCTTTCGAAACAAACCATAAATGAGTGAAGGATATAAGGCGCTATCGGTGCATCGAAATCCGTGTTGGTTGCGTGGCTCAATCGGTAGTGCGCCCGGCACTTGCCGTTCCGCCCGCGGCGTCATGGGTTCGAATCCGGGCGCCGGAAACTGTTGTTTCTTTTATAGTGTAGTGGCCTGGCTGCGGACTAGGCCGAACGCCGCGTGACATTGTGAGTTACTAAAATGCTATGCATTTAAAAAAGCTTTGTTCCCAGACGCAGGTTAACCTCGTGTCTCGGGCAAGAGCAGCTTCCACGACTCGCGGCTATCCGGACTAGGAAGGCCACCCACAACAGCACTTTCCGCTCCAATAAACGTTTCTCTCCTCCCCCTCCTCCCATAAACGCACACGTACAATCGTCCAGCACGGCTCGGAAGGAGCGCGTACCTTCGTTAAAGACAAAGCAATATGTTGGGAAGGAATCGAATCAGGTATTAAAAACGCCTCTCGTTAGCAGTAGGGTGCGATGTATCAAGTAAGCGTTCCCGGACACTTTAGATGAGTTTCCGTATTTTAATCGCTGCCTGCCTATACCCTATGTTCATTTGATGATGTGGCCTTCATTATGAGTCTTACTCCATCTAGTAATCGTCGTTTACTTCGCTTTGGCCTTACTTACGTGCAATATAAAGAAAAAAAAAAAAGCCACATGTGACGACGTGCTCCAACTGAATGTGCGCATCTCCCACCCATTTGTGACTGACTGATTGTATAGGGTTTAACGCGCCGACGCAACGCAGGCGATGAGGTACGCCGTAGTGGAAAGCTCCGGATTAATTTTGACCACCTGGGGATCTTAAACGCGCGCCGAGATCTCGTACACACGGGCGGTTTTTGCTTTTCGCCTCCATCAGAAAAGCGGCCGCCGCGGTCGGGAAACGAAGCCGCGTCCTTGTGCTCAGCAGCACAACGCCTTAGCCACTGAGCCACCGCGGCGGGTCCATCCATTTGTGGCTTAGCTCCCCCGTGGGCGTCTGCCAGGTGTGGGTACGTGGCTATTGCGTGAGGAAGTTTCATGTTCTTAACAGTGAATGATTCGAGAAATCTATTTAGCCGCGAACAGCTAGATCTGCCCCTTCAGGGTCAATATCCTGCCGGGCATGAGCCATGCATGTGCCAGTGTCTGGTGCCTGGCGTAGTATTCTTTTGTCGATACCGGATTACCCTCCAAATATATCTAGAAACAGCCTGTGGCAGTGTCTACAAAGAAGAATTTATTTTTCCGCTTCCTGGAGTTGATAATAGCCCATAAAACCTGTACATAAAACCACACAGACGCGTTTTCATTGCAAGGCCAAGTGATCAAGATCTTGCTGTGGGAGCAAGGAGGCACGTGTTTGATCCCCAGTACCGACAAGCGCGTGTTATTTTGCTCAATGAGCGGTCGGTGTCGGTGACGCACACCTGAAACAGTATTCCCGGATAAAGGGGCCCATTTCTGAAAAAAAAAAAAAAAAAACTAGCACTAGGCTCTGTTCCGTCCGACATGTATACTGCGAAAATCTGTGTTTCATTGCAATAAACTGCTATTCACAAATACCAGAGGAACGTTTATAGTCGCTATCAGGTCTGTGGGAAGGGCATGCGTTTTAGTGCTTCTTTACACAGGAATGTGAATTTCGCAGCGAATAAAGCATGAAATACAAAGGTATATAATACAGATACAAAAAAACACATTGCAGTGCACACTTCACCCTATAGTCTAGTGCAAACAACACGCGCACAAGTTAGTTTAATCGGTTTCTGCAGCCGTTTTTTAGACCGTTTTTCCTATACTACCATAAATTTGAGGGGTCTAATATGGGGTGACAACAAAATCGAGCCATGACTGAGCGATTTAACTGCTCCGTATACGGTTTTGTCAGCAGCGTTAACTTACCCAGGCTCTGTAACCGCGGCTTCCCTGGGCATCACTTTTTGTAATTTCCCGAGAAGGTTTCATTGGATTCGAAGGACACCGCAGCACTAGACAGTGCAGTTACAGCGTGCTGCAACCGGAGCGGCCTTTGTTAGTTCATCTTCTCATACATATGCTCGTCTCCTTCTAAGGCGGCAAATAATGGGGAACACTGCGTTTGCGTCGGAGTGAAGCATAACAACGGCGGTTTAAATCGCCGACTAAGTCGCGTTCACAGGACTTGTTGCGCCATCCTCGCACTTGTTGCTGTCCATCCGCATTGCAAGAAAGGATAAGTGCGCGACAAACAAAGGGATGCGAGCGCTCGGAAAAGCCGCTAGGGACGCGGCGAGCTTGGTTAGATACTGCCGGTTTCATCGGACGTGCTACATGATAGCGGCTTGCAGCGTTGACGAACTGGGCTCCGGCTGGTAGTCATGGCTGCCGCTGACGGGAGCCAAATTAAGCTTGGAAGGTCACTATTGGGTGGGATAGGAAAAAAAAAAAAAAAGCAGCGCCTACTAGTGCAAAACCGTATACCGCCTAGTACTTGCCTCCCTCGCCGCTATGGCCGAGGGTGCTTTGTCATGGCCGCACGTGATATCATTGTGAAGACAATAATTGATTGATTGATTGATTCATTCATTCATTCATTCATTGATTGGTTGTGGGATTTAACACGCCGAAACCACACCTGGGCTACGAGGCGCGCCGTAGTCGAGGGCTCCGGATTAATTTCAACCACCTGGGGATCTTTGACGCGCCGCCGAAATCTCGACACACGAGTGTTTTCGCCTTTCGCCTCAATCAGAAAAGCAGCCACCGCCGCCGGGAGAAAGCATTAAATGGCCCATTGAGCGAAAAAGCCGGTGTTGGCGGCGTGAGAAACAGCGGAACGGCTTTTAAACCCACGTGACTGTGAAGCGTTTTATAGCGCGTAATTAACATTGATAAAGCACAAGAAAAGGACCGCGCTGCTAGGCAACGCCTGGGGGTGCGCAGTGCCGCGTTGAAAGTGGAGGGTGGCGGCGGTTGTCCACCGGCACCGACACGCCATCAAGCACGCGCTGCGCTGGCCTCACCCAGCAAGCAGCAAGCCAGGCCACTGTTCCCGGTAGTAGAATTTTCAACAATATCATACCAAATGAATTCCGGCGTACAGTGAGCATGCTAACGTAGAAACTCAAAAAAAATAATTTGGAGCAATTCAATTGCAAAACTCGAACACACCGCAGCAAATCTCGAAAAGCATTACGCACCGAGCAAAACTCCAAGGAGCACTCAGCGGCGTTCAAATGGACGTATTCACAACTCATAAGTAGTACGTAGGTGCTTTCGGATTCTGCATTTGCAGCTACTTTAGAATATTCGTGGATAGGGCTTTACTTTTGTTCAACGTGCATCTGTGGGAAAACTCCGCATTCGCGGCAGCGGGGTCGCCCCTTGTAGCAGGCGCGGAGAAGGAGTGGGCCTCCTCCGTGTTTTCGCGCTGGTTACGTTTACACACCGATCCAGCCGTGCATGGTACGAATTTATGCCGCCCACACTGTCTGTACCGAGGGGTAGAGCGAGAAAAAAAAACGTTGTCATAGCTAGCAAAGCAGCGTGTCTGGCTTACTTGATTGATGAGCTACGCCTGAACTCATTGTTCGCCTATTCGCTTGAACAGCTTTCGGAGCGCGTTGATGTCAGCTGTGGGGAAGCTTTCAAAAAAAAAAAAAATTCGCGCGGTGAGCGAGGTGCTACTCAGTCGCGGAAACGCTCGCGAGAAGCGTAGGCGCCGCGATAGCTCTCTGCTTAGCCGTCTTCGCGTATTCCGGCGCCTTCGAGCCAGCGACGATAGCGTCGAGCTGTGTTCGCGCTATGCGCGCCATATTAGCGGAACCCTAGCGCGAGTACAGAGCTCGCGACGTACGCGCCCCGGGCTCACTGTAGGAGCGCTGGCATGACGTGCAGTTCCCACGCTCACTGCAGCGGCGCGCACATGGTGAGTCTCGACTTGCACGAGAGCGGCGGCAACGACGACGAAGAGGCGGCGCTCCTGCTCTTCCCGGCGCTGATGACCATCGCGCTGTGCGCGCTGGCCGCGCTGGGCGTGCTCTTCTGCGTGATGGTGAGCCTGCCCTGGATCGTGCTCACCCTGGTCAGCCTGAGCGGCCTGCTCTGCGTCTGGTACGACGTGGCCAAGGAGAGGCGCAGCCGGGCGCTCCTGCGCCAGTTCCACGTCTGCCACGGCGCCTCCCTGCAGCGGGACGCCGAGGACTGGTGCAAGACGCTGCCGCGCGCCGCCAACGCTGCGCGGGTGGCTGGCCACCAGGCCAGCATGAGCGAAGCCGACATGCTGCTGCTGTGCGCCCGATCCAAGATGTACAACAGCCTGTGACTTCTCGCTGGACATTCCGCGTGCTCTCGATCAGGCCAGTACTGAGCTTTTGAGCGCCCTAGCTCTGAGATAAGGCTGCGGGATCGTTTCACACAACTTACGTCTTGTTTGGGACTAAGCGTTTTCTTGAGGCAAAGGTGAAGTTACGGTTCTCGCTCTCGAGACTCGAACGGCATGTGCTTATCTGCCCCACGGCTTGTCGTGTCGTCGTGATTATTTCATTCTCGTCATTGTCGTGATAATTATTTTCTAGGTCTCACAAAAACCCTGCGATCTCTCTCTTCCTCTCTTTTTCGGTCATCAAACGCTCGCGCAAAGCCCTGGATGTACAGAATCATTAAAAAAATTCGTGGGCCAAATTCTTTCTGCTCCTCGGGCTGTAAATCAAGTGCCTATATTTTCATTCTCGACGTATTCGGTGCATGCTCACAATACTTTAAACCTTTATTGGTCACTGTACACCTGCGCCGCGTACTTTATAAAAAAAAATCAATAACGATGTTCGTGTTCTCATTTTATATCTCTTGATGATTGCACCGACAAGGTGTTCTTATGCTGAGGGAAGAAGAAACAAAATTAAAGGGCATATATATATATATATATATATATATATATATATATATATATATATATATATATATATATATATATATATATATATATATATATATATATATATATATATATATATATATATACATATATATATATATATATATATATATATATGTGGGATTGTCCCTGAGGAAGGAAGTTCCACTTCCGAAACTGTCGGACTAATTTATAATAAACAAGTTAACCGCAAAGTTGTTCTTACCTTTTACCTGACCGTTTCTTCTGGCCCGTTGCAAAACTCATCAAAATCTATATATATATATATATATATATATATACAGTATAGACCACTTATAGCGAACCCGGTTTTAACGATATAGCGGTTATAACGAACAAATCTTCATTTCCCGTTACCATTGGTATATATAGATTTTCTGTCCAGATATAGCGAAAAGCGGATATAACGAAGTGATTTCGGTTTCCCGTTGTGTTCGTTATAAGCGGGCTCGCCTGTATATATATATATATATATATATATATATATATATATATATATATATATATATATATATATATATATATATATATATATATATATATATATATATATATATATATATATATATATATATATATATATATATATATAACAAATGTTCAAGTTATCATATCTTCGTTATTTGGCGCTTCTCTTGGATCTGGACTGTACTCATCACATGCTTAATAAGCCAATAAGACAGCTTTATCATAACTGGAGCCGTCTCACAGGCATCCCATGTCTATGTCATTTCTCCTGGTATGAAGTGATGTGCAGAAAGAATACCTGACAATCATTTTTGAGTTTTTTGGAGGAAAGCGAAATGGTGGTCCTCTTGGTCAAACTGGAATTTTGCAACACTGGCGTCCACCCTTCCCTGGTGCAATGTGTTTTAATAACCACGCATAATGTTTAAGAAAAAGCAAGATCACCCTGCTGAGATGAAACCTATTCATTTCTGGCAGTAGTCGCCTCCTGAAGTCGAGTATTTGTTTACTGTGTCCAGTATGTTGGCTACATCAGACTAATTAGCTGCGTTCAATTGATTTATTTTAGGACTGAAATGTCGGGAACTTCAGAGTGCGGTTAGATATGCTCGCGATTTTTTTTAATTCTTCCCCATAGTTATTTTTATACCGAAAAAAAAAAAACACATTTTGGAGAATAAAAAAGCGTTTGTTCGGCTAGTCTTAGGAAGCAAGAAGTCAAACGCCTCCGATGTGATGCAATAGAGACAAACAGCGATGCTATGAAGCACCTTGGAAGTTCGTCGAACCGTGATCGCGCCACATCATGTTGCTTTGGACATTTCGCACGGTTCACCGCTTCGGGTGCCGAACACCTCATGTCATTACCGCACATACCATTTTGGCATGGTGAATGCGCGCTGCGAGGAGCCATGCATTTTGATGGTGGTCACGGGAGCCTCCGGTCGTGAGTTTGGCACTACCGAGGTACACGTGTGGTTGCCCTTTCATCTACTCTTGCATTTTACCTCCCGCGCACCCACAAGATACGTTGAAACTGCGAGACTGTAGCCAAGGGGATTTTCTACCGCCATCACGGGTCATCTGGGTTGAGGGTCTCGTTGGGGGTGGAGCATGACGGTAGGATACTTTAAGGAGTCGAGAAAATCTCCTTGTATATATGGCTGAAATTGGCAAACTCTCCCCGTATAATGGCTATGTTACTACCTTCGCAGGTGTCACAAAACATCCCCAAGACGGTTGTCGTTGTAAAGGGATGTCTCATTTACGCTAAGATGTAAGATAAACTACCAGCGACCTGTGCTAATTAGCCCACCTAACGCAATCATAACTGTACCGTTACCAAGACATTTACGCAGGAAAGCGGAAGTTCCAAAAACACATTCTGCGTAAATGCTGAATGTGTCAAAAAACGTTCTCTGTCGCACTTTCAGCGGCCAGAAACGCCCCACAATACCGCTGACAATTTACTAAAGAATAGCGGCAGAATGTCTTCAGAAGCCTTGCTTAGTATTCGACGACAACGCCTTTTTCTCATTCACTTGAGCTTATACCTTGCCATTAGACCCCCATTTCTGCTAACGTTTACGACTTGCCTTCGTCGCCCGCCGCGGTGACTCAGTGGCAAAGACGTTGTGCTGCTGAGCACAAGGACGCGGGTTCGATCGGCCGCGGTTGCACGTTCAGTGCTCAAAACTGTGAACGACGGCAAAGAAACTGGTGCCAGCCTGTGTATAGAGCGGCGGCTTACGATAGTCACCAGCTGAACTTCGGCTTGCGATCTTAGAGAGCTCGGCTGCACCAGCCCAGGCGCAGATATCCTCGCTGACTAACCCGGCGGCTATAGTAAGCTGCGGCTCTGTGCACAGGCTGGCACCCGCTTCTTCATCGTTCTTAACATTTTTAAGGACTATGTACAAATATTTTAGGACTGTTTGTAAGGACAAAGAAGCCAGTTCCCGCCGATGAATAAAGCAGCATCTTGCGATAGTCACCAGCTTTTGTTCGGGTGCTCATCTTCGGCGCTGGGCTGCTGCGAAGCCCATGTGAAAGCGTTGCTACAAACGCTGAAGTCTGCCTTAAGATGCCACTGTGTACATCGGAGTGCGGAAGCTCATTTGTTGTTGTTAAAAGTCTTGAGGTCTGGGCAGGCAGAGACGGCTCCACTTGGAACGACGGACGCCAGCCGGCGCAGACTGGTGGAGCGGCGGCGGAGCAGCGAGAACAGGAACTAATGTCGAGAGAAAGCATGTGATGAGAGCACCTGCGGTATTGCTGAGTGAATTGTTTTCATCTTTAATTCAGTGTTCAGCTTCAATTTCATCTGATTCTCCACTTAGTGAAACAGGCTTAGCTTCGTCATCTGCGCTTTATAATTCACACCTAATATATCACGAGGAAGCAGTGGTAAGTTGGTAAGCAACTCCTAGCCGATGTTGACTAAAATGCTATTCTCTGGGGCATGGAAAACAAGTGAGCAGTGAAGTCAGCCACAAAAAAAAAGCAAAAAAAAAAAAGAAAAACCTCGCCGTCATCTAGTGAACTGGTGGGTTTACTTATGAGATGCTACCTTGGGGCTGCGGGGTTCAAGTAGGATGGGTGGCCGGTTCTTTATCGTTCTTGTGGCTGAGCCACATCGCCGGTCGGTTCTCCATCGTTTGAATTTATCCTGTGCATGAGAGCATTTTGCGACGTCTACAGCATTATGCCTATGTGAACGTGTATGTGACTCGTAAATGCTCGGGCTTGACTTTTCCTAGGTTTCTTAGAGACTGAAACGCGTCACCGGTCAATCCACTAGGAGGTCAATGAACAGACGAGGCGCGGAGTAAGGGGCGAGGAGGAGATAACGCAGCTGTTGGGCGAATAGAGCTGCCAGCGCAGACGACCTCGGCAGCTGGGATCGACTCCACGCGTCGCGTAGGTCTTCCCTTGACAACACACAACATTTAGCTGGCAAATTTGTCAACATTTGGTCCGATCTTGCCTGTGCGGTTTTTTTTTCCTTTTAATGTTGGTCCTAGCTGGGACACACTGTATAGCTAGTCGTATGCCTATTCGTATAATGCATCTTGACGCCTTGTACGTGTTGCGGCTGTCGTGTTGACGTTCTAAAATATGCTTCCTTGAGCCTTGCCCAAAAGCTAGCGCTAGAGCGTAAGCTTTTAATACTCAAGCAAGAAGAGGCTGTTCCGATCCCCGACGAAGCGGCCATTTTTTTTTTTTTTTGATGGAGGCGAAGAACGAAAACGCTTGAGTGTTGGTATAGGGTGTAGAAAATTATTTCGTAGCCTCCGTTATTCCACTATGACACGCTGCGTTGCCAACGTGTAGCGTCGATGCAAAAAAAAAAAAAAACACAATATTAATCACATTTTTTAACAGCGAAGCTGTTTAGCAAATCGTTATAGACTTTGGTGCCTGCAGTTAAAAATACCAAGAAAATGCCGAGCGCACGTGAGCGCGTGCCTCGCGGTGACCGCCCGGCAGTTAAACAAACCAAGAAAATGCCGTGCGCTAGTGTGTGCGTGCGTCGCGGCAACCGCCCAGCGTCCCCGGCGCACGTTTGTCAAGCCAAGCATACCCACTTAGGGAGACTGAAGGAGATTGCGGCGATCGCCCGGCAGTTAAAAAACCAAAAAAATGCCGAGCGCTCGTGTGTGCGTACCTCGCTGCGACCGCCCAGCGTCCCCGGCGCCCGTTTGTAAGCCAAGCATACCCACTATGGAAGATTGGCCAGGAATGCCCCCCCTCCCCCAAATTCTAGCGTTCCCCGTAATCGTGGCAACACTTGCTCGGAACGAGAAAGACACGTCATAGCGCACGCCCCTCCAAAGTGATGTCGAATAATTATAACTTCAAAAAATGAAGGAGGCTCACACTTATAGAAACAATGATGGAGTAAAGACCGTTGCGGCAGCGAAGAAGAAGCAAATCGGCTCCAGTTGTGGACTTAAACCTTCGTGATGGTCGTGAATGTTGTGTACAGCTTCGCTACCTTCAAGTCTTACGCGTTTGTGTGAGCTTCCTTCATTTTTTTTTCGTAATGCAGTGCTCTTAAATACCATCTCTCAATCTGATACTAAAGGGAAACCCATAATGATAATCCTCGTCATCATCTGTCTGTGTCATCGTGCTGATCTCCTAGCTCTTAACTTACATATGTGTCTACTGATTTATTGTAGGGTTTAACGCGCCGACGCAACGCAGGCGATGAGGCGCGCCGTAGTGGAGGGCTCCGTATTAATTTTGACCACCTGGGGATCTTTCACGTGCGCCGAAATCTCGAACACACGGGCGTTTTTGCTTCTCGCCTCCATCAGAAAAGCGGCCGCCGCGGCCGGGAATCGAACCCGCGACCTCGTGCTCAGCAGCGCGACGCCTTAGCCACTGAGCCACCGCGGCGGGTACATATGTGTCTACTAAGCTCTTGCTAAGAGCCCTGTATGTGCATGTGAAAGCGATCGAGGGTGTAACCTTTAGAGTTCCTCGCCGTCGTGATGCTGGTAAATTATTCGGGGATTGCATTTTTTTGGGGGGTGGGGGTGAGGATTTCACGTTTTTGAACTTGAGTACATGCAAGTCAACCTCTGAATTTAATAACGCTTCTGCTGTTATTGTGGTTGGTATACGAACCCTTTCTAGCACTATTATGGATGAAACTTTAAAAAATCTTACCGTAGGGTTACTGAGTCACGAAATAATGCGCACAACAAAATTGAAAACCAACCGATTATGACGGCTCACGAGTCACCACCCCTAGTTGGAAAAGAGAGAATGCACTTACCTAACAGCAAAACCGCCCAATTAGTAAAAGTGCTGGAATTATCCTGTTCCCCTAACGCAAGTTTCCTGTTTCGACATTTGCTCGCTTGTCGTTCTGACAAGTATCTGTGAACAGCATGCGTTTCTCGATATGCGAGAACGGCATCTTCCTCCGGTATTCTCAAGGGTCGAGTCAGTGCCGACTCCAGCTGGCTAACTCTAACTCCGCTTGAAGGAGTCCTGGGCACCGCGTTGTGGCGGCCGCGGCCTCGCTTGGACTGATCATGCAAGCTACAAGTCATCAAGTCAACTGGACTCCCTGCATTTCGGTGCTCCACCTACTCTCGCCCCGAACTTTAATCATAAATTTCACCGGAAACACCAACTTGGCTGCTGTGAACCCCAGCACCACGGGGCAGGCAATCCAACTAGCGCCCATCTCACCAAACTACAATGCCGCGACCTCTCATCAAGCCTCGACTCCCATCAACCTTTATTGATGGTATACATGCATATTGCGGCTCAGCGACTACGAAAGTTCTTCCGCTTTGGCAGCTTCCTATTCAGGGGCAATCACACCTCTCAATAGAGAGTTTTAGCACTCCGTATGCATGCGTCTGTCCGATTGGGCACTTGCGAATTCGTTCCGGTAGGGTGGATTAGCTCCGCGGGCCGGCCCTCGCCGTGCCAGCGCATTCGTTACAGCGGGAGGTTTTCTTCTCGCAGTGCCCGCGCGCGCAGACTCAGTCAGGTCCCGGTCAACACGGTACGAAGGGAACAGACGGAGTATACAGTGCTAAAACTCTCTAATAACGCATGCGGGCAAAAAAACAATAATGCCCAGGGTGGAGTTATACAGGGTGTGTCCATGAACCTTCCAGAAGACTTCCTTCGTTTTGAGCATTTCGTCAACGTCCTGCAGTTTTACGGCTCCGCCACCTTGGTCAGACGACCTCAATCTTCATCATGTTCGAAAGACCGGCGCTCCCTCGTCATGATATATCCTGTTTAACACTGTACTGACCACTCGCCCCGCCCTAAGTGTCAGCAATGACTTCCTTGTTTCTAGACCATAGCACCAAACCATGGGGTCCCAGAAGCGGAACGGGTTCCTGCGCTGACGCGGGAGCAAACTTCCCCCGGACCAATCATCTTCCGGCACTTGCCACTAATGTGAGCCTGGTTGCTTTATCTGGAATGGGAAACACCCAGCGACGAACCAAACTTGCCCCGCACGCGACGGAGTGACGAATAATCTGCGGGGATGAACAAGGATCATGCGTCGGTGGTACATGAAAGCCCTAGAATCATCTGGGTTGTTTCTTCAGCAGTCAACTAGCCCGTTTTGCCACCCTGTAATAAATTTGAGCTCGTGGTCTCATCCCACAGCAGGAGCAAAGGACAGGAGTCACCCCGTGGCTTTGAGAACTCAGAAGCAGGTGTGAATAAGTGCGAGCTAATATACCAGACAATGGGTGGCCCTTAGAAGTCAAGCACTCTTTGCCCTCCATTGGGATTATCGGCACGCCTGGTCTCCAGTTATCGTTATCACAAGATGACCATCCCCTTGCTTGTTGTCACAGCCAACCAGCCAGCAAGCAACTCACGCGATTTGCCTTTATTGATGCTCTGTTACACGCTTGGGCCAAGCTGGGAGGGGTGAAAACATAAGCTTTGTCCTGCGAAAGTTTTTAGAAAAACCAATCCTACCGACACACTGTCTTCTGTCAGATCATGAGTTGCAAAAACGGTCGCGTGTAGTTGATTTAAAGGAATAAAACGTGCCAATTTACATGGATTGTGGACGAAATGGTTAGCAATAGAATAGTTCGTGGTTATTTTTTGAGACTATCACAATGCGACGTACCTGAGGAAATTGGGGTGGCTTCATGAACCGTAAAAAAAGCTAGACAGCTTTTTTTGCGTTTAAGCCCAACAGAAAATAATAGCTCAAGCGCTTCTTGATGAGTAGCAAGAAAAAGAAACCGACACAACATTGCACTGTAGGTCAATCCCGTTGTTTATCTCCACCACAATGCACTTGATTGACCAATCCATGCCGCCAACAAACCAAATTAGATGAATGACAGCAACGCTGAAAAATGTGATCCGCCATGTGGCATCACGTAATGCAAGCATGATATTCTGCAGTGCCACAGCGCAGACCAAACTTTTGAACCAAATCGTGTGTGCTTGACAGCGTAATTCACCGAATTTTCATTGTTGGCTCAAAGTCAATCGATTCCATTGTGGTGAAGCTGGACAACAAGATTGTCTTACAGTGTATTCCCGGCTTGTTATTCAGTTCGCGGTAATGATAGCGCATATCGGTTGCTTGGTAACTCCAGCGGCTGTGCAGTAGGGACGCAAGGCCTATCGAAAATGTGAAATCCAATAAAAAAAAGCTTTCCTTCCGACGCTCTGGGAAAAATTCACGATATTTCTTAGCTATTAATTCGAAAGCAGCAACATTTCAGTAAATTTCTCAAAATAGTGCAATATTCACATCCAGATACAGGCCCAAGTTTCTCAAGTTCTGTATTTTAGAGTTGATGAAAAGAAAGTGCGCATTGAAAAAAACTGCATCACTTTTGTTGTCTCATATCCCATAATTTAATGCATCTTTAGCAACACAGTCGAACGTGTCTTGCTGCGGCATTTGTTGATTAAAAATAACCTTCTAATATATTGAAAAAAAAATAACCTTGAAATACAGCCTTGTACATCAATTTTTTTAGATGGGGTATACCTTCCAACTATAATGTCTTCGGCATTTGTTGGTATTAATATTATTTACTCATACAATCTAAGCAAATAATTTTTATTCTTGCGCTGCTGAGCACGAGGTCGCGGGTTCGATTCCCGGCCGCGGCGGCCGCTTTTCTGGTGGAGGCGAAAACCAAAAATGCCCGTGTGTACGAGATTTCGGCGCACGTTAAAGATCCCCAGGTGGTCAAAAATAATCCTGAGCCCTCCACTACGGCGCGCCTCATCGCCTGCGTTGCGTCGGCGCGTTAAACCCTACAATCAATCAAACAATTTTTATTCACACTCTAAGAAGCCCCCGTAAGGCGTCTTCACCACAATGCTCCATAATGCACAGTTTAAGGGGGCTAGTGTGCACATTCGACGAATGACGTGGCCGAGCATTGAATTTAAATTAAAAAGTGCATCTGCGCAGGGACATTGAGCAATGCAAAACGCCATTCACGCCTTGCGTGTTGTCCCGGCGCACATGCACTTTTTTAGTTAAATCATATGATGGGCTTCGTCATTCGCTGAATTTGAACATTTGGTCACTACTTCAATTGGTCGTTGTGGAACGTTGTGGAACAACCTTAGAGTGCAGAGATGAACCAAAATTGTGGACAGTTCACACCGCTTAATACGAATGCGAGTTCTTTCCTTAACAGCGAATTCCAGCATTTACGGGTATATCTCGCGTTCTCTGGCAGATAGCTATAGTGTGGGGTGCTGACCTCGGCAGCGACATTGTAATACTCGCGGGAATATTATTAAAGGTGAGTGACTTGCTATGCAATAAATAGCAGGCCATAGAACTCATGACATGGTGAACTCGACACAAGCCGCTAAGGGTTTAAAGACCGCGGAGCTTTAGCAGGGGAAAGCGAGCCATCCTGCAGGTGTCCATTTGAAATGTCACTGCGTACGGTTGTGAATTCCAATTTTGCCGACAGAAATCAACGTCCTACACGTGCCATGCCATACAAGCTTTCCAATTACTATTTGTGTTATTTTTTTAAAAGATGAGTTTGTAGCAAACTTGTGTGCATCGAATTCAATTAAAACTCCTCGTCCTTTGCAGGAAGCCTGCAGCTCTTGATTGTTTTACCGGCATTTGTATGACGAAAACTATTTGTGACCGAGTTCGTTGACATTAGCAATCGTTGATGTTGGCAATGTCAACAGCCTCAACGCAGTGTTCCATGCGAAAACATGCATGATGGGTTTCCCGCAGATGAGTGTAATATGAATATTGTAAGCGCTAGTGACTAACTATAAGCCCCGAGCTTCCTTCATGGTTTCCCATCATTTATTTGCCATCAGGACAATTCTTCGTCTTCTTACCTCACCCGTTTATCATCAGCACACCATCGTTTGAACGCGCGACGCGTTATTATCATCATCGTGGTTGGAGGTCCCTTCTCGGGTACGGGCTGCTGCCGAATAAAGGGCCTCTCGCCTTCAACCAAGCCTTCTTGCCGGAGGCTCTCAAGTGGTGCAGGTGCAGTTGGACCACCGACGTCGTCTACAACGTTTCCTTTGGAGCTCCGGTCGAGTCGGCGAATATTTCGGCCGGATTCCGACATGCAGGTGGAAAGATTCAACCCTGCTGATGGCAGTAACCCTGGCAGCCCACGCATGCCATACTGGACGATCAGCAGCAGACAGCGTGACCCACCGATCTTCGCCGGACTCAGCGGCGACGACGTGGAAGACTTGTTGGGCACTTACAACCGTGTCAGCGCTTTCAATAGGGGGTACTTCTCTCTCAAACTTCTCGATTTTTAGATGCGACGCTTAGAGCATCTCTTGTCGGCGGCCCTGTCCTTCCTGCGTGCGTCCGTTGTCCGCAGCCACTCTCCCGCTCTCCTCTCCGATAGCGAACACTCTCTCGCGAGGGGCATTGGATTGGATTCGATTGGCTTGTCTTGGCTTGGATTGGATTGGATTTCTATTGGATTGGATTTCGATTGGATTGGATTAAAGTGGATTGTGTTGCGTCACAGCCGCGGCAGACGCACTGGCGCCGGCGCGTGCCCAGGTTAGAGCGTGTGCGGCCCAGCGCGCTCTCACTCCGCCGGTGGGCGGCGCTGCGCGCGGTGCTGCGCATGTGCAGTCTCTCTCCGCGGTTTCCTCTCCTTCGGGCGCGCTGCGCATATATAGTGCCTAGAATATAACCGGTGTGCCGCTCTCCGGCGGCCTTTCGGTCGACGGTTGCTCTCCGCTTGCGCTTGAACCCCCCTCAGCGTCGCATCACACCAGGGTTCCCGCGAGGGGAGGTGGGCGTAATTTTTATTGGACCTCGATGTAAAGAAGTCACCTGGACCAGATGGTATCCCGAAGGGATTTTTGAAGCGGTATGCAGAGTGGGTGTCTAAGTACTTAGTGATAATTTTCACCGCGTCATTAAATCAAAGCCAACTGCCTGATGACTGGCTAACTGCAAGAGTTACCCCTGTATACAAAAGTGGGAGCAAATATGATATTGAAACCTACAGACCTATTTCAAATACCTGCACCTGTAGTAAAATATTGGAACATATACTATCTAGAAGTATTTTTACCTACCTCGATAGTTCTAAGTTAATTTTTCCAAACCAGCACGGCTTCAGGCGCAAACTGTCAACAGTAACGCAGATATTCCCGACAATTCATGACTTCGCTAGCGCATTAAACGATTCAGGTCAAATAGACGCAGTTTTTTTGGATTTATCGAAGGCATTTGATCTCGTACCGCACGCTAAACTTGTAAATAAACTTACTCACTTTGGAGCTAATAAGAACCTAATTAACTGGATTAAATCATATCTCATGAACAGATCGCAATATGTCGAGATTAAGGGAGTGAAATGAACTGATTTAGAGGTCAAGTCCGGGGTACCACAGAGGAGTGTCCTCGGCCCTGTTTTATTTTTGTGCTATATCAATGATCTTGCAGATAGTATTGACGGAAAGCTCACAGTTCACTTGTTTGCGGACGATTGCTTAATTTATTCTAAAATATCCATTCACAGTGATCAAGTAACTCTGAATTTTGCATTGCAAACAATCCATGAATGGTGCGCGAAATGGGACATGAAAATTAATCATGACAAAACAGTATTCGCCAGAATAACAAAGAAAACTAGAACTGTCCTCTCCTTCAATTACGAGCTCGTTGGAAAGGATTTAAAACGTGTCACTCACTTCAAGTATGGGGGGTCACAATTTCCAATGATTTAAATTGGAAAACGCATATGAATAAATTATGTTGTGCAGCTGAACAGAAATTGTGGTTCTTGAGAAGGAACCTCAAACTAGCAACTACGAAAGCTAAATTGACTGCCTACAGAAACACTGTCCGTCCACTATTAGAATACGCTGCATCGTATGGGACCTTTCGAAGAAATACCAGTGAAAAAAATGAAAAAATTCAAAGGAGGGCTGCAAAGTCTATTCTATCCAACTACAGGTCATCAGATTCGGTTACTGCCATGCTAAATAAACTAAACCTGCCACCTCTCGCAACGTGGCGCTGAGTAGCGAGATTAAAGTTTCTTTACTTAACTACTTTAACTTTACCACAGAGCAATATTTGAAACCTCGACTGTCTCGTACAGTTAGAAGTAGTCACCCTAACCCATTAATGCCTATAATGACTCGTTTAAGTACATTTAAACACTCTTTCCTTCCCAATACAATTGAAGACTGGAACAATTTGCCGCCAGAAATTACTAACTCAGACTCTTTAGCGCAGTTTGAAAAATCCTTGTCACACTACATAGAAGCCGCTAGTGCTGTCTCTTCTTGATGATTTGGCCCTATAGTGGGGTCCGCGCCCATACGGAAGCCACGTGTCGTAACCAGTTTGGCTGAATTGCGCTTGTGCAAGAGTTGCTTATTGTTTTGTACCCATGCACTCTGTATCTTTGCATTTTGCACCTGTGCACAATATAGCTGTATACGATACTTGTGCCGCATTCTGTACCGCATACTGTATCGCACACATCCTGCGTTGCTCTCGTGTCTGAGGCGGTAGTTACTGCCTCCATGTTCTCTGTTGTACGTCCACCCGGTACCGGCCCCTGGGCTAACAGTATGAATAAATAAAATAAATAAATAAAATAACTGTTCAAATGGAGGTATTGATGCTTGTCAGTAGGCTTTCTATAAACCGTTGCTGTGAGCTGGCCATCACACATCGTCAATGTTACGTCCAGAAAATTAAGTTTGTTCCGAGTATGCGTGAGAAAAAGAAATTGAAGCATGCGGGTTGTTAAAGTCAAAAATGAACGATAAAAAGTGAGCTTCCCCGTGCTGCTAAATCATAAAGATAGCGTCTAGTGCTTCAGCGAGCGACTTGCGAAAATTTTGTTTTCGAGTAGGCCCATAAAAATATTTGCATAAGTCAATGGCGCCTCGATGAGTGTGCCCATCGAGGTGCCATTGATTTGAAGGTAATGAACACCATTGAATTCAAGATTGTTCAATTCCAGTGCCAATTTTAGAAGGGTGACCAAAGTGGAGCTGACAATTTCTTTTTCGCAAGCGGGGTCGTTATAGGAGGGAAGTGCTGCCCGTATTCCATCCGTATGCGGGTAGTTGGTGTATGCGGGTTTGGATGCCACATCCAAAGTAACCAAAAGTGAACCAGGAGGTACAGATAGGTAGGTGATATCTGACAAGAAGTGGTTAGTATCTTTAATATAGGATGAAAAAGAAGGCGGAATCAGGTTTATTACTGTATCTAAGAATAGAGAGATTAGTTCTGTGCCAGAAACGAATGGGCGAACGAGGTTTCCTGCCTTATGGATTTTCGGGAGAAGGTAAAATCGACCTGCGACGGAGCTCAACACAACCAGTGAATTCAGAGCGGAAATAAATTTTTTTTTGTTGTTCATTCAGGTTGGTTAGAAAACTTGTGATGACTGATTTAAAATTCCTGGTGGGGTCTCTATCAAGCCGCTGGTAATACGTGGTGACTTCAAGATGCCTGGTAGCTTCGCTGACATAATCCAATTTGTTTAGTATTACAATTGCTCCGCCTTTATCTGCAGGATTGATGACTGTCATCGCGGATTTGGAGGTCCAAGCATTTATCTCTTTGGGTAGGCGGGATCTAATGTTTGGGGGATGGATGAATTGGAGCAGGGAAATCGGCAGAAGTTTTGCCCAGAAAATATTCACGGAATCTTACGTTTCTAGCAAAAGTATCCAAGTCCTTCGTAAGCTCAAATTCGTTGTAACCACCCGTCACTGGGCAAAAATAAGTCCTCGAGACAACAGTAAAACGCCTTCACCGGAAAGTTCGTTAGAATACAAGTTAATTTAACTACGTTACTGTATGTCACTGGGTTATCTGCCAATGT
The DNA here is from genome assembly GCF_048455015.1 of Haemaphysalis longicornis. Lineage (NCBI taxonomy): Eukaryota > Metazoa > Arthropoda > Arachnida > Ixodida > Ixodidae > Haemaphysalis > Haemaphysalis longicornis. The sequence goes on along the minus strand of NW_027526203.1, from coordinate 298,434,673 downwards.
GGCATTGTTAGAGAGCGGGCAAATTTCGGCGGCAGCTATCTCGGGAGGAGCATAAGGTACAGTTGCCTTGTCTCTTGGAAGTTTCTCGCTTTTAATCCTATATATTTCGGCCGATCTTATTCGCTGGTATTCAGCCAGTTGCACAGATTCATGAGTCGAGAGTTTAGAATGCGAGAATAGTTGGCTTTTTTGATAACGAATAGATGTCAGTAAAGATTCATAATGGCCAATGACAATGTGCGCCAGACCGAAAGAAGAACTCAAGAGCACGTTATTCCGGGCGGCAATGTCAGAAACTGCCATATTTTCTATGGCAGGTTTTAACATAATTCGCAGTTCCCTAGGTACCACACTGGCTTCTAAATAGGTTTTCAGCGTAAATATGTGAAATTCGAATCGGATTAGTTTTTCCACACCTTTCATAACTTTCATGAATACTTTATAAACAGGAAGAGTTTTTACCAGAATATGCAGTTTGTAGTCACTTTTCCTCCGATTTTTGGGATCGTAGAGTGCTGTGCTAGGAGATTGTAGCGAGGCACTTGTTCATTGGGTGCAGAAGAAAACGAAGCACCGACAGTTTGGCACGGAGTAGTCGGAGGCTGTTGTGGATAGGGCGGACTCGAAGAGGAGTCGTCCGTCGTAGGCATGAGCGGTTTCATGAGGCTGGGGAATCGGCGTCTGTTTGAGTGAAACCTGAGAGGCGAGGTTGTTAGACGTAGAGAATGAGTTCAGTGCAACTAGAACTGGTTGGATTTCATCGTTAGATGTTAAACGTCTGGTGGGCTGCGTAGGTGGACGTGAGTCGCTTGGTCGTTTGCAAGTGGATGAACCACTTCCGGTCAGACGGTTTGGTGGAGAAATAACTTTTGGGGGACTGTTAAGAGCAGGGCTAACATCCGTGGCTTCACTCGTGCCAACATGCGCCGAGGGCCCGCCTGTGATGTGCCCACTTGTTTGTTCTGAGCGCACGTTTGCCTTAAACTGGTTAGCAGGGCCACAAGGACCTGGAATTCTTTGCGAAGAGGGACCGTTCAATAAGGGCCGGCGTTCGAGTCCTGACATGAAGGGAGCAGGTCAGCGGCGGCGCTGTCTTCGTGGACTGAACTTTCCTTCAAAGGGGCGTGGGGGGCACTAGGTGTGCAGGTGCGCCAGGATGAGGTGGGGTTGCTGAGTCTCGTGATGAGGAGCTGTCGGAGGTGACTTGCCAAGACTGCTGCTCCCTCCAAGCTGAGATGAACGCAGTCAGAAGCCGAGACACGGTTGGCAGGAAAATAGTAGAAACCATGGTCTAAGAAGCACACAAGCCATGAGTGACGACAATAATCCCGTAGAAGGGTGTTGAACTGGTGGGCCTTAATATTGAACCTCCGAATGAAGGACACACACACACGCACACTCACACGCACATGCACACGCACACGCACACACACACACACACACACACACACACACACACACACACACACACACACACACACACACACACACACACACACACACACACACACACACACACACACACACACACACACACACACACAGAACTGTGTGTATTGGTTCAGGTGGAGGAGAGGTTGCACAACGCCGACGACGGCGGCTGGTCACCGGTAATGCGAGTAAGAAACTGTGACGTTGACCAGCAACACCCAATAGAACAACCACTGCTGTAATGACATAATTAAAGTGCTGCATAATGAGGGATACTGAAGGCAGTGCGGTTGGTTTTCCCTCATTTTTTACGCAGGTTTCGAGCGTACCATTTCATGTGCACCTGTAATATTTGGCTCAAGTGTTCCTGACAATGTAATCTAAACGTCCAGCAGGTTTATTTGCACTGCTCAAAGCGTGCTGCAGGGTCCCTTTAACTTTTGGCCTGGCAGCTGAATTGAGGCACAGACAGACAGACAGACAGACAGACAGACAGACAGACAGACAGACAGACAGACAGACAGACAGACAGACAGACAGACAGACAGACAGACAGACCAAAATTTTCGCAGCCCAAGAAAGACTACCGCGTTTAAAAGACAACATAATACAAACGCTTTCGAATCTTCCGGCAACAGGCCAAGAGAAGTGCATAGGCATGGAAAACAATTTCGGTACCGGTCCTGTTAGTTGCACCCCACCGGTAGCACCCATGTACGTATTCTAACTTAAGCACAGCGAAAAAAAAGAGCAAAACAGAGCCTAACATTTCCAACTGGGAGCAAGCTGCGATCTGACAGCTGGCCTTTTAGGGAAATGTAGCGGCCGCAAGGTGCAATGGCACCGAATAATAATATAGAGGCTGTCGACCCACTCGCTTTAGTCAGGTTTTTGGTATGTCTGTGGATGCGTTATAATCCAGCTCCGGGCACATCTTTAACACGAATGAGCTTTCCACAGGAAGCAGCTTTTATAATGCTTTACGGAAACTGCTTTCTTGGGGCGTTTTGTCCTCACTCGTCCTGGCGCCAAGCCATGCATAAAAATTCATACCACGTATAGGCTACTGCGGGTGAGGCGAGGCAGCGAAAGCAGAGGGCGCAGATATGTGTCCCGTGTCCATTTTTACCTTCGTGCAGCAGGCTACACAGACATGCTCCAACGCACGAAAAGCGGGGCTTTTGTGGCTGCTCAAGAAAACTTCGTCGATGGAAGCGAAAAGCAAAAACGCCCGTGTGTACGAGATTTTGGCGCACGTTAAAGATCCCCAGGTGGTCAAAATTAATCCAGAGCCCTCCACTACTGCGCGCATCAACGCCTGCGTTGCGTCGGCGCGTTAAACCCTACAATCAATCAAGAAAACTTCGGGGCATTCGATGTCGATTTGTACGCCTATCTGAGTCAGTGTCGAAATACGTTCGGTGTCCAGTGGTATACGCAGTTTTGCGTTCGTTGAATAGACGGTTGTTGCACTGTCCTATGAAGATGAGGAACCAATCGTTCCGTCGGTTACTCCTTGAAGGCACGCTCCTGCAGCCCGACCGCGTCCGAATGTTACGCTACTGCCGCATGTTTGGTTACGCATTCATCGTAGTCAGGGGTGCGACCGCCTCTCTTTTATGTCGTAGTACTGGTGACGCGCACCCCATGACTTGACGTTTTGCTTTCAATAAAATTTACTCTCTCTCTCTCTCTCTCTCTCTCTCTCTCTCTCTCTCTCTCTCTCTCTCTCTCTCTGTGTGTGTGTGTGTGTGTGCGTGTGTGCGTGTGTGTACGTGTGTGGGCGCGCGTGCGTGTGTGCGTGCGTGTGTGTGTGCGTCAAGTGGCGGCAACACGAACGCAGAGCTACGCTATCATTCCTATCTGTAAGGCTCTCACACTTTTATACATTCCATGTGACAGGGTGAAGTTCGCCCCGTGGCGAAAGACACTGTCACGTCCAACCGTCTTGAAAGAGGTGCAGTAATGGACAAGTGAAATGAGAACACGAAAATATGAGCCAGAAACACGCAAAATCAAAGAATATGGACAGTGGAGATAAAATAATGGTTGCTAGTGGTATATTTGGGTCGACACATTTTCAATCTTCGTTACTGTAATAAAACCACGCAACAATTTCACTTGTACGGAAAGAAATCGCGCTATTTCTGTTCTTTGGTTCATAATTTCGTGTTCGCGTTTCATGTACGTGTAGAAGACATCGTAGCGGTGAGGTGATACGTAGTTCTGTGGCCACCAAGTACAGAAACATCCACAAAGCTACATGATGTATAGCTCCAGCTGCAGCAACAGCGATAGCACAACAGCGATAGCACATTGATTTCTCTGGGACAGCAGGTCATGTAAAAGGGGCATCGGGCGTTTGCTAACGACGGCCCCACAGAATTTAAGCATGATTATGTGTTATGGGCCAATAAAGAACTGAGTCACACACACACACACACACCGACACAGATATGCAGAGTGTTGCACCTAAATTTAGCCAGAGTTTAAAAATATTTCGATGCACCCTAAGACGACGCAACGAAATGCATGTTGCTACCTTTTCTATGTAGTTTCTCACGCTATTTTTGAATGTTGCTTAATTAAATAGTCAATTTTAATTAACCAACTTTCGAACCAACGAAGCTAGGAAAAAAATCCCAATTAGAAAGTTGCAGAGCGGTATTCAAAACCTCAGAATAGACACTTTAAGTCATTATATCCATTAAATATTAGTGTTATTCAGCGTTTTAAAGATGGCCGCGAAATAAAAAAAATACCACGTGACGCGCCGGCTCGCGCGTGCTTCCAAACGTTGCGCTCACAAACTACCATAGGCGAGCCGCCGCTTAAAAGGCGACAGGGCAGCAACGTAGGCGTTGGCTGTGCCATTTGCGCCAGCGATGTGCTTCTCTCGCGACAGATCGCCAATAGGGATAAGCCGACGCAGCGGTTATCGCTTGTCCTGCTGGAATCAACAGGTTCGTCATTTGCCCTGTCACTTTTTAAGCGCCGGCGCGCCAATGGTAGTTTGTGCGCGCATTGTTTGGAAGCACTGTTATCAAGACGCGCGTGGAGGGAGCAGAGTTGCGCGTCCATCCGCCATCTTGAGTTTCAGGTCGTGCGGGAAAGCCACCCGTCTCGCATGTACGAGCTGCTGCAGGGCCACCGCGCTAGCGGCAGCGGCGAGCAGGAGTGACGAGGAGCGGCGCGGACAAAAGCTGGCGCACGATAGTCGGCTGCTTATGAGCTTAGCGGCCGCCGCTGCCGCAACCGCCGATGCTCAGTGGAGCAGAACTGACTGAACACGGGATCTTGTGCGCAGCACTGTAAGCGGGCTTTCCTGTCGAACTGGAACCCGCGGCATGTGGCAATCAGACGCGCAACTCTTGACGCGCGAGCCCGCACGTGACGTGGTATTTTTTTGTATTTCGCATTTCGCGGGCATCTTCAATACGCTGGAAAACACTAATATTGAATGGATATAATGACAGAAAGTGTTTATTCTGAGGTTTCGAATACTGCTCTTCAACTTTCTAATTGGGAGCTTTTGACTATCTTTGGTGGTTCGAAAGTTGGCTAATTAAAATTGACTAATTACCTAATTAAGCAACATAAAAAATAGCGTGAAAAACCACATAGAAAAGGTAACAACATGCATTTGGTTGCGGCGTCTTAGAGTGCATTGAAATATTTTAAAGCTCTGGCTTAAGTTAGGTGAAACACCCTGTATATATATATATATATATATAGTTTTAAGGAAAAAATGGATGACGATACTATACTCCCTCGTGTGAAATTTCTGCCCAGCGTAGATTTCTTCACGGTCGCAGCGCATGACTGTCTCAGAAAGTGATCGCGCATTAGCGAAGGCACCGCGGCGCGCGCTACTCTGCTGTTATCTCGCAGCGCGTAGCTGGCGCGGAGCATGTTGCTGTAAACCACGTCTGAACCTCCCGCGAGAATGTCACGTGGTGCTGATGAGTCATGCAACGCGGAGGAGATAGAGTTGCTTTATTGAAAGAGAAAGGAGAAACGAGGAGGACGCCGAAGGACCAATGTACGTCAATCACACAGCGCGTGCTGGGCTTCTGTGGCGCCGCCTCGGCATACCGCCCTCCCTATGCTATGCTAAGAGGTTTTTTTTAGGGGGGGGGAGGGAGGGGGGAGAGATGGATGAAAAGGGCCCGAAATGGTCTGATGTAGGGTGTCGACACCTTATCAGGCCCTACCACCCGCCCCCTCACACCTCGTTATTGCGCAGCGCTTAAGCGTCCGCTAATGTGGTTAGGCGGCTTCGTCGGCCCCGTAACCGAACGAACGAAGGAAACACTGGAGACAGAAGGAAAACTGAGGAGGACAATGTGGCCGAAGTAGTGCACTCCCGCTCACACTTCGGCCACACTGTCCTCCTCAGTTCTCCTTCTGTCTCCGGTGTTTCCTTAGTTCGTTCTGTAACGGGGCCGACGAAGCCGCCTAACCACATTAGCGGACGCTTAAGCGCTGCGCACTAACGCGAAAGCGGACGTAAGTTTGAATTTAGCATTAGAATCGATATCATAGCCAGGAAAGTAGAGCAGTTGCATCGTTCTTCCAGTCCCTTCAGTACTCTGTACGACGTTAATGCGGATCAGATGCATTCAGAGTCGCAACTGGGACGGAGTAACTGGGGCAGGGCCCTAACTTCGACGGCGACTGCCTGTACTGTCTCGTGAAAAATGTCTTCTCAGCTACGCATTTGTAGCGATTTTAGAGGGGCTCAGTGGGACTTGCAGTGACTTAATTTTTGTAAAGCTGGCTTCCCAAATCGATTGTGTGCGATGCTATGAAGCCTCACTACAGTAAAGCTTGGGGGAACTCTGCGTAAGTGCGACTAATGCGGCCAGAAGGGTTATTAAGCATTATCAGATACTTCAATTAACGGATAACGAAACCATCAGATTCAATTATTGGGTACTGTAATTACCAAACAATTCTTCATTAGAATTTTCTTGAGATTATTCTTGTCGATTTTTTTCTATCCTCTCGTTAAGCCAAGAACAATCGAAATATGTCCTCGTGTACGCTTTCTCGTGCTAAATTTTGGGATCTGGTTAGAACGAAAAAAAGAAGGAAATATCATTCTGTCTCGTCATTGATATATAGATGAAAAACAAAATGCGGAATCTTTTTCGGTGAGCATCTTAACCTTCCTTGAGAGATAACAAAACACCAGATTACTTGTCGGAGAGGCAGAAGCCGGAAGTGTAGGCACAGTTGCGTAAACGGCGTGCTCCTTGCGCTGATTTGCGTAGATAGCGCTGCAGCAGACAAAAAACTGGCATCGAAACTTGTACAAGACGCATCAGTCAGTGCTAGCAAGTACGTCTTGTTCTTGCCACTGAAATAGAAAGCCACATTATGCATATTTTCAGTGGGAAAACGCATTATGTCGCATCTGCTTACATGTAGACCGTACTGATGTAGAACATCAGTTTCGTTGGTATGTTTCTGTGTTTGGAGAAAAAAAATATTTTGCTAATGTTGACTTTCAAAGTGGCGTCTGAAAATTCAATGCAGTCCCTACGGACTAAGCAGTTTGTCTTCCATACCTTTGGCCCTTTTTAATCTCCGCGGGGTCCTGCAACACTTTTTCCCCTTTCTTCATTACCTCTTCAAAACATGTTCAATGGGTGCCTCCAGTCCTTCGGTTAGGTGTCCACAAAACACTCAAGCACCCGCCGCGGTGGCTCAGTGGCTAAGGCGTTGCGCTGCTGAGCACGAGGTCGCGGGTTCGATTCCCGGCCGCGGCGGCCGCTTTTCTGATGGAGGCGAAAAGCAAAAACGCCCGTGTGTACGAGGTTTCGGCGCACGATAAAGATCCCCAGGTGGTCAAAATTAATCCGGAGCCCTCCACTACGGCGCGCCTCATCGCCTGCGTTGCGTCGGCGCGTCAAACCCTACAATCAATCAAAACACTCAAGCGAACTATTACTGCTGTAAGCACATGTGATAACTTTTAAACTCTCTCAAAACGTTGTTATCTGGTCCGCGCGTTCCGTGTAACTGATGTGACTCCAGGCACATAATATCGCTATTGGCCGGCCTCCCTTTATCGGCAGAAATAATAGCCGCTGAAAAAAAGTTCTAGTGACATCAGCGTTTACGTCTTAGGATTTACGACGCGATAGCTTGCTCCGACGCCGAAGGAGCGCTTGGAACGGAGTTGCTGCGTTACGATTTCCGCTTTCCAAGCACCGAAGGTCAGCTGGGAAAGACTAGCTCAACGGTTTTAAATAGCCGTTGCACAAGAAAGACATACGCCATCTACGCTTGTGTGGCTTAAGATGTGGGCGTGAAATTTCGTGCCTGCTTGGTGTAGCTCAGTTTCGGCAAGAAGGCGACACTTTCAGTGGTTCAAAGTGCATATTCCCTCATGTGCATATTCCGCCAATATTAACAGGATCGTTTTTTCTTGTAGAGAGAAATAGAAAGCGAATACGTTTGTTCAGTAAGAGATAGTGAGAGTTCGGGCTGAGGGTGTACGGAAATCCAGAGAGAGAGAGAGAGAGAGAGAGAGAGAGAGAGAGAGAGAGAGAGAGAGAGAGAGAGAGAGAGAGAGTATAAACGTTTACTATGCCAACACAGAGCGGTGGGATGCTTAGTCCAGCACTCCTTGAGATTTGCCCGCTGCAACGGCTCTCTTCCCAAGCCTAAGCTGGTCTTCGAGGTCTGAGGTCGACACCACTCTCTCCCACTGCTCACAAAAATGAGTATATTTTGGCTGCAGTTTGCAGTTCGCTGCGCACGCCCAAGTTGAGGCTGAGCGGGGTCGGAAATTTAGAGCCCCGGACGCAGCAGCTCGTTCCCTGCCACCTCAATCAGCTCACGCTGCTCTTTAGTGACGAGCTGCTCAAAGGGGCCTCCCATTTCTTCACAGAAGTGTAATGTGTAATATTTGAGTTGTTCTCCCCTGAGCATACCCTTGGACGTGGCTAGGTTGCGTGGAAGCGGGTGCATGTCTTCCGAATTCAGCACAGTTTTCAGTCAACGTCAGATGTTTGCTACCAAACGACTTCGCCATCTAGATTCGCAAATATAGAAATTGTTCTTTTTTTTTTCGCGCATAGTTTGAGATTTATCCGGTTCGAGAATCCCTTGTGGCCTGCGAAGGATCATGTTCCTATGCATAGAAACAGAAGATTGATTGATTGTGGGGTTGAACGCGCCGACGCTACACGGGCGATGAGGGGCGCCGTAGTGGAGGGCTCCGGATTAATTTTGACCATCTGGGAATCTTTAACGTGAGCCGAAATCTCGAACACACGGGCGTTTACGCTTTTCGCCTCCATGAGAAAAGCGGCCGGGAATCGAAGTCGCGTCCTTGGGCTCAGCAGCACAACGCCATAGCCACTGAGCCACCGCGGCGCGGAGAAAGAGAAGGCGTTCTCAATATTTTTCGGGGAGGGGAGTATGGAAGTCATGCTCCAAGGAGCACGGTATGTGGGTTGGCGTGCTTCTTGGTCAGCAGCCTCATTCTCTACCAGACACTCAAGTCCGGGTGTCCATGTAATGTGAGCTTCATTGTGGATGGGAGAACCTTTTCGAAGCGTTCGGCCATTCCGTCTGTAATGATGTTTGAAATGCTGTAAGGAGAGCCTCTAATGACGTTTGTGCTTCTATTTGGTACTTTCGCCAGATATATTATGGTTCCACTTTTCCACTTTTTTCGTTCCTGTGTGTGGGGGAGGGTCATGCAGTCACGAAGATTGCCAAGGTAATCCACTGCGGCGATTCTTGCCTCACTACTTTCGCACACTCCCGCGTTGATCTGTACTGTGTTTGCATAATTTTAGTACTTTAACAATTGGATCCTGGCTCCTCGCCTGTCCTTGTATGGGTTTGGATCCAACGATTTCAGTTGGGAATAGTTTTTGTAATGGGTCGCTGGATCAGTGACATGTCCATCATGGCGCACAGTTTCTTTTCCGCAGAGGGGGTTGTGATGGTCCGGATTCTTAAAGTGACCCTGGGTCCACACTGGGCATGAGGAGATGGAAGCACAGACAGATAGAAGCTTTCACATAGTATTCAATAGGATCAACTAGATCGATGCCGCTTACGGCTCGTCGTCGCTGGGATGCTTAGGCGTGATGTGGCACGGGTTTGTAGGAAGGGCCTGACGTTCGCCGCAACCAGGCTGCTGCGGGCTTGAGGGTGGAGTCCGCTGCGGTCACCCCGCTGTGGCTAGGGCTCGAACGAAGGGCCCGCCGCGATGAGTCTGCTTTGGCTCGGGCTCGTACGAAGAGGTGGCGTACGCCGCGATGAGGCTGCTCCGGCACGGGCTTGAACGAAGGGCAGAATTACTGCCGCGATGAGGCTGCTGCTGCGCGGACGTCGGTTGGCTAAGTGTGGAGGCGGGTGATCAAACGTCGCACTCGAGCGATGGCTACACTCCGTAGCTTTGCTTCCCTGTATTCTGCACAGCGCTTCTCGTGACTCGACGCGTCCGCTTCCCGGATCGCAGTCTCTGGATCTGTGCCCCTCTCTCCTGTCGGGCTCCGTTTTTAATACCTTTCGTCGCTTTCTTCCACACCCCCTCCAACGACTACAGTGACCGCTCTACCCTCGTTTCCGCCGGGGACATGAGCTGCCTAAGCTCTCACAAAAGGAGTTCTTCTTATCGGGGGGTTCGAGTAGCGTCTCACGCTACCAAGATGCCCTCTGCAAGATGAGTCATTGGCGCTTCCCACCGCACACGCCTCCCCGCGTAGCCTCCCGAAATTCCCATTGCTGGTCCGGTGACGCCGAGCCGGTGTGGCGCGCTGGACCGTTTTTCGGAAGGGTCCCCGACTGGTGTCCCGTCGCCGATCCTTAGAAGTTGAATGAACACACGCGCGCACACACACACACTGGACTAATAGGCCCTGTACAAGATTAGAACCCGCGCTTGTCTCTTTCAGCGCCGGTTGCCGACATTGATGGCGACATGCACAGTTTCTTGCACAGTATGCACAGTATGCACAGTATGGTGACATGCACAGTTTCTTGAGGCTAACCACCTGCCGAAGTCTTTCGGCGAACATGAGCCTTAACAGGGTTGGGGGGGGGGGAGGGGGGGGTAGGAGTGGTTATTTTGTAACAGCCGCTTTTTTTGCCCTAGGAGGGTGGCTTAACTGATGTATTTAAAAGTGTTATAAAAACCAAATTTGAGGTCCTTTTCGGCGACCGTGAAAATTGGGAAGTTGAGGGCTGCATTATATTTTGTGTTGATGAACATGTTTATGTGGTTCTTTACGGTGCGGGTAAGTTTGAGGTACGGCAGTCTGTATGATATCGGGCTCATAATCAGTGCCTGCATGAGTCTCATCGTTTCGTATTTCACTTTTTCACTCTTGCTATTCCCGTGGTTACGCGTTTTACAATGTGGCCTAATTCCTTAAAGAATTTGTGTACTTTGGCAATTGGGAGAACGGTTTTGCCGCTTTTCAGCTTCTCACGGACGAAAGCTGTCCTACAACTGCATATTCAAAATGTCATATACCCCCCCCCCCCCCCCCCCTGATATTATAGCTTTACAAGAAGTTGGAAAATCTGTAAAACTTCCCAGATATAAAGCATATCAAGCAGAACAGAACCCAATCACGGCGATACTTGTACAGCGTAACATTCCTGCCAGCAGGACTCAAATTGACACCATTGATATCCCTCACGATTTCATCACTATTTTACCCACAAAACTAAACCAAACCAAACTTTTCCTGCTTAACATCTACAGTAAACATAAGGCCAAAGATCATAGATTTAACTTACTTTTCTCGCTTGCCCGCAAGGAAGCTGGACTCCATAGCCTAGTCATAGTTGGAGAATTTCATGCGCCGCACGCGACTCGGGGATACCTCCAAAACACGAGAAAAGGGCAGGACCTTTGGCATCAAGCACAAATACATCACCTTACATTCGAGAACAAACCAAACACCCCAGCCAGGATAGGAAACAGCATACAACGAGACTCTACGCCAGACTTTACATTCACTATACGCATAAAGAAATCACAATGGACGGTAACAGACGTTAATCTCGGCAGTGACCACTTTACTCTTCAAACCGATCTTGAACTCAAGCATCCAATCAAAAGGCTACCTAAGCAAACATGGCTCATTGACTGGGATGAATTCAGGAAACAAGGCCTCGCTCTGCAGGACTCACAAGACAGTGCAGACTTTATAGATCTACAAAGCTGAACCACTCACCTTATGCAAGACACAGAATTGGTCACAAAAACATTAAACCCTGAATTCCCCTTGACAATACAGACTCACATCCGCTACATTTATGGGAGGCATAGAAAAGCATTAGTAAGCGGTGGAGAGGCAATAAAGACAATTGCAAACTTACGCTCTAACTCGCTGAATCGGAAAAGCAAATACAAGAACATGCAACATACCTTGCACAAGCTTAATCGGACAAATTTGCAACCAGATGAAGGGAAACCTGAGTATGAACCTGGCATTTACTGAAGCATCTAATGAATCCCAACCACTCCAAAGCGGAGCAGAATCACAGGCTTACTCACACCATTCAAAATTACCAAGGCTCCGGCAATTTTCTATCTTTTCTGAAGAAAAAAAAAAGTCGTACCGGTTTTCAAAAAAGATGATCGGTTATTATTATCCAATTACCGCCCAAGTTCCATTCTTTCTTGTCTAAGCAAACTAATCGAACAGATATTTGCCAAACGTCTAAACCGCTACTCTGATGCAACGCTAATAAACGAAATCATAGAAACATACTTACCTGATGGCCCCCATGATACACTTCCAACCTACGTCGGCCCAGACAACCACGAACTAGCTAAAGAGATTTCCGAGGCAAAGGTTAAGGGAGCTATCCTTAAAGTTAGACCAAACTCTCACCAGGTACGGACCAGATTACCAACAGGATGTTAAGGAATCTAGATGATAACTGCATTACAGCCATCACGAACTTGTTTAATCGCCATTGGACTCAAGGCACTTTACCTCAATCCTGAAAACACGCAAAAATCACATTTATACCAAACCAGGAAAACTGCTCACGCTTAAACATCTCCGACCGATCTCCCGGGCCTCACCTCCTGCCTCGGAAAGCTCATGGAACACCTTATACACAACCGATTCATGAAGCATTTACAGCATAGACAACTCCTTCCTCACGCAATGATTGGTTTCCGACCTAAAATATCCACACAGGACATTCTTCTTCAACTGTCCCACGACATAATCACGCCACAGCATAAACATGACACTGCCGCTATACTAGCATTGGATTTAACTAGAGCCTTTGATGATGTTTCACCCACGGCGATACTCAAAGGCTTACACTCCATAGGCCCTGGATAGCGCACATAAAATTATATCAGAAGTTTTTAGGCGCGGAGTACCTTAGGACCGCACAACGTCCGTCCGTGTCCGTGCGTATATAATCGCAAAAAATCACACAGGCACCAGCAAGATTCGAGTCTGTGTCTGGTAGACCAGACAGAGTTAGTGTCAGTCGTCTTTCCCATTGGGCTACGACCGTGAGTTAGTACCCGAGAGTCGAACGGCTTACTCCCCCGCCTGTAACGGTGTGGAGTACCTCCGGACCTCCCAATGCCCGTGCGCGTCCATCCGAGCGCACACCACCATCGAGGGAAAATCAAGCGAAATTCGATTTGAGCTGTGAGTTGCAGTTTCATTTAGGGAATAATCAAGGTGCAACTCACAGCTCAAATCAAATGACGGGTGGGGCGCAAATCAGATGTCACTCGGGGCGCAACTTGGATGTCATTTCGAGTCCCGGTACTCCGCACCCTCGCCCTCATCCACGGAGTGGAGATGCTGCCATTTCTCACGAACCGGGCAGCTGTTATACAAATCGCCGATATCACTTCCACCACCCTGACTCTTCCTCCAAAAGGCACGCCACAAGGTGACGTTCTTTACCCTTTACTGTTCAGCCTCGCCATCTTAACCGTCCCCAACAACTCCAACAAATCCCCAATCTTAATTCTGATTAGTACGCCGACGACATTACACTTTGGATCAACAAAGACAGCGACGCTGAAATTGAGAGCACTCTACAAAGAGTCTGATGGAAGAGCCTGGTAGAGCGGGTCTCACCTGTTCGCCAAACAAATACAGAATATCCCCATATACATGATAGGCGACCCCATCCCGAAGGTTGAAGTAATCAAAATCTTGGGCTTAACCATCCACCATAACAGATCCAATACTCACTTCATACGCCAACTCGAACAACACGCCACACAAACGATATATTTAATTCGACGAGTTACCAATAGACACAGAGGCCTCAGACAAGCTGAACGCCTCCGGCTCCTTCAAGTCTTTGTCCTTAGCAGGCTGACCTACTCCCTTCCATATCTAAACCCAACTAACACAGAGCTTAGCAGAGTCAACCTCATACTCAGAAATGCCTATAAACAAGCGCTACAACTGCCCTTCAGCACTTCCACTGCCAAATTCGAAGCCATACGTGGGCATAACACCGCGGAAGAACTCATTGATGCTCACCTCGTCAATCAAATCACTAGATCCCAAAAGCTACCACGGGCGCTCATATTCTCTAGAGGCTACGAATGTCTCCTCTAGAACCCCCAGAAGTCAAAACCACACTCCCTCACGACATCTATTCTAACTTAATTATCAAGCCTATACCTAGAAACATGCACCCACAATTTAACATCAAAAAGCGTTCGCAAAGCGCACAAGCGTTACATAAACAATACCGCGAGAAACGTGGCGTCCATTACGTCGACGCAGCGGAATATCGGCGGCATGGTGCCTTCTCAATCGTCTCCCATTGCCCTTACAATCAGGTCCAGCGCAACTTCCCGACCATCTGCACCACCAACCCAGCCACGGGGGAAGAGGCGCCACTAGATTAGCGCTAACGTAAAAGTGGACCCCCTTTACAGTCATCACCGATTCTAAAATGGGAGTTCAAAATTTACCCTCCGGCTTTATTTCACCTCAGGCACTCAAAATTCTCCAACAAGCCGCCTCCGCCCACGGCAGCCCAGGCAGCTGCGGATGACGCCCGCCTGCTGATCCAGCGGCATGTACGGGCCCAGCACCCTGACCTGAGTTTGGCCGCTGGAGAGGTCCCACCACCCGTGCGGGCCACACGGATCTCCCGACAGCAACGCTCGACTGTCCTGTGCCTCCGCGTGGGGTGCGTGTGGACGGCCGAGCGAAAACACCGCCTGGAGCTCGTCCATGACCCATCGTGCCAGCACTGCCGGGCGGCTGTCCAGACCCTGCCGCATCTGGTCCTGGAGCGCCCCCAGTTTGTGGCAGGGAGGACCGAACTGTTGGCCGCCTTCGGGGGAGGGGCTCGGCACTCTCGAAGAGTTTTTGTGACCGCCAGGCAGTGCCAGAAAGCGGGACGGAGTCCATGAGGCCCTGGGGTCCTACCTGCACGCCTCAGGACTCCACCCGGCTCTCCGCTTTCTCCCCAGCTAAACTGAACTGCGGCCGTTCTTTTTTTGCGTGGGTGTGGAATTTTTTTGCCTTCGTGTTTTAGTGTTTAACTTGTATAAATTGCACAAATATGCCCTGTTAGACCTGTATATGTGCATATATGTATCCTATCCTCTCTATCCTCCCTTTCCTGTACAACTGTGCTCCCCATTCCCCCCCCCCCCCACCAGCAGGTGTTCCAGTGTCCACCGTTAGGTGAGACAAACTACGCCCGCTGGTGGTCTTTCGTTTCCTTGTTAACAGTCAATTCATTCAGCACCCACAACGTCCCCCGTAGAAATCATCTGGGATCCGGAGCATGCTGGCCTGGAGGGGAATGGAGGGGGAGTTCTCGAGCCACAGTATGGCTCGAGAACTCACCATCCGAGCCGGACCCAATTCGTTCCCCTACCATGGCACTAGATCCGCTAGAGACCGGATGATCACGTACAATGAAATTACCACCCATTACCGTCTCTCTCGCAGTGTCAACACACCTTCACAAACACAACTCACCATCCAGCAAGAACACACATAGCGTCTTTTACAAACGACCCGATTTCCGAATCCCCCTAAATTAGACCTAATTCAGGCAGCTGTATACCCTTCACCTGACTGTATACTGCGTGCCAGTCCCTCGGCACCGCTCAGGAGCTTATGTGGAGATGCCCGAGAGATCCCTAAACAAATTTGATTAATCTTCTGCAGTAATATTGTTGCATTTTTGCAGCCAGAGGCAACTTTTCAGCCTGATCGTGAGCCATGCCAAGGACAAGTGGAACGTGCGACCCCGGTACATGACGGACCGCTCGCTGAAGCGCGGCTTCCCTAGACAGTTGCACCAGATTTCCCTCTAGTGTATATTCGTATGAAAATCTATGCAACCGATGTTTGAGATTGCCGAAGTAGCGGCGCTCTGGCCAGCGATAGAAAACTCAGGACCGCGGCGGAGCACGTTTCGCCGACGTTGCCGCTTTCCACCCCGCTTTGCCCCTCGATTAACCGGCACGTGACTAAACGCGCTGGGAAGGCCGCAATTGGGGGAGAGTGGCCGGAGTAGACGGAAAAGGCTCGGTTGACCGCTCGGGGCTGATGCGTTTGGCATGGCAAAAATACAGGAGGCGATGGCTGGGCTTATCGCATGCGCCTTGTTCACCGCAATAAAGATAGCCGGCTGACTGCCAAGGGTAAAGGTTATGCCGTGCTTGCAGGAACAGCCTAGCAGACGACGGCTGCACTGGCGGAATAGTTCTGCGCATGTGAACTACTCTCGCTCATTTCGCCGCTTCCCACCATGACGAGACGCTGACCCACCCACCGTTCAACGTTCCGATGATATGATAATAAATAAATTCTCCCATAAACCCAAGCGAAATCTCTCTCTGTCATTACAAAAGAAAAGAATCATTACATAAGAACTGAAAATGGTATAAATGATGCAAGAAACTTACAAAACACAGAGAAAATACCACAAACACGCAACGTATAGTCTTAATTAACAGTAAGGAGTAACACACGGGTAAACACCGGCGGTACGTCAAAGCTGCACTACGGGGTGTATGGGGGCATTTTTTAAAGCGAAGCTTTTTATGTCTGCCTGATGGCATGTGTCGCGTCGAAAACGCACTGCAGGAACGGCAGCTTTTTCTGACGGTGATTATGATCATGGGTGAAGTGAAAAAAAAAAAAAAAAACGCTTCCCGTGGTCGGAATTGAGCTTGGGTTAAGAAGCCGACGTTTATCCAATTGCGAAATTTTCCGACACTGTCGAAGCAGTTTGGGTTTGGAGAGGGCTGCATGGACGGGTAAAATGAGAAAAATCATGCACCCCTCCGTCTAAGGACGGCGATGGTTGAACGCAAAGATGGTTGAACACATGCGAAATGAGATGGCGATGGGTAAAAGTGAAAACCGCTGCGATCAAAAGTCCAAACTGCGTGCGAGTCAAAGTTAAATCGTTAGACTGTCAAAGTCCAAACCGTCTGCGAGCCAAAGTCGAAACCCAGACGAGAACCCAGGAATGCCTCACCGGTAAGCTTCGCGTTTAACCATCGTCGTCGTTAGACGGAGTGGTGCATGATTTATCTATTTAGTCTCTCACGCCTGACAGCCCGTTTGGCATGGCTTTGCGCTAAAAACGGTGTTTCAGCTATTTTCGCATAGCAGCAGCGTTCTCGGCTGCTCTAACAGACCTACCTCAGCAGACGTGACGGGTGAAGGATAATTGTGCGGCTGAGGAGACGGAATCGTGAGCTTGTTGCGCGGGTTGTACTGATTGTGCGCGCTGAAGCAAATTTCGGATCGAAACGCTGCCTACACACGCCGGCCATGAAAGCCTCGAGCGAAGGACACGCTCAGTGCGTGGAGCGTTCACCGTCTTGCCGCGCGTTACAAATTCCCCGCAATATAGGGGCGTTGCAAATGCCCTACCACCGTGCCACGAGGGCCAACACAAGCACCTCGAACGACTGACGACTGCCTCACGTACCGAATGCCCTCGTACAAACAACGCAGCCATGAAAAGTGCGCGTGCAAGATACTCCCAAGGGCTCCCCGCTTGCAAACGAACCGGAAATATGCGTCCTGCTTTACGCCGCGCACGCTTCGCATCTGCTAGACGTTGCAGAGGCCTTTGCCGCCGGAAGCGAGCCTTATCAATAAAAGTGCCGTTTGCATCGCTTCCACTTCACTTCGCCCGTGAACCAAAGGCGCGAGGACACCGCTTAGCCTTCATGTTATAAAATGCAGTAGTTCCAGCTACAAGCCCACTGAATTTTACAGTGATGTTTCGCAACAGCCAGGAGTTGCGGAGTGACGCCGAGGTTTTGTAACATCCAAGGATAAAGTCATAAATCATCCAGGTTCAAAAAGAAACGCAACGTCGAATGGTTACAACAGCAAGGAAGATGGCTTGACATTGTTTTTTGTTTAGTTCAGGTGGTCTAAAATCCGACGAAAAGCTCGCTTTTTTGGTAGACTTCTGTCAACGATTGTGTTACCACAAGTGGAGGTCCTTCAGACGATCTCTGTGTATTCGGAGTTCCAGAGATACCTGTGAGAAAACACGTCGTGACATTTGCCCCAAACTGAGTTTAGTACAACCTAAACCATTTCCGTGGGACTGCTTCACCACAAGGTGCATTAGCTACCAGTGGCTGCGGCGAAAGGAGCACATCTGATGAATAGCGGGGCATGCGCACAATTTGAGACGAAAAACGGTATCTGCGCTGTGATATTATTTACGCAGTATCCAGAGCCCCGTATACGGTTCTCCCGCACAACGCTGCAGCCATGGCTAGATTGCCGTCCCGTGCACGGAATTCGAATTTTGAGTCTTGGCTGGCGTGCAACACCTGCAATTTTAGCAGCGGTGCTGTTTAATCTGGCTGCAATTTGTTCAACGCGAGCAATAAACCTTCAATTGGAAAGAAGAGAGAACACTTCCCGTGGTGGGAATCGAGCCTGGGTACCTCGCGTTATTAAACCGGCATCTATCCGATTGAGCTATCATCGCATTCCGGGCGCACAACCTTATTTCCGTTGGGTTATTCGCTGCGTTGGATTTCGACTTACGTGTGCCGCGGGATCTTACGTGTGCTAACATGGTCCACTTTATGTTAAAGCGAAGCTTCAGTGCTCGCACTGATGGCGTCTATGACGAGAAATCGGCCTGCAGGAAAGCCAACTTTCTCTGACGATGAGGATGAATGATCGTGGGTGAAGGGAAAGAGGAAACGCTTCAGAGTCGGGAATCAAACCTGGGTCCCTCGCGTTATGTCGCCGGCGTCTATACGATTGCTCCATTTCGACATGGTCGAAACTCAGTCCAAACTCAGATGACAACCAAAAAATCCGTCACGATAAAGCGTCGCGTTCAACCATCGTCGTCCTTAAACGGAGGGGTGCATGGTTTTTATTGAAGTTCGCGTTAAAACTGGCATAAGCGCTGTTCCGGGGAGGTAATTTTTCGATTGGAGCCAAGTTGTCTTCAGGGTGTGTTCTATACAAAACGTAACGCTTGTATTGCGTAATGTAAGACGTTCCTCCTGCAGCTAACACAGATAGGCTTACGATGACGGTAATGATGATGAGGTGGAGGAGCAGGAGAAGGATGAGGATGGCGGTAGTGGAGGGGGAATAAACTTTATTTAAGAGGAGTTCATTGCGACTTCCACACTGGACGGAGGTGGCTCCCTGTTCACGGGAATCCATATGCTGCTCTCGTCGCCTGGCCCCTGGTGGCCAGCCGTAGCTGATCCTCCAGGGCGGGGCTGGTCAGCAAAGTCCTCCGTCTCTCGTTAAAGGGTAGGGTGGGGTTGGTGGGGTGAGGCTTAGGTAAGGGGGGGGGGGGGGGGGCGGGTGCTTCGGGCTTAACCTACACTCTCTTATCATGTGCTGGGGAGTGCCTAATTTTTTACAGGTTAGGCAAGCTTCTTCAAATTGGTTTGGGAACATGCGGTTGAGAAGACGGTGGTGCGGTAAGGATTCTGTCTGGATTTGCCGGTATAAAATTTGCTGTTCCTTCGTGAGTGCTGCGTGTGGTGCTGGGAGCGTCATCCTGTCGGGCCTGTAATGAGTGGTTATGTCCCTGTAGGTTAGCAATGCTTGATTTCTCGCCTCTACTGCGGACGTGGCCCGGTAAGTCAGTGCTCGGGCCTGCTGGTGGGCAAACTCTTTACCCTCCACCGCAGAATGGGCCGGTACCCACAATAGTTCTACTGTTTCCTTCACAGGTTTTTTTCTCTTTGAGCACTCGGAGGGCCAACCGGGACACGCAGCCATACTAGAAGCTTCTGTAGGCTTGCTGGGAATCCGTGGCCACCTTGGTCTTGTCCGGTAGAGTAAGGGCCAGAGCAATCGCCAGCTCCTCTGCCTCTTCACTGCTCTGGAGGTGATGTTGACAGAGCAGGCTCTGTTTTCTGGTTCAAGTCATATGTTGGGCCTCACCATTGACCTACTTCGGACCTTTGATTACTGAGTCATTCAAGGTCGAACGCCCCGGGCAGGATGCTCAACCCTTACAAAATAACCATTAAAAAAGTTGCAGTTATTTTGATGTCTTTGGATAATTATACCATACACTATTTGGAACCAAAATGTACGAGTCAGGCCAGCACCATTCGAATTTAGGAGCGGTGCACTGAAGTTCCCATCATTAATATAAGCGCCAACAATGATGGCTATTAGCTGCCTACCTGCAGTATTTCTTGTTGCCACTTGTTTGTGTGGCTGTAATTAGGCTTGTTTCTATAGACACACGCAAGATTTAAAGGGTGCTTTTGCTAACCAGTTGATGGAGGGTGCCGTAGCGCAGGGATGCCCGTAAGCTTTGTAAGGTAGCCTTGGAGTCAGAGAAGATAGCCCATTTTATAGGAGGAGCTCCGATAACGTGATCAAGAAGGTAGCCTTGGAGTCAGAGAAGATAGCCCATTTTATAGGAGGAGCTCCGATAACGTGATCAAGAGCCTCACGAATGGCTGCAAGTTCTGTAGCTGTCAAGCTCGTGTTATGGGCGACACGGAATCGAGATGTAGTAAAAGCTGCTGGTACAACCACCGCACCTGTCGAACTGGATGACGCTACTCAGACATCCGTGTATACATGTTTCCTGTCGTTGTAACGTTCATCGTAAGCTGTCGAAGGGCCAATGGTGGCAAGTCGACTTTTTTTCCAATTTCCGGAACGCTGAGACGAATCTCAGGTCGTGCCAGGCACCACAACGGGGAGGACGGTGTAACGGCAAGGGCGTACCTCGACGGGATTTCAGCCCTGTGCGTTTTGACAATGGCTGAAAACGTAGATCGAGGTCGATTCTGAGGAAGCTGCGCCAGGTGGTGAGACGGCAGCCTCGTGAGGAGCCTGATGTACTGGCGTGGTGTTTCAGTAGCCACATACGTTGCTATTGGGTGTTCGTGAGTGATGCAAATGATGCCCACTGTTGATCCACAACCAAGGTCATAACTATGGTTACGAGGAGAGGGGGCGCTGTAGAGGGAGGCTGGGATGGCTTCGTTATTATGGTAACGCGGAGTGACGTCAAAAGATCCCTGCGGTACGCTGGCGCATGAGTGCCGCTAAAACGGTTGCGCGAGGAGGGGGTGGGTTGAGGGGTGGGGAAGGTGCTAGAATTTGTTGTTTCGCTGGGCGTTTCAGGAGCGGTATACTCGACTGTCCGATCCGGTTTACGTCGTGGTTGCCTTTGGTTTGCCATTGATTTGAAGCAATAAAGCATTGTCATAAGATTTGATATCACTGCAATAAAAAATGTGACATCTGTTTTCAAAATTTGCGAGGGTAATCATCGGCCAGTTTTAATAGGCCATGACTGAGGAACTCAAGGTCAGTTGTGCCGGCTCATGCGGGTTTCGGCAAACAGATGGAACCATTGCCGATTCTACGTTACCCTTATTCGTGCCGAAATAAGTCACCGGATTACGAACAGCTTTCGCCCTGCGATTCCACACTCCCGCACAGCCAAATTGTACTCTTAAAGGGGCCCTGAAAGAGATTTTGCCGATACATGGGTGTTTGCATTTCCAGGTAATACCATGTCCTAGCAATCATCTCCTTCAAGAATTTTGTTAAAGCGATGAGTATTAGGGGAGTTAAATCAAAACATTGCATTTTCGCACACGCCGCGATTCTCCCTCGTTTCGTCCACCTCCTCGAAACGCGCAAGCGTAGCTGCCCATGATGTCTCACTTCTCGGTGACGTCTGCAAGAACATCCGGTTGCTGGCGTTGTCTGCTACTGCGATATTCTGCGCCGCAGCATCGCTCTGGGACGCGGCCGTCTGACTTTCTGCGTTCCGTTTGGGCTTTTTTTTTATCATTATGCTTATGAATACTGAACTCCTCTCACGACTAGAAAAGCTGATGGAAGGAATGGGGCGGGACGTTTACGCTTCCACGCGAAAAGAGAACGACCTTGTCCCCGTGCGTTCTTGGTGATGACATATCTTGGTACATCATATGGGAGTCTCAAATATGTGGGCGAATAACTGAAGAATCGGCTCGAATTTTTCAGAGTAAGCACGTACATACATGCGTTCCGAACCGATGTCAGTTTATATATTGCTTAATTGGCAGCTCGTTCGTTCCAATGTCGAGCTTGGTAGTGTTGTGGTGACGCCATGCACGCGCGTACACAGGCTGTTGTAGTATTCGATTCCATTGTTCCGATCTGTTCTAAACATTTATAACCGTAATAAAAAGCAGCCGAAGGGTTGCACGGCACTGTACAGGGACTTTTTTTAGAGTGCGTCGAACATTCCATCTCCCCCTCCCTCCCCCCTTACTTTCAAGAAGACCCCCACGCGACCCTGCGTTTATCAACTACTGGGCAAGTACACCATAACAGACATTACCAGCGGTCTCGGAAGAGTAGCACTTGTGAGTTTTGGGGCCATGCATGCCTGCCTCTTTGTTCGACTAGGTAGATGATAACAAAAAAACAGGTACTCCACCCTCGCTTTTTCCCCTGGTGGCCTGGAGCCCATTTCCTCTTTATAAAGGCTGTTAGTTCATTTTTTTACGTGCTCAGGGCTGCCGAGTGACATATGTGGATGGTTTGCTTGCCGGCCGTGGCCCTATATTCCACCCTCCCCTTCCCTCCCCCCCTACTCCCCAAGCCTACGCTGCGTCTTGTTTAAGTGGACGAACACGATACTGTTCGGCGTGCTGCAGGAAGCGCTAATTAACCAAAGGCGCCCCCGCGAACCGTCGACGCTGAGCAGCGACGACGCTTCTCTTCACCAAAAGTGAGAGAGAAAGCCGTCCGATTTCAAGATGTCTGCTTCGTGACGCACATGGGAGAATCGATGACGGACATGCGGCCAGATGGAGAAGCCCAAAAACACGCACGAAAGGGTGGAAACGGGGCAACAATATTTTCAACGAAAGTGGGAGCTTCCTGCTGCACGTAAAAATCTTATACATGGCACAGATGACGTTTATCAGCCAACCTAATGAATGCGATAGTTCTTTTAGTGTGCTCAATACGCCTTTTAGAGCCCCTTTAAGCCGGACACTCGTTTTGAGGTTCCCGTATCAGGCTGTGACTCGTGCCACTGGGAAACGCGAAATTCTCAAAATTAACCCCTCAAAAAGACAGTAAAGTCCATGAAACAATATTTCTATTGCATTATACGCAACACTTTGCTGGACTACATCTGCATATCAACTTAAAGAAGAAGTAGGATAACACTGCGACAGACATCGCCCATTTTTTCGCAGATTTTCAGCAGGAACTTGGAGGGCCGTAAGCGAAAGCAGACAGCTTCAAAGCACAGGCTGCTTTTATTGCTTTACTACAGAAGACAACGCGCCAAACAGAAGTGGCATGCGAAATCACGTTTTTTTTTGTCACAATATATATAGGCCGCCTTTAAAGTGCTGGAAATGAAGGAAGTGAATATGAGTCTCAGCAAGATTGCGCATTACTTCGTGAAGATGCTCTGTTCTCCACGCTCGGTGATGAAATTTTGCAGCATATATATATACTCTGCAAGGCAGTAAGTGCATCGCTCTTAACACGCGGCTCTACGAAACGACGTTTAACGAGCGGAAGGTGTGAAGACCTCGAGTGTCGACCAGTTGTAGAAGACGCCAGAAACACGGAGAAGGACGCACTCGCGAGGCCGCGCATACAGACCCACCACGCGCTCTGATGCTGTATATAAATACGGTGCCCGCATTTTTTTGTTGAGAAAACGCAAGAAATTATTGTGGCCTTAAAAACCACATAACACGACCGGAGGCCTCTGCACCCATACCTTTCGCATGAACGAGTGAAAATAAATAAAAAAACGAAGGCGAGAATATGAACTGAGAAGCGAAATTACAGATTTCATTCGCTGAAGGTCAAATACTAGCACACCGAATTAATTATAATGAAGTCTGATTTCTCCATTACATCAATGAGAGAAGAGCAACAAAGTTACTTGATTACCTCCCCAAACCAAAAAAATCGTGCCATTCATATTTCTGCTCATGCGCTTCGTCTGATTTTTCCTCTTCCCCACTACAACGTGCAATCAGGAAAATTACGTCATTTTGACTAAACTCCCGGGTTATGGCTGTTGAGAGCCGGATAACCTGTTTTTGGTCCCACTTGAGATAAAAGCGTAATGTAAATTTTGCCTTAGTTTACCAAACTGTTCTGTTAAATAAAAATCTCACTCGAGTAACGAAGTGCAGCAAGTTCTGCCAGCCATGTGGCGTACACCCCCCCCCCCCCCCCCACACACACACACACACAGAGAGTAGGAAATATAAGAAATAAGAGTAGGCAGTCAATTAAGCCAAGTGGGATCTGAACACACAACCTCCAGTATACGCGTCTGGTGTGATGACCACTACGCTACCGGCGAGGCTGTGCACCCCTGCACTTTCTTGGGTATTTATGTCAAGATAATTATTTCCTGTGCTTGGCGGTGGCAGCCAGCGCCCCTCCGACTTCGGGGCGAAGGGGATCTTCGGTATAACCCCTGGGCCGTGACTCCAGCGTGTGTGTATATATATATATATATATATATATATATATATATATATATATATATATATATATATATATATATATATATATATATATAGAGAGAGAGAGAGAGAGAGAGAGGGACACGTCAAGGGCAGCCGTCACCCAGAAGACACGTCGCAGAGGCAGTGGAAACAGCGCGTTTATTCTGAGCGGCAACCCAGACCTCCTTCCCCAGGAATGATGATGAGGATGGGTATGAAGAATAGATGAGGAACGGCATGATGATTATAATTGTCCTGGGAAGCAGACGAAGTATACGATGAATTGGCCACGACAGTACAAGGGCACTTTTCCATGTCTCCTTGAAGTGGGCACTACCGCATCGGACAGATTGATTCACACAATATATATATATATATATATATATATATATATATATATATATATATATATATATATATATATATATATATATAGAGAGAGAGAGAGAGAGAGAGAGAGAGAGAGAGAGAGAGAAAATAAGGGTTGGCAGTCAAGAAAATCTCGGAAAGCAAAGGGGAGGTTGTGGTGGGTCATAGAAACAGATGAAGAATTTTTTGAGTCAGAAAAAAACTGCTGAAAAATTGCCCGCCGGGTGGGATCCGAACCCACGACCTCCAGAATACCGGTCTGGTGCGATAACCACTACGCTACCGGCGGGGCTGTTTCCCCACCACTTTCTCGTGTATTTATGTTGAGGTATTTTTTGTTTCCTGCACTTGGAGGTGGTAGCCAGCGCCACTCGGACTACTCGGGGTGAAGATGACCTTCTTTTTAACCCCCGGGCCGTGACTCGAGCGTCTACGACATGTCGAGAGTGGCCGACCAGCGTTTAACCCTCTTAAGCTGCCTTTGGCACCAAGACTGCCAGAACAAGGGTCTTCGCTAAGCATGTAGCGAATCAGAAAATGGGAAATGAGGGGCTCGGTGAAATAAGAAACTAAGGGTTGGCAGTCAAGAAAACCTCGGAAAGCAAAGGGGAGGTTGTGGTGGGTCATAGAAACAGATGAAGAATTTTTTGAGTCAGAAAAAAAGTGGTGAAAAAATGCCCGCCGGGTGGGATCCGAACCCACGACCTCCAGAATACCGGTCTG
Source organism: Haemaphysalis longicornis (assembly GCF_048455015.1). Classification (NCBI taxonomy): domain Eukaryota; kingdom Metazoa; phylum Arthropoda; class Arachnida; order Ixodida; family Ixodidae; genus Haemaphysalis; species Haemaphysalis longicornis. Next base: position 298,409,166 of record NW_027526203.1, on the reverse strand, counting down.
GTGCGATAACCACTACGCTACCAGCGGGGCTGTTTCCCCACCACTTTCTCGTGTATTTATGTTGAGGTATTTTTTGTTTCCTGCACTTGGAGGTGGTAGCCAGCGCCACTCGGACTACTCGGGGTGAAGATGACCTTCTTTTTAACCCCCGGGCCGTGACTCGAGTGTCTACGACATGTCGAGAGTGGCCGACCAGCGTTTAACCCTCTTAAGCTGCCTTTGGCACCAAGACTGCCAGAACAAGGGCCTTCGCTAAGCATGTAGCGAATCAGAAAATGGGAAATGAGGGGCTCGGTGAAATAAGAAACTAAGGGTTGGCAGTCAAGAAAACCTCGGAAAGCAAAGGGGAGGTTGTGGTGGGTCATAGAAACAGATGAAGGATTTTTTGAGTCAGAAAAAAAGTGGTGAAAAAATGCCCGCCGGGCGGGATCCGAACCCACGACCTCCACAATACCGGTCTGGTGCGACAACCACTTCTCTCGAGTCCCGGCCGGGGGTTAAAAAGAAGGTCCCATTCACCCCGAGTAGTCCGAGTGGCGCTGGCTACCACCCCCAAGTGCTGGAAACAAAAAAAAAAGCCTAACATAAATACCCGAGAAAGTGGTGGGGAAACAGCCCCGCCGGTAGCTTAGGGTTATCGCACCAGACCGGTATTCTGGAGGTCGTGGGTTCGGATCCCACCCGGCGGGCATTTTTCACAACATTCTTTGTGACTCAAAAAATTCTCCACTGTTTCTATGACCCACCACAACCTCCCCTTTGCTTTCCGAGGTTTTCTTGACTGCCAACCCTTATTTTCTTTCTTATTTCACCGAGCCCCTCATTTCCCATTTTCTGATTCGATACATACATACATACATACATATATATATATATATATATATATATATATATATATATATATATATATATATATATATATATATATATATATATATATATATATATATATTTTATATATATATATATTATTATATATTTATTCTCCACTTTCTTTTTTTCCAAATTCTTTATCTGTTTCAATGACCTACCATATCCCCCCTTTGCTTTCCGAGGGTTTCTTGACTGCCAAACTTTATTACTGTCTTATTTTCAACGAGCCCCTCATTTCCTATTCTGATTCGCTACATGCAACTGTAGCGAATCTGTAATTGTAGCGAATCTGTCCAACTGTAACTGTATCTGACGCTTGAGGGTGGTAGCCAGTGCCACTCAAACTACACGGGGAGAAGGGGACCTTCTTTTCAACCCCCGGGGCGTGACGCGAACGTCTACAGCCTGTCATAAGCGAGAAACTGACGGGAAACCCTCTTATGCTACCTTGGCATCAAGGCTGCCAGAACCGAGGCCCTCGCTAAGCTTTCGCTTAGCGAAAACTTAGCGGGTTGAAAAGAAGGTCCCCTTCTCCCCGTGTAGTCTGAGTGGCACTGGCTACCACCCTCAAGCGTCAGATACAGTTGTAGTAAATATAAATACCCCAGAAAGTGAAGGAGAACACAGTCGCCCAGATAGCCGAATTGGTAAGGCATTCGAGATCTAATCGAAAGGCGTGGGTTCGGTCCCCACTCTGGGCGCGTGTTTTTCTTTCTTTCTTTCTCACGTAATTAATAAAAAAATAATAATGTAACGTCACTAACGCTAAAAAATAGTCTAACCTTTCCCCTATGCCTTCCTTAGCGTTGTAGACTGCCGGCATTTCTTTCTGTATTTCCTAACGAGCCCCTCATTTCCAAACCCTATATATATATATATATATATATATATATATATACATACAGGCTCACCTGGAGCTTAACCGAAAGAAAAAAGATCTAACATTTACCGCTTCACGACAGTTTGGCCATTCGTTGTAGGTCATTCGAGTTCACTGTCTATCGGGGCTTTTTTTTTTCTCGTACGATGAACTTCGGATTCTACCACGCGCTCTCCTTCTTCCGGTCAATCCCAAAACTACGAACAGCCTGTTCATAGTTCCAACACAAAGAAAGGGATGCGCACCAATACTGAAATGGTATGTTGCCGCCGGTCGCGGCAACATACCATTTGAAATGGTATGTTGCCGCTGCGCTAACGAAACATCGCACTCTCGGCAGACTGCAGGCGATACGAAACATCGACTCCGCGCTTCCAGGCGTACGTATCGCTGCCACTATAAAAGCCTTTTCATAGCGAAACAAGACTTAAAATAACAAAATCAAAGCCCCTTTCTTAATTACGAGAAAGATGGTTAGAATGCCAAGATTTCTCCCGTGCAACCTGAGTCAAAGTCAAATGCCAAAATCCAAACTGCTTCGACGGTGTCAGAATGGCGCAATCGGATGGGCGTCAGCTTCATATCGCGAAGGACCCAGGTTCGATTCAGACCACGGGGAGCGTGTTTTTCTTGAGGCGCTTGATGGGCTTTTTCTTATCATCGCCATCACTTTGTAAAACTCACTGTGTAACGTTGGCTTTCCTGCAGTGCGTTTTGGTGACGGGGCTGTCGCCATCAATGCGGCGCAGAAAGCTTCGCCTTAAAAGAGGAAGGAATTTTCTATACTTATCTTGTGTAATGTTTCAGTTTTACAGAGCTTAAAAAAGAACATTTTCGGATTCAATCTTCTTTTATTAACCCGTTATGCTTCAGTGGCACGAGACGGGATTCTTTTGTATTAGCACGCTCAATGAAAAATAACTGGCTCAAATCTACGCTGTGAAGGTGGTTGAACTGTGAAGCTGTAAACGACACCCACAACGATTACCCATGCGGCATCACTTGAATTCACACACGTAGCTCTACAAAGATGCAACCGGAGATTCTGCCAGCCATTACCTGGGATTCCACGTGTGGGTGTAGCATAGTCGGCAAGACAATGGGCTCTCGCTCCGAATGTCTTCGGGCCTAGGGTCTATCCCTGGCGGTGCCAGTAGTTTTTTTGTCCTTGGTGTAGACAGTAGCCAGTAGTTGCCTGGGATATTTGTTTGTGTAGCCAGTAGTATCGTGGGAATTTTGAGCTGGCGAGGACACGAAAATCTCCTTGGCTGGTTGAGGTATACTGTTTGGCAGTAAAATGTCTGCAGGGTCAAGCAGACCGCGAGACTGCAGCATCGCGCATCGGCGATCCACACCCTAAAAGTTCCTAGGGTTGAATTTTATAATTCATAGGAATACAAAAGAATACATGGGGCTTTCTTACTTTGACATAAGACTGCTCTCAATGAGCCTATTGAAACGTCTTCCGAACGGTGTTATTGCCTATAGGGTGTTTACACATTAGTAGACAATTCTCAAAAACTCTTTACCATATTTTTATGTATTGCTAGTGGGGTATGAATGGGATGGAATGGACACACGTATATTGAAGGACAGAAACATTTCAAAGTGGGAAACCCTCTAACCATGGTCCAAGGCTCCGGTTGGGGTCGGGAAACGGGATGGGAAGAAAGAGGTGGGGAGGTTAGGGTCGGAAGGGAAAGCAAATAAAAGGAGTCCTCAATGCCGGCTTCTCTAACGAAGTCCAGCAAAACATCAAGCGCGTGCTTTCTGTGAGCGGAGCTCCAAATGGGTCGACCAGAATTTCATCGTCTGCCGCTGTTAGCGGGCGGCCAAGTCTCCTCAGGCAGCGTTCTTTTTGAACACTGAGGTGTTGCCCGCTGTAAAGTGCTCCGGTACTGCATTGCGGACATGTGTGGTTTTCCCCGCCGAAAAAGTAATGCGCCCTATAGGTGTAAAGATCGTGCTTGTTCTTATGCGCATTAACCTCGTAGTTGCCCAACAGCTGAATCCGGGTGGCAACCGGTCGGGGTCGTCCGGCACTCAGTCTAGTAGCACGGCCTTCCGCTCAGCTTTCGCCAACGCGATGCCGTCCTGTACGTCGTTGTCGGCCTCCGCTTCTAAATCAGAGGATTTTACGGGTTTCTTGCTCGGGGTGAAGACGACGTTGCTCCCGTGAGATTATGTGGGCCTCCTCGTTGCCTTGAATACCTTCATGTTCAAGGACCCGTCGGTTCTGGTAGTTTAGGCCGCTTTGTCGGCTGTCGGCTAGGCGCTTCGTGATTTTGTGGACAGTGCGGCTCGTAATTTTGCGTGAGCTTAAATGCATATAAGTTCGTGGTCGGCGCTGATCCTCTGCTGGGTCTCCTTACACCCTCTACTCGGGGTGTAAGGAGAGGGCCATAAAATAAAAAAAAAAAAACTTGTTTTTACTAAAAAATAGCTGTTGGTATCCCGCTCAACCCTATTCCGGCCCCGAATGACGGTAATTAACTGCAACAGGAGGGAAATCTGGGCCAGTTGGTTTGGCATCATTTTCAACAGCGTGAAAAGACGGGATGAGACGGAGAACACAAAGGAACAGCGCTGAAAACACCGAATGGTGGTGTTTTCACACGCGAAAAAAAAAAAAAAGATACACTAAAGAACTTTTGGGTTTTACACGACCCAATGTTTGCAGTGACGCAATAGGAGGACCCACTGCTATCAGTGGGTTAACTTCATTGTTTGCATTCAAGTGGCACGGTCAAACGGAACTGGAGGCACCACTTTATCGCAGAGTCCTGGTTCTTATAGTGGCGGCTTTCGCGGCGGCCGCAAATGCCGTGAATAAGGGCATTTGCGGCCGCCATTTGCGGCGTTATAAGGTCAGGATGAAGAAATGGCTGGTGGACCCCAACTACTTGATCTCTTTTTGTTATTACCAAGACAACTTGTTTACTGTTGACGTCAAAATTGGCATCATTGCATTGTTATTTGGGCAAACCGAGTTGCGATTGAACCTAACGTGTAATTTTCTTCACGATTACTTTTAACTATGCAGTCTATTTTTTGCTGGTATTGATTATTCAACTTTCCCAATCGGCTCGTGAACTGGTTCGGTACGCGACTTTGTCGAATGGGAACTGAACGGGAATGAAATCAAATCACCCGAACCCATCTGGAACCGACCCGAGAAGGTCCCCTTCTCCCCTAACTCGGGGTGAAGGGGACATTTTTGGTCCCCAGGCCAGCGGCGCTGGCTACCTCCATGTCGAAGCCCCCAAGCGTATTGTCGTGAGTTGGGGTCCCACCCGTGGAGCATGTTTTTCTCCAACTTATTTCTTTCTTTCAAACATTTAAATAACATCTCTGTTTCAAGCAGAAAAAATGATGAACTACTTCGCCAACGCCTGCCTCGCCGTTCTTGCCTGCTGGCTTTCATATCGGGTGGGATGGGAAACATTTAGGGTGTTTGTGCACGACTTCGAGAAAGTTCCCATTTCCTTTCCACTGTAAAGGATCTGATCTAACGTTCATCATTTCATTTATTGTAGGGGTTTAACGTGCCGACGCAACGCAGGCGGTGAGGAGCACCGTAGTGGAGGACTCCGGATTAATTCTGACCGCCTGGGGATCTTTAACGTGCGCCGAAATCTCGTACACACGGGCGTTTTTGCTTTTCACCTCCATCAGAAAAGCGGCCGCCGCAGCCGGAATCGAACCCACGTCCTCGTGCTCAGCAGCACAACGCCTTAGCCACTGAGCCACCGCAACGGGTGTCAAAAAAGGTTCTGATTTTCTAGGATTAACTTACCTCGCATGGTCCCCGGAATTCGATAGAATAATGCTGGGCATTTCCGTTTTTCATTGCACATCGTTAAACGCAGTAAAAACTTACTACGAAAAATACGACGTGTTAAACAAAGCAGGTCGCACGGACTGCAGAGCCGAAAAATAAGCATTAGCGCTCGTACCAATGAAGCTTCAGGAAGGAGAGCTACGCGAAAAATTGTTGTGCAAATTTCAGGTTATTCATCGCTCTATAAAGTGTTATGCCTTGCCATATAAGTGAACCCCTCACAGATCAAATATGGGGCTGTATCATTTCATAAATGAATAATGAGAAGCTTGGTTTTTTGCACCCAGCCCAGATCATGCAGTGAGACTATGAAGCATTCATGAAACGAAGCTGTACGGACACTCAGTGGCTCCATGCCACACGATGCTGCTGCAGGCGACTATTGCTTGTATTCACTGGCGAGGCGAGCATGCAGGCAACCGTGTGAGTGCGCCGTCAGTCGTTACGTCGGGATCCGCGGTATGGCGGTACTTTTCCGGGCTAAGCACATCATGACTGTGCTGCAGGTTGCACACTCTACCTCGCCGAACGCGAAGTATTGCCTCGAGCCTAATGTGAGTGCGATTAATAACATCTCTGTTGAAGCCACCGAAGAGAATCGGGTTGAAACGGAGCAGACGACGCACGCCGATGTTTTTTTTTCTTCGGCGTGCGGTCGCAGTGGCCAGAGCCGCGCCATGTCAGTGGCCCATCGGCCATGTCTGTGGCCGTTTCCAGTGTTGCCAAGCGAAGAAATTGACATCTTAACTTTTCAACGAATACCACCTGCAGGCTGTTTCCATTGAGTGTTCTTGAATCCCGATTGTTGATTTAGAGGAGCTGGTGGCTAGATTTCGTGGCCGTAACGTTGCCTCACCGTCTCTTAAGGTGGCAACATTGCATTCTCGCTTGAGCGCATTCATTGACCTGAAATAGGATCGTTATGATCAGTGAATAAAAGCACGTGCCACAGGTGTTAGATTGGCTTGTTTTAGCGGCAGGAACAGTGTCTCGAGCAAGAATTTTGGACTAAAACGACGTCCATATATTAGCACGAGACCATTGTTGAAAGGCGATTTGCATGTAGAAAGAGCGGAGGCAAACTGGCTGATACAACTGAGCAAAGTGTGTGTGCATGGTTAAACGAAATGCGAACTCTCGCTAAAACCTCAGTTCGCGTTCCGGTGATTTTTACCTCCGAGCCGTCGGATATACACCGCTCTTCGTTTCCCGCGCTCATTTCGGTTTACCTTTCCTAAGACGAGTACCTGTGGACCAAGCAAAACGCGAGAAGTAATTATTTCTTGTCAGGTGCACGTGCAACTTATGTTCAAAAACAATACCAAATTTCAAAAATCCGTCCTGTTCCCGCACTCCCGTGGCAAACGCCATGAATATACAGCCCAGGTCATACATGCCTAAGCAGCCATATTTAAAGCTCTTAGGCTTGGGGGAGACGGGAGCATGGATGAAGTCAATTCAGCTCGTCAGCTCAAATATATGCTAGTGCATATCCCAATTAATCAATAGGGATAATCGTCTGTCATTTTAAGGCACAGCTTTTTACCTCTACCTCCCAAGGATTCTGTCGTGACCGTGGGTGTCATCAGAAAACTCCCGCGCACAAATGAAAGAAGTCATTGGCACCACCGGGAATCGAACCTGGAACGAATAGAGGAACGGAGCGAGAGCCCGTGGTAACCGCCTGAGCTGCGAGCTATTTTTTTTCCTTTGTTGCGTGGAAATTTTAGAAAAACTTCAGAAAAACTCAGACAAGACAATTAACACACAAAACACTAACAGACAGCAAAAGGTAAGGACATGAGTCTAACAAAGATCGGCACCATGTCAAAACTCAGCCAAGCAAACGCACGCATCCAAAAGAGGCAGCCACTCCGATGGATCACTCTGCGCAGCATAAATGCTCCTCACCAACGCCGCCTGTTCCCGAAAAATGCACTTGGTCGGCCTAGGGGGTTCCGCATACCGATCAGCCATGCGGCACTTCCACAAGCTAACAATCCTACGAGAACAAGCGCAGGGGGAGACGGGGAGACAGACGGTGCGCTCACCGAGCACATCTGCGGGTTTACGCCCTGCGTTTCGCTGAATGCCACGCGATAGCGTCTCGCGACCTCTCGCGCCTCTGTGCGCTCCGCCCACGGCACGTGTAGCGGACGTGTGCGCGCCTTGCGCATGCGCTAGGAGTTATAAATATTAAAGGAAGCTCACACCAACGCATGGCATCGCACTTCTCTGTCTGTGCCACCGATCTCGCCACCTCCGTCGGCAGAGGTAGAGACGGAGGAGAAGTGAGATCGTCTAACACCGGAATGGAGCTTCCATGAAGTTTATAAAAATAGTGTTTCCACTCATGGGCTTCACAAATACAATTCAACCAACCACCGTTCATGAATCATGCATTGATTTAACCTTAGCAATAGAATATCTTTTTGAAGTGATAAAATGATAGACGATGCGGTTAAGTGCATTTCACTTGTCTCTAGTTTCACTCTTTATAGAGCCACTTGCGTAAATTCAAGTGACGTTGCATGGGCAATCGTTGCGGGTGTCGTTTACAGCCTCGCTTTCCAACCACCTTCACGGGGTGCATTGGCGCGCTTTTTTTATCTCCTCTTTCGGACCCTCTAGGATATCGAACTTTCAGAGAATCCCGCCTCTTTGTTTTGCTGTGCTGCGCTCGCTTCAATGGTTTGTAGTGAAGACCCTCTTTCAGCGAGTTTTTTGGCGCCTTCGCTCCTTGGGGATCTACTCCTCGCGTGACGTGCCAGCGAAGCTGGAATATAACACACTTGTTCTATACCCACGGTGTAAAAGAGGCAATAAATTGCCCGCCGAGGTGGCCCGCAGAATAAGGCGTTGTGCTGCTGAGCACGAGGACGCGGGTTCGCTCCCCGGCCTCGGCGGCCGCTTTTCTGATCAAGGCGAAAAGCGAAAACGCTTCTGTGTTCGAGATTTCGGCGCACGTTAAGTATCCGCGGGTGGTCAAAATTACTCCGGAGCCCTCCACTACGGCGTGCCGCATCGGCTGTGAATCGTCGGTGCATTAAAGCCCAGCAATCAATCAAGGCAGTAAATTATGTGGAGCATTGAAACAATAAAAGAAGAAACACATCCGCCCGCGAAATTTGAACGCTGTTCCCGCAAGACGTGTAAGCCCGCTAAGCCCTAGGAGGCCTCAATCCCCCGGGTCTCGTTGTCGGGATGGGTGAAACCGAAGGGGAGGCGCACTGCACCTGAGCAAGACTTCCTCGGACAGGTGCGAGGAGCGACAAACACAATAGGAACAATGCATGAGGCTAGCTCGCGCTCTCTGCTTGAGCGGCGCCCGGTCACCTTTTTTTTTCTTCAGCAAAACAAGTAGGTCACGTAGACGACAGTGCCAAAGCTGATGATATCCCTGATGTGGCGCACGGTGAAGTAGCCAGAAACTACGCCGCATCGTTCATGTTGAAGATGACGCCCAGAGTCTGCATACACGACGCTTCGCGTACCGTTGACAACCCACGAGTGGTTGGCGCGTTGAAGCGGAAGCGTTAGTCCTCGTGCTGGCGGATAGAGAGAAGGGGCCCAAAGGAAGCACCTCGAGTAAACAGAGGTGTTTGAGCACAACACAAATAAGCAGCAGAACTCCAGAAACGGATCCGTGCTTACATACATACAACGGATCTACAACAGTTCGTCCAGACATATTGTAAGCTACGGCCGCATTTTTACCGTGTGCAGATCGCAAGCTCCGTTACAGTTTGTACGCCTGGCAGACATGCATTGCTTGGTCAACACAGCATTTAGAACGCTCAAAACAGTTCCGCTCGGATATAAGCCGCTTCAAATAAAGTTTGATCTCTCTCTCTATCTCTCTCTCAACAGGAATGCGGTATTCTTAAAAAGGGTGCAAAGCTCCTATTTTACGCCGACGTTATCTGGAGTCCGTTTTACAAAGCCCCATTTCTGCTTAATCGAAGCGTATTGATTAAGATATGTGACAAAACTTCCTCGGCCTTCACGATTTAAAATACGTCCTACCGGAAAGAATGCTGACAGTGTGCTGAGGTTTTTTGTGTCCGCAGTTAAAAATTCCAAGCAATTTCCGAGCGCGCGCACGTGAACGCAGGCCTCGCGGCGACCACCCAGCGTCCCCGGCGCGCGTTTGTCAAGCCAAGCATTTGTCAAGCCAAGGGAGATCGGCCAAGATTGGCCAAAAAAAAACTCCAGCGTTCACCGTAACTCCAGCGTTCACCGTAATCGTGGAAACACTTGCTCGGACCGAGAAAGACTCCAGCGTTCGCCGTAATCGTGGCAACACTTGCTCAGAACGAGATAGACCCGTCATAGCGTGCGCCCCTCGAAGATGATGTCCGATGATTATCACTACAAAAAAAAAAAAAATGAAAGAAGCTCCCACTGATAGCAACAAAGACGGAGTAAAGGTCGTTGCGGCAGCGAAGAAGAAGCAAATCGGCTGCAATCGTGAACTCAATCCTTCGTGATGGTCGTGAAGGTTGCATAAAGCTTCGCTACCTTCAAGTCTGACGCGTTAATGCGAGCTTCCTTCACTTTTTGCTATCCGGATAATGTCTTCCGAGCAATTCATTGGATGTATCCTTTCGGCAAGTAGCACGGAGCGCACGCGCAAACGTAGAACACCCACGTGTGCTTGAGGAGCTTCACCTCCTTGTATTCATTAGGAATGCCACTATACTTGAGATGGTAGTAACGTGTCCGCGGCGGTATCTTTTCCCGTATAAACCACTCGTAGAAGTAGAATTCCCACAGAGTGGAGCTCTTAATGTGCTGCACATCACGACCACAGAGCGCCAAGCGAGCAACAATGCGTAAGGTCGCAGAGGTTGTTTCGGTGTAGAGAATAGCGACGTCATGCGTAGGGCATGCAGAAGCGAAGGCACACGACAGGGAAACGGTGCAGAATTTCCCGACGACGACAACACGCAGGGGGATAAACAGGTTTAGGCAATATTAGGCAGGACGTTTACAGTACTTTTCTTTCACCTCGTCACTGTCGTATTTTGCCCTGCCCAAAAGGGCATTCTCAAAGCGGGGGTCACTTTGCGCTGCACAAGAACTGCGGAGAAAATGGCATTAACGTTTTCCAGAAAACACGCCACTTTGGTAGCTAAGTATACCAGAGTTTACGTATGGTAGGCAGCCTGAAAAGTGGAAATGAACAAAACAAAAAGAACACGTTCTGCGACGTCCTTGATTTTACAATGGAACGCCACTTATCGCTAATGCGAAGCAGAAGTTCACCTCACCCGCACCAGCAATTACACACAAATGAGCCCACGTACAACACACCCATTGCAGGAAGTTTCCTAAGGCAACGCGCAGGTGATGAGAATCGAAACGAGCTCCGCGCGGCGTTAGTCTGCTAGTTTGAATGCCCGAGAGAGACTTCAATTGAGTGACGGCAGTTCGCCGTTGCCTGAGCCTAATTCCTCCTCCAAACGAGATGAGCGTGCAATGAAGAGACGGCCCTCTGATGGCTCCCTGATGACCAGGCTGAAAGGGAGCGGATGATTTACGCAAGGCACGCGCAACGGGCTCCTCGACACGCGTCCGAAAGTATTCAGCGGCCGCACGGAGGCCTGCCGCAGACACGCAGCCCGCGCGACGGCCCCGTTTAGTCTCGGCGTGGGCGCGAATACGCTCGCCGAGGTGACTTCAGCTGCAAGGCTTGGGACGCTGGCCCTGGAAGCGACCCAGACTGAAAGGCGAAATAAACAGCCGGTTGGGGGTGTTTCACTCAATCGGTTGGCCTTTGATAAAACGGAAAGCGCCTATGAACTGCCGTCGCGCATCCCACCGAGATTAGATGGAGCGACAGATATTGCCAATTTGATCGCCGCACGCGACGAGTAGCCGCCATACGCGACGTCGCTGTGCGGTTAGTCAGCCGACATATCCGTTTTATCTCTCCCCCTTTTTTTTTACCGTGGCCGCCGCTGCTTTCGATAAGTTATTCCGACCCCTTTCGACCATGAGATACCACGCGGTACAAAAACATAACTCACGGAAAAAGTGTTTACCTCCACTCAATGTTGATAGTATCGCGTGGAATCACGACAACAATGAATGAATGAACAAATAGGAGAAGAAAACTGCGTTACGCTTACAGGAATTAACACAGAGTGTAATAGAGGCAGGTAGGTGTGCAACTGAATTACAGAAGAGGTAAAATCCCCGAAGTCACAGTTCGCCCGGCAAAAAAGCTGTTCGTGAATTTGGCAACAAAATTAAGTTGATCCAACAGGCTTCCTTTTTTATTTTTTTCTCACTTCGCCCCTATCTCAAAATTATATTGCTCGTCCGTAGTAGCAAACCATGATATTAGCGAATATCTGCAGTATTCATTAAATCCCCCTCTCCCCCCTCTATCTATCTATCTATCTATCTATCTATCTATCTATCTATCTATCTATCTATCTATCTATCTATCTATCTATCTATCTATCTATCTATCTATCTATCTATCTATCTATCTATCTATCTATCTATCTATCTATCTATCTATCTATCTATCTATCTATTTTAAACTCTCACTTCCTTTTTCTTTGCGCTCACAACTTCTATGCCGTCAATTCCCGAAAAGAAAACAGCGAAAACACAATTACAAGTATTTTTGTTTTCAGTAATTTCAAGCAGTTCAGTCATGATACCGTATCCAATCCTGTCATTGCATACCGTTGCGATTAGCAATTGGTTTAAAGGCTGCCGTGAAGAAATATAACCGCAAACAAACAAACAAAAAAAACCGCTAACGTAATTAACTCGGGCAGTTGCAATCGCATGCAGTCCATGTTTTTTAGCAGATGCCGTACACAACCCATTGTCGCATGTTTGTGTGTGCGTGCTTTCGTGCCTTTAGAGAAGATTGGAAAAATAAGATGCATTTGCTCGTTTTCAAGTTCTGGGGATTGACCCCAGGCCAATTACTGTCGAAGCGGGCATGGTAACCACTGTGTGACAATCTTGTGTTGAACAATTCATAAATGCTTCTAGTTTTTACAGCATCTCCAAACAGCTGCGCAAAAATTAAACAGTATCCAACCTGTCATTGCTGCTGTGTACGCCACACATACCCACACATGACACATGGTTATGTGTCTCACGTTTCATACGAGAGAGTGGCGAAAAAAACCCGTCTAGAAAATGATATATTTGTAAAGTCATATGGTGTCAAGAAAGTGCCCAAGACGCGTACCTGCGTACGCATACAGGCACAAACCCACGCGGTTCATTGACCGAGAAAGTACACAGCCTGCGTGTCACAATCTAAACGTGAAGGCTGGCTTGCTGGCTTGCTGGCTGACTTGCTTGCTTGCTTGCTTGCTTGCTTGCTTGCTTGCATGATTGCTTGCTTGCGTGATTGCTTGCGCTCGATGACTTTTACAGGGCTAAGGTCAACTTACAATTTTACTATCCAAATTTCGCCGTATATCATTAAATTAAAACAGGAAATTCCCACCGCTGAATGAATTTTCGTATTTCCAGCGCGACGGACATCCGCGGAGGGAAGCTTGAAAGTTCATTGCGGCGTTCGTCGTTCAACGAAACCTTTGATTCGACTGGGAACGCAGTGCACGTCTGGGAACGACTGAAAACCGAGGGGCGCGCTTGCAGGAGCAAGCGCGCACCTGGCAGCACCATGACGTACATACGTACGTAATACATTCATTTTCGGCGATGTGGGAATTCCTGGGTAGTGTACTGATGAAGCCAGCTAAGCATCCTGGGAAAGGACAGTGAGCGCTCCGCAAATTAATCTGAAATTATCCTGCAGCTGCCCACGAATAAAATGTCGAGACTGGACTTCCCGACTTCACTAATCGCACAACATAACGGTGGTGTCCACTCAGCTTTCTGTCGATTGACCTTTTATTCCGCTGAAGTCGCCAGCGCGGAATACCCGGGAGCGTGAGAGGAAAACGGGCGCCAACTTCGGTAATCGGTGCCCAGGGGTATTACAGAGTGAATCGTTAATGTCCGTGCGAAACTCCGCTGCCAAGGGCTAAAAGTCATCGCTACGCGCCTTTCATGAGTAAATGTCCGTGCGATGCTTTGATATCCACTCATTGCACGTCTTGAAAAAAATATTTCCCCATCTCAATGTTGTTCCACAGATGTACAGGTGAAACAAAACGTAAACGGAGCACGGGTTGGAAATTTTGCGGAGATTTTTTCGCCGTGGACCTAACCAGCAATCTCGAAGTGACTTTTCAAGAAAGTCATTCTAAAATAAAATCCGGCCGCGGATATTCTACTTTTGCTGGCAGCCGCATAAAATAGAAATTGTTCTAATTTCACGCAGCCGTGCTCCGTTTACTTTTTCTTGCAACTGTACGTCCGCCGCTCGCGAGAAGGGGCGCTGGGGATGACGCTTATATAGCTCCTAGGTAGAGCAGCCGATGCTGACGCGCAATTTTCTGCAGAAAAATCGGTTGACTTGTGAAAAGCACTTCTTCGATCAGCCTTTTATAAAACGTTTCAGTTCACTATACTCAGTTGCCTTCAGTACTTCAGAACAATGATCCTGATGTGCACATCCACCTCCATTTTTTAGCCTGCCACTTTCAAGAAAATGCGCCAGCACTCGCTTTGCAGAAAAGTGCCGACGGCTCTGCTCCTTGGGCACGATTCTCTGACAGTTGTGCCCAGATGAGAAACAAGCTGCTCTGAGAGTGGAGGTTGCAAAAAAAAAAAAAAATATGGCGCAGCTTACACTAGCGGTGCAAGGCTGGAGAAACAGCAAAGCTGGCGGCCCCTCCCCCTTCGTCGGAATAGCGAAGCCGGCGCAAAGCTATGCACAGCTGCGCCAGGGGTCGCTAGGCAACGCGAGGTGACATCATCACTCCCAGAGATCTTTTTGGTGCGACGGACAGATAACGCTCGTCTTAAGCAGCTCTGCCTTTAAAAGGCCCGTAGTCAGTCCCATTATACGTGGTACGTGTTACACCGTCTGAGTATACATAACTGGTTGCCCAGGAATTGTTGCTCTATGCCATCTGGCAACGTTTATCATATCACAGAAAAAAAAAGCGGCTGATACATCACCCGACTTTCTTCTTTAAAAATGCGGAAGACAGCCCGAATTGCCCTTAGCTGCTCTGTTTTGTCCCAACTGAAAAAACAACAAGAACAAAAATTGCGTATATTATTACTACGCACTTGTCTGTTATCTCAATATGTCATAGCAACAGGGTAAACTGAGGGCCATGTCACCTTAGTCACACATTACCCTAGTAATGATTGATTGATTGATTGATTGATTGATTAATTATGGGGTTTAACGCACGGACGCTACACAGGCGATTAAGCGCACTGTAGTGGAGGGCTCCGGATTAATTTCGACCACCTGGGGATCTTTAACGTGCGCCGAAGTCTCGAACACAAGGGCGTTTTCGCTTTTCGCCTCCATCAGAAAAGCGGCCTCCGTGGCCGGGAATCTAACCCGTGTCCATATCCTAGTAATGCCCTTTTGGGTATGGGCCCGTTGGAATGCGCTCGTGTGTTGCACAAATTCGTCTCATTAAAAGAGAAAACGGGGCCGTTTTCTGTATACGCCCTGCGCAACCCGGCGACAGCCATCCAGTGAACGCGGCAGTGAAAATACCACATTCGGCGATGGCCTTGCCCACATATACGACCGAGTGACGCGTGCCACGTAGGAGTACTACGAAAACGACTCAGACTGCCGATAGAATCTGCGATCTAATCTGCTCAGCATTGCCTTCCTCGCAGCCTCCGGAGGGCCTTCGGCGGCCCAACATATAGTGACAGCGCATGCCAACCCAACAGAGAGAGCGCATTTGTACGCATCTACGATACAGCGAGATGTTCGTCACATCAGCTTATCGACATTGTTCGCTTCATCCTCTCTATTTCGCTTCATCCTCTCGTGAACGGTTTTTTAAGGGAGCTTTTTTTCAAGCTGTTTTGGAGTTAGTATGACAGGTCGACCTCGTGCTTGCCCACACGTGTAGGAGAGCAATACGAACACATAAAAAAGCAAGAAACGGAATGCTCCTAAATGGCGCCTGGTGGCGACGGCATAGATTCACAAAAGTCACAAAACAAGAAACGTCGCGCGTTACTTCTGAGGTGAGTTTTAATAGCCGCTTTGGACCTGCCTTGAAAGATGACCTATGTCATGCTGGCTTTAGTGGTATTCCATTCGTATATTTTTCAGCAACAAAAAATGCCAAATGGCTCCAATAACACTTTTCGCCACTTTTCTCAAGATCTTAAAGGTTTTACAAGATGGCCAATGAACGCTTACAGTCCTCAGATTGAGTGACCCATAAAATACCTGCGCCAAATATTAACGCTCTACAAACATCCGATAACTTGGAAATTCGTTTAAAATACTTTTATTGTTTTCCCCAAATTCTTCGAACTAAAGACATTCTCATTGTTCTTGTGTGACATCACAGAAGCAGTATCGCCGCGTTTGGCTCTGTCAGCACTCGTGCATTTGTCAATACTCGCGAAGCGTATCTTAAATTTCGCTCATTTTTAGCGAAACAAGATACACGAAGGAATCGCTTTATATTCTATTTTCATAACGCTTCCTGGCGTCATACATGCGTCACCGGTAGTCTGCTGAGAGCTTTGTAAGCAAACAAAAGGTCTGAAGTCATGTGCTTACGAATGCAACATAGAAGGAGCAGAACAATCAAAACAATGTTTACGTTTTGTGGCCTACGAAGAAAAGTGTCTATATTGCTCATTATCGGTACATAATAGGGTGAAATTTACGTTTTTGGTGTGCAGCGATTGACCTTTCATGTACAAGCGTCATTAGGTTTTTGTTTTGCTTTCGTCTCTAGCCTTGAATAGCTGGACGTTGCTTTAATCAAGACAACAGGAGGTGCGGTGGTGCTACCCATAAAAGAAAATCCTATTAAACCTAGTCCTTGCTTGCTTTCACACAAGTTTCTGTGATGACGGGCGACTCTTTGTTCCATTTTATTCAATTTTATTTACTCGTTTTTTTTTGCCTGAGTCGTCTCCAGTACTAAAACCTAAAGGAATAGTTTGACAATGCCCAGTATACCGTTGCAAACGAACTGACTGAACACATTTGAAAGTGCTGTATCGTAAGAAAAATCAAGGAATATATACAAAGGCTACATAAAATGGTGCAGAGGGTCCCGAAACATGCTCTAGTGAGATAAGAGCGGCGAAGCGTTTCTGTTTTACTGGTTCGTTAATGACTCTTCTTCCGTTGTAGACTAAAGGCGGCAACCTATTCATTGGACTCACTGCAGTTACCTGTAGAATCACGATCCATGCTGCTGTGACACTGTTTCCGCACAAGCTGAAGACCAACAGAGACTGGAACGAGATTTCCGATACACGCGAATCAGAACTCTGTTGATCTTATCTTGACGTGCGTCTTAGCATTTTATTTTTCCGGATGCACGTGCTATGGAAAGTGCAGCAGCCAATGGTAGTTGAGAGCGCAAGGAGGGTTGGCTGCTATGGACGATCTTTTTCTCTTTTTTTTTTCTGTTTTGCGGGCGCCAGCCGGGTGCGCTTTCGACAATTCACTCAAGTAACCCTTTCCCGTTAAAGCAATGTTAGATAAAACAAAGTGATAAAAACAAAATTTTTGGCTAGACACCAGCAGAAAAATAGTGCAGTAGAGTTCTTGATGCATCACAGTAAGCACAGTCGACGTAGTAAAATTAAAATAATTAAAATTATTAGATTATGAAGCAAATACAACTACAATTCACTGCTGTAAAACACTGCAATCAGCATGATTCCAAGGATGCGATAATGAGCGTGTTGTAAAAAGGAAAAAAAAAAATCCCGGGCCATCTACACTAACATGAATTCTGAGGAGGGGAGAAGCATGCAGTGTATAAGTGTATGCTTGGCGCCTTGGCATTTTTGTCAACGGAGGTGAAACCGTTGGGGGTAGAGGTATACAGCTTTGCTGTAAAGTCTCTTGTCTTTGAAGCACAAAGCTGTCTAGCGCGGGGTGTAAAGAGAGTGTCCCGGGGTTTTTTCGTACGCGTTACGAGGCGCTCGAGCGCGAGGCGTGAACGAGCGTCCCGGTGATTTTTTAGCATGCGTTACGTTCTAGGGCGACGCATAAACGAGTTCTCCGGTGTTTTAGTACCGTGACTACATGACACGACGATTACGACGACGTCAGGAGACGCCAACAGTCCCCGCCACTCAGGGGCTTGGCCCCTAAAATTCGCTTGGAATGCCTCTTTTGGGCATAGTAGCATTTAAAATATTTGTTTCAAACGCCTTTGTATGATGGTTTTAGACTGGCTCCATACTTATAAAATATATTATATGATTTCTAGCAGTTATTTATATTATTTTAATTTTACCGCGTCATGCTAAGCGATCTGGACTGAACGGCTTGTTCTGACCGTGCATATTTTGGCCGTTTACATCTCGAAGAAAGCGTTGGCTCAAGTGATTATAAAATCCAAGGTGTGCAGCTCTTGTACAATGACTGCCATCAGTTCGGCAATGCTATCATGAGCCTTAAAACACTTAATTAAGAGCTCACACTCGTTTGTAGGAAACTGTGATTACATAATTATGTTAATTTTGGTAAGGCCGCTTAATTAAACGACAATATCATGCGGCCGCCATAGCCTCGTCAGCTCAGGGGCGGTATTCTGGAGTTTGTCGTTTGCCCGTTTTGAAAACGTCCGTTTCGCGTCCGTTTTATTGACGTAAATTCCTTTGCAGGCTGCCTTTCGGTTGACTTTTGATGATGATTTTTTTATTGTAGGGTTTAACGCGCCGACGCAACGCAGGCGATGAGGCGCGCCGTAGTGGAGGGCTCCGGATTAATTTTGACCAGCTGGGGATCTTTAACGTGCTCCGAAATGGGTTGACTTTTTCGCAACTGCTTTCGCAAACTTATTTTAAAGAACTAAACCTATTTTAAACTATATTTTATGTGTTTATTTTAAACGTATTTTGAAAGCCTAAACATGATAAGATTTTTCTATGAAGACGTTGAAATTTTTCACCAGAGGCGGACGAATGTTGAAAGCTTGCAACTGCAGACAGCTGTTTCCTGCGGCAGTAAAGTGTAAACAATGATATGGTTGCTCAATTTTCTCGCTGTTCGACCACGATTTTTATGTTCATGACAATGACCGTGTATCACGATAATGACCCTCTGTTACGTATTTTCGCCTGGACGCACTTGCGGCATGCTGAAGTGATCTTTTCGTTGGCATTTCTGTGATACTCTCCTTGGGAAAAATATGTGAGTGGTCGGAATTATCGTTTCTTACATGTCTCCTTCGAGGCATGCCTACGAACGTTAAGCCCGTATGTGTATTCGTAAAGTAGCAATAAATGTTTTTAATTCCATCCCGATTGCTTGTGAAATTTTGGTTGTCTGCTCGGCAGCTGTGAAGCTCGCATACGACTGTTTATTTCACTGTGTGATGGCGACGGTGTAGATGCACCGGCTCATGGAGGGCTGCTACAGCGAGATCGTTTCTTCGTTACCGGCCGCTGACTGAAAGCCATCAGTAGCGAAGAAACGCAGGGCCATCTCCACTAACGTGAAACTGGCGGAGGGGCGAAGCATGCAGTGTATAAGTGTAGGATGCGGTTTTGATGACGCGGTTTCGCAGTTATGATGAAGTATATAAGGCGGTTTCTGTGATGAGCGCTCGGCGTCTTAGGCCTTGGCGCCTTGGCGTTTGTGCCCAAGGATATGAAACCTTCGGGGGCTAGAGACATACAGCTTTGCTGTAACAGTCTCGTGTCTTTGAAGCATGAAGCGTTCTCGCGCGACTCTTTGGAAAACGAGTGTCCAATTGTTTAGTGTACCGTGACTACATGAAACGCCGAAAGACCGAGCCCCTAAGGCGTTTCACCCCTAAAAAATCCTCGGCCATCTCCACTAACGGGAAACATAGGGAGGAGAGAATCATGCAGACTATAAGCTTATTCAAAGATTGATATTCTCTTTCTTGCCACACGGAGCACGCTGATTGGGCACCGGAGAAGCGCCGATGGTAGGAGCAATCCCGCGCTTGCTGAGGCGGTGGCGCCACCTCTTGCTTTCAACCAGATTTAAGCAACTAAGTGAGAGACAAACTGGTCGTAAGTTGTCTTTTTGTCCCACGCTGCAGCATGCTAAGGAGTAGGTTGAGAAGTAGCGCGAAGCGTTGGAAAACGAGTGTCCCGGAGTGTTCTGTTAGTACGCGTTTTTTCCCATCTAGATGAAACTTTTTACCGCGAGGCGCACGAAAACGAGTGTCCCGGTAACGTTACTACATGAGACGACAGAAGACGCCGACAGCCCCTAAGGTGCTTCTACCATAAAAAAAAAACTCCCACCTCCCCTCGCGGGAACCCCTGTGTAGATGCGACGCATAGGGGGTTCACGTTGCAGCGTTGGACAGCGGAGGAACGGCGCTGGAACGATGCAGCGGAGCGGCGCAGGCACCGCGTTTTATAGCGCGCATAACGGTGAGGGGACGCGCCGGCGCCAGTGCGCCTGACGCGGCTATGGCGCAACACAATCCAACACAATTCACTTTAATCCAATCCAATCCAAATCCAATCCAATCCAAGCCAAGCCAAGCCAATCCAAGCCAATCCAATCGAATCCAATCCAATGCCCCTCGCGAGAGAGTGTTCGCTATCGGAGAGGAGAGGGGGTGAGCGGCGGAGAGCGCAGCTCGCGCGGCGAGGAGAATGGGGGAGGGGCGGACGCCAACGACGACGACGCCGACGCCGGAAGCAGGGACAAGGCGGGTGAATGAGATGCCTTCGCATCTAAAACGAAGGGCGCATGCCACTTGGCCCTCGACACGGGACGCGCGCGCTGCCGCCGGCCAAGTTCGTCGCGCAGCTCGTCGCACAGTTACTGCACAGTTCTCTTCGAGAGTCGGAATGTTTCTGCAGGCATTTCGAACTGGTCAAAACTATTTTTTGCTCTCCTGTTGCCCCGTCGAGCCAAAGACAAGGCTATGACCGGTGCATTCATATCAGAACTGCCAAAATCGTCTGATCCGAATCGTCTGCTCCGTGAAGCCGAGGCTCAACGCAGTTGCTCCGCCGTGCTTGCGTCGCGTCACACCGAGGTTTTCGCTTTTAGCCAATAAGGGCTCGCTCAAAACGGACGCTTTTGAAACCGACCCAAAACGGACGAAGCTTCAGAATACCGCCCCAGATCTTGAAAGAGAAAGATGAATTTGGGGTGATTTTACAAACAAAAGCTGCACCTGGGCTGCGAAGCGCACCGTAGTGGAAGACTATACGGATTAATTCCAAGATCTCTGTCGTACGACGAAATTGAACGCACAAGCGTCTTCAGTTTTCGTCTCCGAGACAAAAATGGCCGCCGCCGTAGCCGGGATCAAACCCGCGTCCTCGTGTTCAGCAGCACAACGCTTTAGCCCCTGAGCCCCCGACACCAGCAGTCTTGATATTATGCAAATTAGAAGAGAAACGGTGCATAGTTAGCTTCACCTTTCTTGAAGCGCATCTGTCTTAGGATTGTCTCTGTGCCTTCGAAACAGCTTGACGAAATGGGCATCAAAAGTGCGCCGGAGAATGAAAATGAACTAGGGATACCCTAAACAACAACAAAATCAAGCTCAATAGTCATATTATTCACATGGGAAACGTGTCCGGCAAGCTGTGGCTCCAAGCCAAGTTCGCAGTCAGTTCGAAAGAATCGTTGACTGCTCGATTCTCGTCGGTGTAGTTTACACGAAGAAAGGTGTATCCTGCCAATAAAAGCAGCCAGAGTGGCGTTTACGATGACGTTGCCTGGGAACCAATTTTCAAGGCTGGCAGATAGCAGTGAATAGCCCGGTGGAGCCTTCTGGCGCGTAGTTTGGCGGTTGGCTTCAGTCCGCGGTTCACGAAGAAAAACGTCAGCATATAATTAAGGGGAGATCTGCTGGTTGTCTATTTATTCCTTCACGAACAAATCAGTTCTTTCCCTCAAATCAACTAACCTGACGAGGTGGCAAACAAATTTAGAGTATTTATTCTATGCCGTCCGAGATTGAGTTTCTTATGTTTGTGATCGAAGTTGCAGCAAACTGAACAAAATAAAGACTTGTACTTATTCACTCTTTCCGCACGTTAAATTTTATAAGTTTCTGTAGATCTGAAAAACAACAGGGGTGCAAAAGGCCTCATATGTGTGTTTTCAAGGTTTGTTTGAAGGAATGTTGTCGCTATAGCGGTGACTGGTTGAATGTTGCTCTATTTTTGTCAAGAGACAAAATTTTTTTCACCAAAACTAGATATCGTCTTGCTAGGACCCTGGCCAGACCCACAGTGTGCGATCAAGGCGTTCAGGTCATTCGTGACATTTTTGCAAATACAGACTGTAGCGCAGGCCCCGTCATGGTGGACTGCTGAACATAATAGGCATTCATCTTTTGTATATAACCTACCTTAATCTCACTGGTATAATAATAATAATATCTCTCATCATTACTCCACCGCTTTTTTCCCATTCCTTCACACAGAGTCCAAAACCGAGTTTGCATTTTCAGGCCGACCTCTCGGTGTTTTCTTTCCTTACATTAAAATTACTCTCTCCTGCATATCCTGGCCACGAAGATACAGGCTCGCTAGCAATCACACATAGGAGATTGGCACGAAACGCCGCTCTGGAACGGGGTTTCGCAACGAAGGAAAACACGTCGCAGCTCGTCATACGCAAAAGAAGGTTTTCCCCTCTGACTCAACCAGGCCTCAACAAAGAGCAGACCGTTCCTCCCAAGATATGCGCAAGCACGCCCCATTTTCATCACTGAAGAACGTCGCCCGCCCACAACACGTTCAGTCGGCGGAGAAAATCCGGTTCACACACGTGTGCACTGCGCATGTCCTGCAAAATATAACCTTGTGCAACGTAACATTGAACCACCTCCCATATTTTCGGCATCGGTGCGGTCCACGTTGGGACTCGCTTACTGACTGTTGCCGATACCCTCTAGCCCAGAATTTCCTGGTAGTCCTCATTTTTAACGAGGGCGCTGGAACCCTTTACTGGACTTTGGGAATATCACGTGAATTCGACATTTCGACCTGAAGCGTTTTCTGGTTGGTTCTCAGCTCTGTCACGCTCTTCCGAGTGACGAAATGGGTGCGTGTGTATTCGCGTATTTGATGTTTCATGTGGTTTCACGGCACCGGCTCTAAGATTTACGTTTCTTGGTCTTCCATTGCATCACATGCATGGCTGGCATCGAATATTACGCGGCCGACACAAAAGACGTCGATACCCGCCGCGGTGGCTCAGTAGCTAAGGAGTTGCGCTGCTGAGCACGAGGTCGCGGGTTCGATTCCCGGCCTCGGCGGCCGCTTTTCTGATGGAGGCGAAAAGCAATAATGCCCGTGTGTACGAGATTTCGGCGCACGATAAAGATCCCCAGGTGGTCAAAATCAATCCGGAGCCCTCCACTACGGCGCGCCTCATCGCCTGCGTTGCGTCGGCGCGTTAAACCCCACAATCAATCAATCAATCAATCAACAAAAGACGTCGATGCACTTTTCATTTGCTGTTGCACAAAAATATCGCGTGGGCAACGCTAAAGGTTGCACTCTCTTTGTGATTGGCTGCAAAGCAATGACGTATTATCATCCTTTGGCGGAAAAGATTGCGTCACACCTAATAACCTTTAGTTTGCGTAAAGGTCACTTGCTCTTACTTTGAAGCACGACAGGATTTAGAAATTAGCGGCCTGCCCATAGAAGGCGGCGACAATGAGAGCCAACGTGCAGAAGATCGCTGGGTAGGGACGGCATGCTTCGTCAAGTGGTGCTAAATTTAATCCCTAACCTCGACAGCTTCGCTTCGCTCGCAGTGCGACCCGCAACTGCTAACATAAAATGTACAGGTCGTACCAATCAATACCAACTATACCAATGAGTACCTATAGTACCGGCCAGCACAAAGAATTTCCGGCTCCGTCTAGACCGGCTTATCAGCCATGCAAACTTCGACGTACAAACGGCAACACACTTGTCCATAACAGTAGAGCGGGGTGCCGCGGATGGCATAGACGACGCCTATCGGTGACACTTGGTTCGAGATAGCTTCTATCTGCGCATGCGCCGCCACACTGACACAACCAGCCTGTCTTTGTTCGAGTTTTTGGCCGCCGCTGTTAAAAGAGGCTGCTTGCACCGCCAGGAGCGGTGTTGGCGCCACCCGCCGCGACGCATGGAGTTCCGCGACGCGCACGCAGAGCGGGTGTTGCTCGGCGCGCGCCGCTGCTCCGTCATCGTCCGTCTGCTGCGTTTTGTGCGGAAAAAACTCTGCCGCGTCATCGTTCTGTTAAAGGGACAGACAACCGATTTTTGTCGCGTATATGTTCTCTAGCTCATATGAAAGCCAGCGTTTTATATAGCCCGGTAACCACAAGCAATTTCTAAACAAACTGGCGGAAGTAATTTTAATTTGGCAGCAAACTTCCTGAAAACGGAAGGGTGGCGGTTCGTAGTGTCGAAACTTGGCACTACAATATGTGTGCCTGTCACGTGACCTGCAAACCTAGCAGCTACTGTAACTGCCTAAATGTTTATTTAAGTATTGGAAACCTTTTAACACATGTATTTATAAAAGCTTAAATTGTATATGTATTTTTTAGCATTATTTTGAAATTTTTTGAGACACGCCGCCCGCCGCCGCTGGGTTGCTCTCAGTGTGGCTAACTGAGCCTCCATGCCCAGAATCAACGGCAGCGTTCAGTAAACAGGCCCAGTGAAGGAGCTTTGACGATTCTGCCTGAGGCAGAGGCGTTTGTTCTGCCAAAATATTTGATTTCAGTTTCCAAATACGCCAACGGCAGCTTAAAAAAAAAAAAAAAAAAACGTCGCGCCCGGGGAGAATCGAACTTCCCGCCTCCACAACGTGAAGCCAGTTTCTACCTATCGTCTATCCCAACAGATGGCGCATTCGGGCAAAATAGACCGTTGCATTAAAAAAACACACACAGAAACAGGAAAGTCTGCGATTCAAACTTTTTTAGCTGGGAACAAGTTTTTAAATATTGTTTTTTATTTCGCATACAGACAAAAGTATGTTGCCCAGATACTCTATGTCATGGTTGCCAGCATTAGTTTTGGGAGGGACACATACGACTCGTAGATAAAAAAAATTCGATTTAAAAAGTTCTAGGGCGTTATCAGCAAAACCGTTTCTCGTCAAGGTGCTTTAAGTGATGCCCTTTCATTTGGGATAGAGAATATATACTCGACAAAAATCGGTTGTCTGTCCCTTTAATGTCATCGCGCGTATCGCTCTGTACAGTTATATACCGGTGTCGGTAGATGGTCGGCGGCGGGGACGATTGGACTTCCTAGTGGTGCTTTTATCGTTCAAGTGGCCAACCTTTGAGATCAATGAGTTCACTCAACATAGAAAGAGCGGGTGGTTGTTGGCGATTATGTTGTACATCTTCCCACATACATGGAACAGGGCTATATATATATATATATATATATATATATATATATATATATATATATATATATATATATATATATATATATATATATATATATATATATAAAGTAAGAAACCTCGGTAACAGTAACAGCGGAGGGTTTATAAGTTGGCGGGTTCCCTCACCCCAACCCGCCAACTTATGTTCTTATAAACCCTCCGCCGTTACTGTTACCGAGGTTTCTTACTATATATATATATATATATATATATATATATATATATATATATATATATATATATATATATACAGAAAGATAGGTCAGCAGTCTACAACGCCAAAGGAGGCATAGGGGTGTGGTTAGGCTCTTTTTCTTTTTCACTACGGTTAATGAGGTAAACATTTTTTTAAATATACAGAAGAAAGAAAGAAAGAAAAACACGCGCCCAGAGTGGGGACCGAACCCACGCCTTTCGATATATATATATATATATATATATAGGGTTCGATACCCGGCCGCGGCTGCCGCTCTTCTGATGGAGGCAAAAAGCAAAAACGCCCGTGTGCACGAGATTTCGCCGCACGTTAAAGATCCCCAGGTGGTCAAAATTAATCCGGAGCCCTCCACTACGGCGCGCCTCATCACCTTTGTAGCGTCGGTGCGTTCAACCGCACAAACCACATATATCATCATCATCACCAGCCTATGTATGCCCACTGCAGGGCAAAGGCCTCTCCCATTATACTCCAATTATCGCGGTCCTGTGGTAACTGCGACCAATTTATCCCCGCAAACTTCTTGATCTCATCTGCCCATCTAACTTTCTGCCGCCCCTTGCAACGGCCCACGTGCATTTCTTCATCTTAATTTCTACGTCTTAATATATATATATATATATATATATATATATATATATATATATATATATATATATATATATATATATATATATATATATATATATATATATATTAGAGTCAAAGACGCCAAGGAAGACGTAAAGGAATTAAGTACTCCATTTTTTGGCGTTGACATAGATGTCTTCACTGAACAGTTCGGAAGATAAAGGAAAAAAAAATACAGCGGAGGAAAGCGTGTTCCACGGATAGGACTTCAACCTAAAGCTGGGCCTGCGGAATACGCGTCCAATGCCATACCGGAGAGCCAGAGCTCACCGCGTTGTTCAATCGAACACTGAGTGGCGTTTATTACGACATTAATGCTTTCGCATTTATCAACTCATAACAAGCGCGATTTCTTTCGCCTCCACTTTCTGCCAGGTTAAAGTGTTTTACGGCGACATTAATAAATATGAGGTGTCATTGTTTTCACGAGCGTGCTGGTCTGACATCGTGTCTGACATCGTGCCCAACAGCGTGCCTGCTGAACGGCGCGCAGGTTTGCTAGCACGCGCGCTGGCCGGGGGGCCGGGATACCGGAGTTCCAGTGGCTTCCTGTGGGTTGCCAAATGCTCCGCGGCAGCGGTCGTCATGCTTAAATTAACACGATGCGTCGCCGTAATCCTGCGCAGGTTTTAGAAACACTGGTTATAACGCAACATGCTCTACAATCCGCCGTCATTTCGACATTGATCAAGCACACGAATCATATGCGTTGCCGAATATTTTGTATTTCTCTAGCAACGCACCTGAATGATTAATAAGTGTATCTGAGGGATCGGAATTCACAAGTAACGATTCCGCGGCTAAAAAAATGCTATCTGAGCTGTTGCATTGTGAAGTGCTCAGCGTCGAGCTTGCATTCCCAATGCCATTGCGTACACCACATCTTTCGACGTAAATCGTATCGTGAAACTCATCATTGGGGCAATTCATTCGTTTCGTTGTAACAGTTTAGCATCCAGGAGGCCTGAGTGGCCACTGGTTTTGTTAGGGGTGTACAGTGTTAAGTGGGAAAAGGTGAAGCTGTAAATGCTAAAGGTGAATACTTGATTTTTTTTAACTTGTTCTTTTTTTATTTTTTATGGGCACTTAGTCTTTTTTCTCCACAAACACTGCCCACAACCCCTCCTTCAACGCTTACCCCATTGCTTTTCACCGTTGCGCATTTTCGTTACGCATTTCCCTGGACACAGCTGCAGGGTAAACTGCATTTGAACAGTACGCTATTAATTAGAATAATAAGTAGTATATCTAATAATAATAAACATCCGGTCTTTAAAAACCAGGTTACAAACTTGGGGCCTTCCAAAGCCAAACAAGCTTAGCTCCCGGTAGTGTCAAGCATCAAAGTCGAACATCATAGTGCTTACTCAAAAAAACTTACTCGTGGACACCAAAGAACTCCGTATGACGCAGTGAACGCGATATCATTAGCATTGAATTGTGGAACCAGAGATGCCCTAAAAGGTACAGACGACCGATTTTTGTCGAGCATATTTTCTTTATCCCAAACGAAAGAACATAACTTAAACACCTTAACCCGAAACGGCTTTGCTGATAGCGCAGGCTTAGAACTTTGGAATCTGAATTTTTAGATCTATCAGCCATACGTGCTGGCAACCGCGACTGTGAGCCGTGCGGCAACGCACTTTTAACTGCACGCGAGATTAAAAAAGGCATTTAAAAACTTGTCCCCGGCTAAAACAACAATAATGGGCAACCTTTCCTATTCATTCATGAGGTTTTTGAATCGTGCATTGAAAACGAAGGAGTCATTGGGGCACGTAACATAGTGCCGCGTTTAGACACTACGTGTCGCCACCTTTCAGACCTCAGAAGTTTTAGTGCCAAATTAAAATTATTTCCGCCTGTTTATTTAGAAATTCCTTGCGGTTGCCCCTGCAGTATATAAAACGCTGGCTTTCGTATGAGCTAGACGGCATGCACTCCACAAAAAAACGGTTGTCTGTTCCGAGGGTTCAGCTCGAGGGTTTAGGGTCCATCGCCGCATGCATCTCACCCGTGAAATTTGTCGAACATGTGTCACGTGGAAGGTGGAGCGTTCATTCTATACGCGGGGAAAGGACGGGGTGCTTAAAGTGGAACCTGCCCAGTGGTACGCATTGTGCCCTCTCATCACCGCCAAAACCACCCCCACCCCACCACCGTCGTCGTCGTCGTCATCATCATCATCATCATCATCATCATCATCATCATCATCATCATCATCATCATCATCATCATAATCATCATAATCATCATCACCACCGCCATCATCATCATCATCATCATCACCACCACCACCACCACCACCATTTTCCTTTTGCAAAGCTCTTCTCCTTTGGGTTTCTATATGTGACAGGCCTGGCCTACGTATACGTTATTAGCGGGAACATACTTTGCTACTCACCAAACTAACCATGCTCACATTTCTCCTGAAGTACTGAGTGCACGCTTCTAACGCACATTTCTAAGTCGAAAGCCACATCCCGTTCACCTCATCTACCTTTAGTCAACTAAGCTCGCAGGGCTGTGGGGGTCCGGGGGTGCCATGCTCGCTTCGCATTCCAGAGGGCCCTGGTTCGAATCCCAGCGAGCGTAGCATTTGCCTGAACTAGGGATATTGTTTATAGAAGCTTCCTTGAGAAGTGTGGTGTCCTTTCGAGAATTCATAACTTGTATGTACCGCTCGAGCATTAGGGAACTTTATGTGCCGTCCGTCGGTCATTTTGGGAGACATGCACACCGGATTTTCGACCAACGTAGTTGACTAATGCTTTAGATTTAAAAACCTGGGCCAGTTCGCACCGACATGAACATGTTTGAAATAGTATTTCGTTTATATCGTACAACGTTACAGCAAATATCACATCAATTGGAGAAATAGTATACCAAGTGAGGCTTTTGAAGCTAAATGCGCCCGAGTAAACCGCATTACTTCCCGTTCACCAAAGTATTATAGACAGAACTATTAAACATTTTATTCGTTCTCCAGTAAAGTATACAACAAAGAGTAAGTTCAAAGTCCGAAGGATACTTTGTACCTGCAAGGCCTTGAAAACAAAGTTAAAATTATGTGTGCGCGCACGCTAAACTTCCACCTCGACATGCTTTCGTGGGAGTTCTGTGCCTTCAACACTTCGAACGCGCAAATGAATTGAACATTTGAACTTTTGAAATTAACATTTGGCCGTTTGAAGTGAACGTATCAACGTTTGGAAACCCCCAAGGGTTTCCAGGCGGATGAATTTCAATCGTTCCTGTACCAGCCTGTTCAATAGACCTCCCTCCATTTAATGTTTCTGCTATGGTACGGATTAAATGCTTTCGCAACATTAACTCCCTCAATAATTTTCAGCCAATGCTTAGGATGAATGTAGCGTGAATCCTCGAGCTATAAGTACCGAATTTTTTACGAATAATTGACCAAGCTATAATTAATCTAGCTGTAATAGCCGAATTTGAGCAATTCGAGAAA
Source organism: Haemaphysalis longicornis (assembly GCF_048455015.1). Classification (NCBI taxonomy): domain Eukaryota; kingdom Metazoa; phylum Arthropoda; class Arachnida; order Ixodida; family Ixodidae; genus Haemaphysalis; species Haemaphysalis longicornis. Next base: position 298,379,752 of record NW_027526203.1, on the reverse strand, counting down.
ACGTTAATCTAAGTGAGGATAGCGAGCTTCTTGCAGTCATGATGGCTCTTGGGCTGAAAAATCTGCAACCGACGATATGACATCGCTCTTGCCACAGTCAAGCACACTGCACGAGCCCAAATGAGGTCAGTAACGATGCGAGGGTGAAAATTCAAAGCCGCGCAAGGATAACAGCAGTCGTGACACGCAATAGTGGGACACAGCTAGTCGTGCGTACGCTACATTTTCTGGATTTTCCACTTACCGCAGAGTGACCTAAGTCTCGTTTTTAAGATTTCGCAATGCAATATCCATTGTCTTTTAACAATTTGGGTAAGATTTAAATCTTCGTTTTAAGACACTTAGCTGTTGTTAAGAATGCACATGCATACTGCACCACTGTCGCCACTTGGGTATTCTGAGTGTCTGAGAAGCGACGCTACGCCGCAAAACTCGGCACGTTGGCACTAAGGGTGCGAAGGCAGAGAAAAATTAGCATATAACCACCTTTCCTGAGCGACGACGAGTGTTTGTTACCTCGGACGAAACAAGAAAATGGTTCTTTTATGCATGCCCACTCTCCCTTTTTGCTTGCTGGTAAAACAGGGCAAGACGTGCCCGTTGGATATTTTTGGGGGCACTCAGTGGCTCATACCAGGATAGTAACGCTTTCGCTGCTCTTGCATTATGCAACGGCGGTCGGCGGCTAGGAGGACACCGTTATGTAATTCTTACAAAACAATGAGGGCCGCAGTCATTGTGGACTAAAACTGCAAGCTTGAGACCAGCGGAGTACTGAGGGGTTTGGGAGATGCAGCGCACATAGGCGCCAGGAAAATAACCGCATTAAAAACGAGCGCGTCTTAAAGCAAACAGTGAAAGGTCGAGTGGCGGTGACGGAAGGAAACCTCAGCTTACCCCCGTTTAACACAAGACAGCAAGAAAAAATGCACTTGGTTTTGTAAATTGGAGCCAGGCCAATGGTCTCATTTTGTAAAATGAAACTTATAAATAAAACAAAAGAAGCCACCAAGAAGAAGGAAGAGGGAGGATAGGCTGTGACGTGAATTGTAAAAGCGGGGATCTCATCGTCACTTTCCCACGACGTGCTTTAGGGGCCTTTTTCAGTATGGGAAACTAGCGAGCTTTCAGATAGATGCGGCGACCCTCTCGACGTCATCGGTGGCGTTCTGTTCGTTCACATGTCCATGACAATCGCGTTGAGGGCAGAAGTCGACTTTATTGCGCAAACTGTTTTTATAGCGCTCGGCGGGCGGGAACTCCAACGGCCCGAGTCGAAGGCTGTCGACCAAAAGGCAGCAATTACCACGGGCGGCATTTGGTCGAACGAGGAGGGGACAAGTGAGCCTCCCCTAAGTCCCCTCTCCCTCGGCGCCAATCTCGTGCACGGACTCGCCCGCGCGGTTAGGCCACCCGTGAGGCCATTGACGTAAAGACACGCGGACGCCCTCTCAGCAGCCCGGCGTTGGGCGAGGGCAGGGGAACCTCCTTCACGGCCACAAAGGCCCAGCGCGACCAAGGTTGATTTCCATACGCCCAACGGAGCCCCGCATTCAGCCGCTCGAGCTCGCCGGCCGCGAGCTTTTAGGGACACCGGTGCCATACAGAGTACCTCACACGTCCCGCTTACTCGCCCTCCTGACGGCCTGTCGGTCGGCTGCGTCGGCTGCTGTCAGCTTGGAAGCAACGCGCCGTGGTCGGAAGTCTGCGCGTAGCGGTTCGGCGCTCCCCATCCCGATACAGCATGCGGTTGTCGGGCAGAACCCAGCTCCTGCTGGCGGCATTACTGCTGCTTTGCAGTGCCCCCCTGGGAGCTCCCAACGCCTCCGTCGATGAACTCACGACCCCGATCGACGATGTCACCACCACAAAAGCACCCGTGCCGAACATGGTGGAACGCTTGAGAAAGACATTTCGGGACCGCATCGACGAAAACTACGACAGCATGGCCGAACAATTTCTGTCCGTCGATATGTCGCGCCAGTGTTCGCTCAAGTTACTCAAGTTCATCCACGCCCTGCGCAACTTCGAGCCCTGGACGTTACGAAGTGAGTGCTGCGGTTTTGTAACCGCCGCTTTTCTTGTTTCTTTGAGCCCTGTGTGTTCTCATTGTTCCAACCCTAAATAAGTGACCCTCGCCTCCATTTTGACGTTGAAATGGGCCAGAAAATAGTATCCAGTTAAGTCTAGGTGCTGGTTGTCAGGATAAGAAGAGCTTGCCGCATCCTGCATTGTAGCCCACGTGCAGAAATGGTGCCCCTGTGCACCCTTCGGCACATGCGCTACATTACAGCAAATGTCACAAGGGATTGAATTTCAACGAACTTCAAGTGCTGCAGGAACAGTTGGAGCTAGTTTTGGGGTCCTTGTTTGCAAGGACCCAGGCGCCAGGCCAGGGCTCCAGGAGCCCATGCGTAACGAGGGAATTCATTCGATCATCTGTAAAGGCAGAAGAGCTAACAAACGCTTACCAGTTTGCACGTGGTGTAGTCTCAGAAACTCCGCAAAATAGTGTACTCAATGCCGACGGCCGCAACGAGCTTCTCCTTCCGGTCATGTCAAAGAAGTGGAGTAAGTTCACCTTGATAATTTCTTGGCGAAGTCGACCCGGGGACTTAAAACACTGGATGCTGTAGCATACGAACTGACTCGGGTGCGTGGCATGTTTTTTTTTTGTTTTTTGTTTTTAGTCAGATGAGCGCACCTGTGCGCGAGCTAAAGCGCAAAGAGCGAAACATATGATAAGCCTCCGTCCTTTTTTTTCTATGCATTTGCTGGTATAAACAAAGCATTGGAGGGAGAAAACCGCGCACTCGTGACTGATGTTGCTGAACGCTAGCGTTATACAAGAGGCGTGCAGCGTGGCGGCTAAAAGAATTGACACACGTCGTTCGGAGCGCGCCAATCTCTCCCCGCCTTACGTAGACAACAGCGACAAAATATATATACATATAGCGGAGGTTAACTGCACGCTCAGCACGGACAACTCGTACAGAACCTGGCAAGGGCGCCGAAGCGGGAGGGAGCCTTCCGGCACCGCCTGGAAGAAGGCGCCGTTTGGCCTTCACGGCCCATTGAACAAATACACGCCGCTCTGGTCGGCGCTAGAAAGCGGCGCAGGCCTGTCGATCAAAACCAACTAGACTGGTGCACATGGGTTCTAGCCATCCGCTTGTGCGATGTCTTTGCGGCAACGCCTCCGAATCGAGGCTGAAGAAGTTCTTGCTTCCTCTCGTCAGGGGCCGAATATACATCGTTCCGTAAGGCACAAAAATGGAGAAACACAGCCAGCGCATTGGTTTGTTTAGCGGTAACTAGGCAGTGCTGGGTTCCCAATACATTGAATGAAGAAAACGGGGAGGTATACAGGCTTTGTTTTTTCTTTTAATTGCGGAATCGATGCTGCGAGAGCACTAAAAAAAACTGCCTTCGATTTGAAAGCATCTTGAGGCCCTACTTCTGGAAGAGCGTTAAAGCGTACAATGAACAGTGAATAACCAACCATGCGTGTGCTATACTAATAACAGCGCACGCGACGTATTTGAGCTGCGATAGTGTACGCTTGCTACGTCGAGTAAAATAATTCGACACAAGTTTACCCGAAATAATTTGGTAGTGACAGATAATCCAGCCGTGACATGCACTGTGGGGGCGTTTGTTTTAGGAATGACACATAATAAGGGGTTAATTATTCATTTTTCTTGCTAGTGGCTCCACGCCTAACAATAGTACGTTATTGTCTTGCAAATGATGCCTGATGATGGGCTGACTGTAATCATCACAAATCAGTGGACATTAATATAGTTATCTGTTCCACTTTTATGACATTTGCTAGTTCTGAGAGGGAGAGCCAAACAAGAACTTTGCCTGCCTTTCAGAGTACGCCAGCCTAAAATTCTGATTAATGCGCGATATAAGTATCAACATAGCTTACAAATCGCATAAAATTAAATTTCCGACTGTAGCACGCTTTAGCAAAGTTCTAATTGCTGAAACGTTCCCACGAGACTCATCTGCAGTATTTTTTGCAAGTGTACGTAATCAGTTAGACGTAGAACAGTGTATATACGTAGTATTCTAACTAGGTCCGTACATCTTCTGTACCGACCTGGCATTGAACTTGATTATGCGGGAGGCGCTTTAGATGAATCCTATGATATGCTCAGTAAGGCCATGCTGCTGCATTCCGCGTTCTCAACTGCATTACAAAAAAAAAAAAGGGAAAGAGGAAAGATCGTTTAGCATAATCTACTTGCGCTGCACACGACGCATTCGAAAATACGAATACAACTAGTGTAGACTATATTAACGAGGATTTTATCGTTAAGTTCTGTTGCAAAATGAATGCGAAACGTTTTTTGAATGCAAAAAGAAACTTTTTTTTTTGCTTTTACCTCTGCTTTCCGACCCGCACCCGTCACTGTAATCGAAATGAAAAACCAGCGGTGAATATACGCTCGAATTTGAGTAAACTTCCCCGCCTGAAATTTCGTGTCCACATTTCGCAAGGAGGGGAGGGGGGGAAGGGGGAGGTGAAGCCCTACAAGACCCCCTGCAACCCCTGATACATCCACTGATGTGGGCGGTTATGCTCTGATTGCAGGAACGACAATGTTTCAACACCCTGAGAGAGGGACTGAGCAGACGTTTTTTTTAATTTTTTTATGAGGCACATCGCTGCACAAGAAATAAAACGAATGAACACACGGTAGATTTATTTTCGGGCAAATGTTGAATTAAATCGATCATTTCACTACTACCGTTTCGTATTGTTCAAAACTGTGGTTTAAACCCGCCAGGTACTCAGAATTTGGTAACAGTTTAAAGGCACCCTTCAGTAGCCGAGCAGGGCTTTCCAGTCATTTGGGATCGGCCTTTACGACAGTCCACTGCATACGCTACGTACGCTTGCGACACTTTCGTAAGTGCACCGTGGCAAAGAGCGCACATAAGACGACGCAAGACCGATCTACGAAAAAGGAAAATGCCTGCAACTATGACATTAAGTGAAAGCCGCTTGTGCCGGAAGAAATAAAATAATCTAAGGCGAAGTGGTTCCTAACGCAAGCACGGCTGGAAACTTAAACACTATTATCAACGTTGCCGGCGGCCATACTGCGCGCTATTGACACGAGACTCAACGCGAGGAAACGAACGCAACCCAAGGTCGTTCGGCAACTGGGCTGCCTTTGGTTTCTCTGACCGGAAATCAGCCGGATGTGCCCTTCACGCTGATTTGAATAAATTACGGTCCAACATGTAAGCGTTGCTCTCGAAAATGCAATGTTACAACAGCTGAAATGACATGGTCTGAACATTGAACGAAGGTCATCAAGCTCATCTGATCGCGAAAGGGTGCAGGCGTCCAATTATGCTGATCTGATATCTCACACACAATCCCAAATTAAGTTGGCATTTTCGTCTAGAAAAATCCGGGAATACGATGCTGCTGCTTGGAATGAATTAATAACCTTATAAAGAGGGTAAAAAGAAAATTTAAAAATATATATATAATACGTGGGTCCTCCGGCACAAGAAATAATACGTGATTCACTATTTCTCTATAAAGAAATGTTGTCCTTATGGAAGCGTAACGTAAAATAAATCAACATGTAACATATACATTGGCAACTATTGGCCGAAACGAGGCTATTCAGAGCGTAGTATGCCGGTGACTGGTAACACATAAGGAAATAAATGATTGGATTATCAACGCGATTGCAGTGCAATCCTTTCCGCTTAGCCTAAAACAGAGAGAGATTTATTATACAATTTCAAGCCCCAATCTACTTAATACGGTTTCCAGCCGCCCAGCGCCTGTACATCGACGCGATCCACGAGGGAGGCGGGGGGAAGGAGGGGGGGGGGGGGGTCGCCTGTGTTAGTGTTCTTATAAATATTGTGATCAGGCAGCGGCAACGCAGCGATCATAATTCGCTATATGAAAGCTGAGGAGAAAGAGCATAAGAACTGGAAACACGACCAAGAACAAAAAGAAGGGTCACAAAGACGCGAAATCAACGAAGGCCCATATGTTTGTGCAAGAAGTCAGACGAGACAGAGCGAGCTCAGCGAGGGTAGTGCTTGGGCTCGTTGGTTCATTTAGGGAAACAAAACTGCGCCCAGGACGGGACGAAGCAGCGGTTACACAGCGCTGCGCGCTGCGCGCTTTGCGCTGTGTTTGTGTAGCCGATTTCTTTGTCCCATCCTGGGCGCTGTTTTATACCTTTGACAAAGTGAGGGATACTATTTTTTTTTAAATCCGCCTTACGGCGTATGGCATTTTTTCCAATATCATCGAGCGCGATTTTGCTCTTCAGGCACAGCTGTGTCTCTTCGATTTGAAAATTACTGGTATACGTAGCCCGCTGAAATTTTTAGAGTCCATCTCGTGTAAGCAATCTTCGTGCCTATGCCCGAGTAAAAATTCAGGATGGGCATCCGATGGGCAGCACACTATGCTCCACCAGGAGAGTTTGCCGCCCTGTCTTATTTGCCTGAGGATCTTTCCTTGCCGGCTCGAAGGCAGTGAAGACACATTCACATGCCTGGCTCTTACGACGTGGTAACTGACGACTACCTGGTTTAAAGATTGTACATTTCATGTGGGCATTTGATTAGCCTTCATGTTTACATTTATGAGGCACGATTTTTTTTGTGTGTAAATGTTACAAACATTCTCTTTCCTCCTGTTCGCGTTTATTAAATTTGGGGTTGGTGGTAATACACTGTCGAAGGGCGTTTCACCTGTGGACGCTATCATATAATGGTTTCTAGTACTCGCTGGGTGTATCAGGGGAACTTTGGTTCTGACAGCCTAAGTGCCGTTCAATTATCAACTGTCATTGACCCTCGCTGCAATCGGCATAATTCTTGGCCTTCATTACCTGAAGTGGTGAAGAAATATGTTTGAAATGCGAATGTTTTTTTCCTCTCTCTTTGTTTATAGCTGTGGCTTGAGTAGATTACTATAATAGTAACATCCGTTAAGAGTGCGAGTCACTGCCACGGCAACCTAGACCTGTCCGCTAGCCTTAACCTACTTCACACACAGCAACCTGTAATCGCTGTTCACAGCAGACACCCCAGAATACGGCCCTTTGCAGCGAGGCGGTCAAAACGCTCGGTTTGTTTCGCATCGTTCACGCTTTGCGAGCAAGCTGCTCAAGGACTACAATAAAGACTGCCTTCGTGACATCGGTGGTCGGCTAAGGCCTTGGCTGGGGCCAGTAATGACTGCAAGTGGGCTGCTGCGTCAATATATAGGGCGGAGGAGACCCCGCACGAATGCGGTTGCGCTTACTTAGAATGTACACTTTCTGGCCAGCGCCAATGATGCGCCGGTTCGCATGCGACTCGCGTATGCCAACCGGCACACGCGAACCAGTCGGTGTATAGCACCATCGGGAGGGCCGTTTCGCCGTCGATGGACATATTAGCGGCGTCGTGGTGCAGAGAACGAAGGGTCCCCGCGCTGGGTACAAAGGTAGCAGGGCTGTAATAAGTCGCGAGCCTCGCCGTCGCGATCTCGGCCGCCCCTCGGCCTCCCTTGCTGCGCACAGGACGCGTCGGTGGCTCTCCAGAGGTGTCTAACCTGTTATCGACAAATCGGCGCGCGGCCTTGCGCGCGCCCGGGTCTCTCCGGAGGCATAACTAGCGGCCGCACGGGGCTGCGCGCAGCGGATTATCCTTGGACGGCGGTCGCGTGCCTCCGCGGCGGCATCGGACTGGATGATCGCGCAGAGCCCGTTTCCCGAACGAGGGCAGCGGCGAAGGTCGGCGGTGGGTGAAAACGCGGAAGAGCGTCCTCGAGCGAGCGGAAGCTGCCGGAGCTCTTCGTGCCGCTCTCCAGACAATACCCGCGGTGGCGAGGATCGGGGGTGAAAGTGGAGAATGCGTCGCTCCTACGAGCAAATGAGCCGGCGCCGTCCACTCGCAACGCGCTTACAGACCGGCTGAGTTGCGCAACCGCCGATGTTTTAGCCCCGTCTGAAGAATGGGTTCGCTCGTTCCAAAAGCAAACGCGCCGGCGAAGGCCGCTTTAATTAAAGGCCTTGAAGTGTTGGCACTCGCCGCGTGGCGCGAACAGTCGGTACGTGACGCCACACGGATACCGTTTTAGCCGGGACGCGGCGCGTGCACGCCTTCCGCTCTGCAGCTCGTGCGCATATCCGGGACCGTTTTCTTAGGCTGGCTTGAAAAGAGCGGCCAGCATGCCACTGTTCGTACAGGTGCATGCTTCGTGCCCAAGCTCATGCCCAGTAGCGTCACGTGCTGTCCTCAGAGTGCATATCCGCGAACTCGCTTGCGTTCCCGCAACCATACCCCGATTTTAAAGACGATAGTCTTTCTTGGGCTACCTAAACCCAGAAATTTTGGTCTGTATGTATGTCTGTCTGTATAACTGTCTGTCTGTAACTCATTCAGCCACCTTTTTTTTCTTTATTGCCTGCTTGGCGACAACACAACACGCACTGTTCAGTACACAAATTACTAGCTCCAGCCACTAATCGGCTGAAGGGAGTGGCTTAAAACATCTTAAATTGCGCTAGAACATCCATAATGAGTAACCACTCAGGCTCTTCCGGCATGACTCGATAAACTTCTCTTATATAAGCAACGCTTTCAATGAAGTACTCTCGCACTGTGCGAGCATCCTCTTCGGCATTTTGAACCGCCATGCGAGTTTTCCACATAGAATGCAGACTAAGTGCCATGAACATATCATAGGGCACGCCTCCGTCATTGTTTACGGGCAAAAAGCGAATGCCATAAGGCGTTAATGGTAAGTCTTTTTTCAGTTCAGGGTTCGTTGGAGGATGTCCCAGTGAAACACCGCATCCCAACAGTCCAGAAAGATGTGCTCAATTGTTTCCAGCTTTTGGCATAGTCTACAGTTAAGTGTCCATGGGTGTACATATAGTCCTTTTTCCTGCAGCCAAGGTTTTACCGGAAGCATGCCGCTATGAAGTTTAAAGAAGAAAGATTTAACAGTTGAACGTACTGGCATTCGTTTCACTCTTTTTAGAACATCTTTTCCTGAACCCACTGCATATAACTGACGATAAACCGGAACAGGCAGACACACATCAATCATATCTTTGTACAAACGTTTCCGCGGTACACTACTCAAATACTCCGAGGAAAACCTAACCCTTAAAATCCTAAAAGCATCCGCCACTTCGCGCAAGAACCCACGCACACGTACACATCGCATTTCAGAAGTTGAAACTACATAGTCTGGAATGACATCACGTAGTCGGACTTGTACCACAGTACGTAGAAATCAATCTCTCTGATCTCTCAGAAACATAAACCTAGAAACTATTTGTCGGATAAACAAATGTGCCAGTCCCAATCCACCACTTTTCACCGAGCGAAACAAATTAGTTCGACTCATGCGCTCCCAACTTGAGCCCCACAAAAACACCGCGAACACTCTGTGCAGCTTTTGTATGTTCCTTCTTGACATACAAATCGCCTGTAGGACGTACCATACCTTGGCAACAGCAAACACATTACATACTGATGCACGGGCAAACATTGACAGATCCCTTCCCCCCCATTGTGTTAATTTCTCTCTAACTCTATCAGTTTCTCCGTCCCAGTACTCTCTAGCATCCTGGTAGTTTTCAAGGGGGATGCCCAGATACCTGGCCGGAGTTGTCGTCCAAGGCATGTTCTCGAAAAACACTGGCCTTTTTTGCCAGTCACCGTGCCAAAATCCTATGCACTTGTTCCAGTTAACTGCACTGGCAGACAACTCGCAAAATCGCTTTAGATCGTTCACCACCTCCCTCACACTTTTCCTATCACTACAAAAAACAGCGATGTCATCGGCATATGACAAAATTTTAACTTCACTGCAGTGCAAACGGAATCCGTGTATATCTTCATTTTGAAGGATCTTTAAACAAAAGGGTTCAAGATAAATCGCAAACAACAAGGGAGTCAAGGGGCACCCCTGCTTCACCGACGACAGTATATCAAAACTTCGTCCCACTTTTTTGTTTACAATTACGCGAGCTGAGCACTGAGTGTACGACATCTTTACACCTTCGAGGATGACGGATCCTACGTTAACGTGTTCTAACACTGAGAAAAGAATGTTATGCACAACACGGTCAAAGGCCTTCTGCAAATCAATTTGGATCATTGCCACGTGGCCACCTAGAGCGTCGCAACACTCTAATACACTTCTTGCGACATGAATATTGGTAAAAATAGATCGTCCCTGGATTCCACATGTTTGATGGGTTCCAACAATTGTTTTTATTACTCCTTGCAATCTTCTAGCCAAAACCTTCATGAAAATTTTGTAATCAACATTCGTTAAGCTGATTGGCCGATACGACTCTACCGCCAACAGCTTTTCAGGATCATCAGTTTTAGGAATGAACACAATATGACTATTCCGGAACGAAGGCGGTGTTCTCTTGGATTCATACGCTTCCGTTATGACCCTGTACAAAATTACTGCTATATCTTCTTTGAAGAACTTGTAAAACTCGGTTCCCAATCCATCTGGCCCCGGTGACTTCCTTATGGATAATTCGTCGACGGCGTTATTTATCTCCTGCAAACTGATCGGCCCCTCCATGCTTGCTCTGTCATCATCCCTTAACTTTGGCATTGACGGCAAGAAAGTTAGCTCGTAATCTTCACTGCCTTGCTTTTCGGTTCCCAGCAGTTCCTTATAATGTTCAAAAAACGCGCGCGCCACGACTTCAGAGTCCCTAGAAACCACATTATTGTATCGAATAGCTTTAATCTCGTTCTTTTGGGCATAACCCTTTTCGTCACTCAGGGAACGTTTGGTTGGCGTTTCGCCCAACCAGAGTCGCTCTGCGCGTGCGTGCACTATGGTACCCCTGTACTTCTTGATGTCAATGACCTCCAACTTATTTTTAACTTCTCTTATTTCTTTTTGTAAAAGTTCCAGGCTGTTGAGCCTAAATGCCTAGCAATTGTGCAACTGGCTTTGCAGTTGTGTTTCCTCCTCCTTTTCTTTATGACGTATGACGGACGATCTTTCTATTGCACTTATCTTAACGTCACTTTTTAGCTGTTCCCAGACAGTGATAAGTGACCCACTTTCTGTTCCGATTGCCTGCTCTAATCTTTTCTTTACACCAGTTGTGAATGGTTCATCATTCAGTAGTTTGACATTGAATTTGCAGGTATCCCAGCTAAAGCGAGTTTTTCTTTGCTTCTGACCTATTGTAAACGTCACCATGCTGTGGTCGCTGAAGGACAGCGGTTTCACGTTGTAGGCCTCGCACAGAGGCACAAGACCCAGTGAAACGTAAACTCTGTCCAATCTTGCGTGACTTTCACGTTGAAAATGTGTGTACTGTGGTGCATTCATGTTCGACAGAACACACGCGACGTCCTCCAGGCCAAACTCATGCACTAGGCTATTTAAAACCATCGCACTCAAATCATGTGTCGGCGGTTTTTTTGCTCTATCAGCGCTCGAACAGACGCAGTTGAAATCGCCAAGAAATATTACGGGCCTTTCGCAGTTTAAATACACTTTCAAACTTTCAAAAAAAGGCGGCGATCCACTTCCTTATTTGGCGCATATACACAAATCACTCTCCATGCCATTTCCGAGTACAAAAAATCGCACACAATAAAGCGACCGCGTTCGCAAACACTGACACTTTCTCCAAAAATTCCCACAGAATTACGCAGAAAAAGCGCACATCCAGCCGACGCGCCTACCGAGTGGGACACGCAAACGTTATATCGTGCTCTGAAAGTTTGCACCATCCGGTCCGTTTGCTCCTGACTTTCAATTTTCGTCTCTTGAACGGCGATTATGTCGATATCGTCTTCCAGAAAAAGGCGGTTAAGCTGGTACTGTCTCCTTTTTGACGACAGGCCCCTGACGTTGATTGTTGCCACCTTAAGTGCTGAAAGGAGATTCGTTGCCATTCACATTAATGAGCGTGTGGACAGGATGGTGCTTTCATTAATGCCAGGAAGAGGAGCGAACAGCTGTAGTCAGCCAAATGCGCCGTCGAAATGACATAGAAGCTGTCATGTGCCCCATACCAATTTATGGCACCTGTTCCGACCTCGACAATATCCTTACGTTGTCCTGCTCCCCCATCCCGGCGAAAGTAAATTATTATTGCGCAATAGTCTTATATACTCACAGCCAAATGTAAACGTCTAAGCCCGGTTTATATGTTCATACTTGTCAACTTTGTTGAACAAGAACAAGACATTACGCAAATATAAGACAGGAAAGTAGTACACAAGGGATATTTACAGTGTTCTTTTATTAAAAAGTTCATGGATGCTTGGTTTTTCGATAACAAATGATATTCTACATCTAGGGCAGAAAACCGCCGCCTCCTGGCGGCATATGAAAAATCACGCGGCAACTGCAACGAAAGGTTCCACTAGCTAGGTTCTGCGTTCTGCTTGGAACGCATGTGGAGCACGGCCCCGCGGTTCTATAATACTTGTAGTCGGCCGCCTCCATTCACGTGCGTCTCCGCCGTACTGCAGCGCTCGCATCGAGGAACCCAGCCTGTAGCAGTGGAGCGCGGTAAATTCAAATCGCCTTGCGCAAACCTTTAGTGTGTTTACCTTGGGATGAGCGCGACGGTACACGAACAGCATGAGAGGTGAGCGAGAAAGCAAAGGGGGGCATTTCCTTGGCAAATGTCTACAAAGACTATCGTCTTTTGACGACATTTGCAACGAAAGGAGCAGATACGCGGCCAATTTTTTGTATTATTCTCAGGCAGCCGACAATACGTTCCTGCCATGGGGTTGAGCGAAGTTGAGACAGTGACCATGGGTTTAAAATTTTAGCAAGTGCACTCTTTTCTGTGGGTGCGTGCGTGCGTGCGTGTGTAATTAGGTAGGGCGCATCAGCAGGCATGATTCTTTTACTAGCTGCAGAATGGCCGTTGACCGTCGCCTCGTTACGCGGCCGCGCGTGAATCTTCCGAGTTTGCACCGAATGCAGTAGGCGCCAGCTGCCGCTTCGGTGCTCAGCGCGCCTGTGGCATTGACTCAAGCGCCTAAAAGAGTCGTACTAATGTGTGGGGTTTTACGTGCTGAAGGTGCACACCGTGGCTCGGAAGGACGCTGTAATAAGGGCCGTGAGAATACCCCAGCACCGCAACTGACCGCTGCGCCGCTGCAGCGGACGCGGAGGCAATTAGCGCCAGGTGCTGGGATAATGAGTGCAACAACAACATGTGACGCAGTGGTGTAAGCTTTAGCAGTGACATCAGGGGCGTGTGTAGGCGAAAAAGAAAATAATTCATATTTAGGAAATGCATTTAGGCACAACTTTGGACAAAAATACTTGGCATGGTCGCAATCCACGTCGGCTACTTTTAAGCAAGAACGTACACAGTGTGAGCTGCGCTTAATTTTACATCACAGAAAAAATTTAAGAAGGGGTCAAGTAAAAAAAAAACTTATTTCTGTGCATACCGAAGTTCGTCTGACGCCCACAGCACGTCTGTATTTCAGAGGAGTGTCGCTAAGTTGTCGCGGTGTGTGCACGTGTGAGCAGTCCACACGGACGTGATCGCTTCCCACTGATGGGGTGGATGGTTCGGCATTTTGAACTGCCTTTAGTTATGTCCGGATGTGTTCTAAATTACGCAAGTCCAAGCACATTCAGCCAGTGCCCTGCATCATTTGCCTTCCCCCAGATCTCGCCGGCATTGGCAGCGCTTCATTTGTTTACAAACGTGATGTCTTTTTACACCCAATTTCTCCTGGCGCTAGATTCTCGCTCCCATTACCATCGATACGTTTAATACAAACTCCCGTAAAATTGTACTTTACGTTCTTACAAGCTACGATGTGTCTGCACCACCACAACTCACTCGCGAGTGGCCAATCATATATGACCAACGATGTAAATCCGGTGTGAGGTGCCCCGAAGACATTTCGACTCGAATGTATTTACTCGATTCTAAGCACCCCCTTTTTTCCACGATCGCGATGCCCAAAGTTCGACTTTGATTCGAAAAACCTAAATTACGCCCCCACCCCGCCACTTTCTTTCGCGGCCGTATCTCGACGAGGCGGGAGCAAGGAATAAAATTTTATATGACAAACATTCAAAATAACAATGGGCGCAGACAATCAGTGCTTCCGTCTGATCCTCAGCAACCCTCACTACCATTCGAGTCTGTTGTGCCGCTTGGGCCGCCGCTCTCAGTATCCCCCAGCAGGTCGTCTTCTGTTCCGTTGAAGTGGGTTGTAATTGGAAGCTTAATAAATGACTTGGCCCCAGCGTGAACGCCGGCCCGCTTCCACGCTTCTAAAATCCACCTTGCGATGCATGGTTGCTTAGAAAAGAGGGTGCTTAGATTCGCACGTAAACTTTTTTTTTCAAATATTTTTTTCCCGAAAGCAGGGAAGGGTGCTTAGAATCGGGGGGTGCTTACAATCGCAAAAGCAGAGTACCAACTGCACAATACGAGCATGACGTTTTGTATTGTTCAATGTAACAGCCCGTATAGCAAGCTTTTTTAAAACGGGGACAGGCATCTTAGCGGCGCATCTATGGTTCCAGCCTCGGCGGGCGTAGGGTTTCAAATCCTACAGGGTTCTTGTAGCGGGGTTCCAAATCGCAGCGCTCAGGAGGCCACCAAAGAGAATGCCTTTACTCGTAGACAGCGTAAGCCCGTTTCATCAACTGGGCATGTGCAGCCAAAAACAGAAGGTTTGAAAGTATATTAAAATGTAGCCCAAGCGGTGAGCGAAACAATAACAACCAAGGCACGGGAGCTACTCAAGTAATCCATTTTATCTGTAAGCAGCGGTACTGAAGGTCCATGCACGCAAGTCGGACGTCTGTTATTCATCTGAAACGTCCCACATATCTCACACCTGGACTCTGCCTTATGCTCGCTCAGAACTCTGTCTTTTCCGGACCACTTGAATGCGCACGGAGGCTCACAGAGCCTGTCGGTTAGACAGCAGCCCGTCTGACCCACATTTGAGCGGCCGCATGGCAAGGAGAGGCTACGGTAAAGGGAGGCAAAGAAGGCTACATCGGCCTTGGAGTCAACAAAAGGTCTATCATGCGTTTTCTCACGCTTCATTGGTCGCAATGATTGGTGATTGTGGTAGGGTGAATGCAGCTCACGCACACGAGCTTCAACCTTTTCAAGGTGCGGAAGTTCTTACAAACATGCGTGCTAGTGCACTTATATTGTACAGTGATGATGAATTTGATCCTCTGCTACAATTTTGCAAGCTAGAACCAACCAACAATATGCTCTAGAAACCCTATTACTCGCTGC
The DNA here is from genome assembly GCF_048455015.1 of Haemaphysalis longicornis. Lineage (NCBI taxonomy): Eukaryota > Metazoa > Arthropoda > Arachnida > Ixodida > Ixodidae > Haemaphysalis > Haemaphysalis longicornis. The sequence goes on along the minus strand of NW_027526203.1, from coordinate 298,364,459 downwards.
GACATTTAGCGTTCCTATACGACCTGTTTTGTGCCAGCGCAAATAAAAATATGGCAATCGAAGGAGGCTTTGAAGTGCATTGAACTGATCCGGGAACGGAACGTAGCTGAACTGTGTGGAGAGGATAATGTTTGTGAAATAAAAAAGCAAGAAAACTGCGGGTGCATTGAAATTTGTAAGTGTGCATCGGCTGGCGTTTGTATATAATTACGAACGAAGATCCTTTCGGGCTGTTTTCGCTGTAGCTCATTGAAAGAAAGAAGAAAAAGGGGGGAGGGGATTAAAAAGGATTCTACACTGAAACAAAACATTATTTTTCCCAGAGCGCGTGCATTGAATTACTTAAGGGTTCATTAGGACGAGAACAATAGATGGGAACATTCGATAAACTCTGATTTCCGTGAAATATTTGCTAACCTCCCCGACAAGCAGACGCTGTGGGGCGTAGCGAGACAAACAAAGCATTCCGCAACGTGCTGTCTCTCGCGCGCACTCTTGAGGTGAACGGAAAATGAGAAAGTAAACAACACAGTCCCTTTTGTTTCAACATCGTTTATTTGTTACCGTTGTGCTTCTCTTACTTGCGATGATAGGCGACCGAAAACCAATCCCGGCATATTGATAGACGCATGCAGCTGCCAAGCAGAGTGAGAATGTCGAAAGAAGACCCCTGCCTGCGTGTTATAAATCATTTCGCGCCGGCCAAAACAACGAAGGCTGATGATGGTTGTCAACTCATTGCAGGTGACGCAAGGCTCGTAACCTGCTACCACGGTCTGACGCTGCAAGGAGCAAGAGAGAAAAGATAGCGCCCTTTTTCTGCACTATAGCGGCAAAGCCAACGAACGCTGTTATGTCTGATTTGATTTGATTTGATTTTTTATTTCTTGGCAAAAACCAAGGGGAGGCTGAGACTAAAGGCGAACGTGGCCTGACAGAGGCCTCAGCCACCCGATTTACAGCGTACATAACAACACGTCTGTTCAAAAATTTAAGCATGATAGCGCAATCGTAATAGAGAAATATAGAAATATAGAGCATATAGCTCTGCAGTTATTAATTCGCAAGCATTCTTTGCCGTGTTCCCTAGCGCGACCTGTGCAATGCCTTTTATGCGTAAAAATGCGCAATCGGCAAAGTTGGAGAATTTAATCGTTATAATAGGGTAAGTTCAGATCATTGTAAGGAACAAAAAAGCAAAAAAAATAAAAAAAAGAAACGAAAAGTTGCCATTTTTTGGCCATTGATAGCCACCTTTGGCAACTTTCGTCGGTCGCAGCAAATCAGTTTTTTTCGTAGTGGGCTGTGAAAAGCATAAATTAATAGCTGCCACTGTATGACCGCTGCCAAAATGGAATTGCCCGTCTAAAGTAGCCCTCTAATGCAAGTGCTGTCTCTTCCACAACTTCAGGCTCAGCAGAAATGCCTTTCATCTTGATAAAAATACCCCACGATCCCTCAGCTGTCCAGACGTCGTCTGCTCCCACCATACGACGACAATTTCGGCGCTGTTGGTTTCTTTGCACATTGTTGCCGAACTACGACATGGACTTGCAGTTGCAAAGTGGAAATCTTCTCTGGTTGAGATCTCCGGGTTCTCACGCTGGTAGCACTATAGTAGTTCGTACACTGGTTTAATATAAGAATATGATTTGATTAGCAAAATCGACAGCGATATGTCTCCTCCACTTCTATTCCTCGCGTTGCAAGAACTGTATTTTTGTGTAGTTGGTGGCATCGGAATCACTCCCAGTGGTTCGTTAGATTTCGCTCGGCTTCTGTCGTTGTTTGTGTGAGCGCCTGCGTTCCTTTAATCCGCCATTTAACGTCTGTTACAACTAAGCCTAATGTCGTGTATTACGCACTGGTCATGTTCAGGAAATTTATTAGTACATATTCCGAAGGCAGACAGAGCAGCAGCAGTAGCATAAGCTTTGTTTTTTTCTTAGCTGGGGTTACGGATTTGGAGGAGTGGGTGGGTCCAATCTCCCACCTTTGTAGACGATGGCTGATAGTCCTGTGTAGGCTACGGCGGCGCCTCTCACCATCTGAACGAGCCGGATATGAGTTCCCGGGTCAGAGCCTCGTTGTCATTCATGGCGTTTAAAAATTGTGGAATTGCAATGTCAACGCGCAACCAAGAAAGCAAGTGGGCAAACTGACGCTTGCTTCTGAGTCGCAAAAAGTACTGGTCACCAGGTAGATAGACGAAGAAAGGCAGAAAAGTGCACAACTAACAACTAACGACTGCTTAATCGGGTGAATGACATATCTATACGCAATATTTACGCAAACGCACGCTGCAAGTAGCAACAAGAAGCATCGGCCGTGAAAGGTCGACGCACTGGGCATATTTCCCGAACCAATCCATAAAGCCTAATTAACACGTCTGAAGCGCTCTTTATGGCTCGCTTCGGCAGCGCAATAATTCCCCTTCTTTTGGATAAGGAAAGCTTCCTTAAGCTTCCGCGTAGCGACATTTGGCATCGTTCCCGCGCCTTCGTTTTATGCAGCGAAGGCGCACATTTGCAGGTCCTGGCGTGGGTACGAACGGCTGCTGATCTTGAAACTGGTCGATACTTTAATGATCGCATACATGAGCACTGCTTGTCTATTTAGAATGGTTCAGGCTCCCGTTTACTCATTTACGCTGCCAAGGCTGCCTCAAAAGGGTGGCCGGCGCGCTGTGCGTACGCAAAAGGCCGCAGCGAGGTCCCGCTATTGCTTGGCGTCGTGTCAACGACCGTCTCTACGTATGTGCGCGCGCTGTAGCAGCGCTCCGATGCGAGTTTCGGCTTCCGTAACTACGTGATTTAGGCAAACCTCCTATGTGTGCCCTATAAATACGAATAGAAAAACTTTTATTAAACGCATTATCATTTATATTGGGCGAGAAATGTGTCATTGAAGAAAGGCGCGACACATGGCATCTACGCAAGCTAAGCGATTTAGTTTGCGTTTATAGCTGCTGTTGCAGTGAGGTAATGTGCCTGGGGCTAAAGTTTGTTGAGAGCGCAGCAAGTTGCAAAGGACAAGGACAGAATAGAAAAACCAACCTTCCCCAGTTCGAGTGGTTTTTTTGTTTCCTCCTCGTCTCTTGTAACTCGTCGCGCTTTTGTCAGATTTAAAAGAGTAACCAACTCATGTTTGAAGCGCGGACAGACGAAACACAAGAAGAGGACAACACGAGCGCTCGTGTTGTCCTCTTCTTGTGTTTCGTCTGTCCGCGCTTCAAAGATGAATCAGATCCAACTAGCTCAAATTTAAGTTCTACAAGAGTAACCAATTAGAACACGTTCTAGCATTATTATATGACGCACATACAAAGACAACAGCTTTCTTTTAGTATTCCCCTTCACAGTTCTCAGAACCGAATTCTGAACGATACAGTCCTTCACTTTAGTTCCCTTCCCAGTGAAGCGTTTAGGAATTGCCAATTTCCTAGTTTTGCATGTGCATAGCACGACCTTTCAACTTACTCATTGGTATCCTAGAGGTGATATTTAATAAAATTTCGGTGTGAAATGAACATAGCAGCAACCCGAAAGAGATAAAAGCATCTGGCCTGAGTTGCCTTGGGTTTACTTTTTATTAGTCACCCAGTTGCGCTTCCCGCAAGCAGTGAAATAATTATGAGCGCAGTTATTGTTGTTGGAGCCGACGGAAGGTTTTAATGAGGCGAGTGGAAAGTTCGTGCTCTGAATTCCTACGACATATTTATCTCACAACTGTCTGTAATCCTACACCTTGGAGTTCAAATGCCAACTCATTTGCATTCCACGCCTCTTAAAGGCTCCTGCCTCTTAAAGGCTCCCTACCGAATCAAAGAATTTTGATTCGGTAATGGGAAACGCAAGCCGTGCAACGGGGCACCTCGTAACTTGGGGCAGCCGAAATCGACCTCTTTCTTTATCTACAACCCACGCGCATTCAAGTGCCGCCGGAGAGACCAACGACTCTGGCTTGAGTGGACCTGTTACAGCCAGTCCACTTTCGCCACGCCGCGACCCTGAAATAACCGGGCTCTGGACGCCTGTCGGTCTATCCATAACCAGTGCAAGGGCGACTATGCCCGATTAAGTATGCGCTCTAGTAATGTGAGACGGAAGGTTAGACGGCGCTTCGTTGGCAGGGAGGCGGAGGGAGTGGGAAGCGAAGAGCAATAGTCGAAGGTCACCAGGGCAGTGTAGACAGACGACCACGCTGAGCGCGATGCAGGCCTAACTTGCACTTGCCCTGCCACCCAGACAGTCCCTTCTGCGGCAGCTATGTTCACTATTTTTGCCCAAACCTGTTCGTGAGCTCCTCATGGGTTTAGTAAAGAGCGAGGAACCGGATGCTTGCACCCTTTGACCTGGGTTTTACCGCATTATAAAGTGCGCGCGGAAAATAGCACAACAATGACCAACGTCGCCCATTTCTATAACACATCCGTAATCCATTATAACAACTCAGGGTGACATTTGCAAGCTTAATGAATATTGCGCAAAGCAAGAATGTTCGTCGTGCGCCTGTGGTAAAGACATTTATTTCTCTCGACATCGCTTTACTTTAATCTCCGTTTATTACTTCTTTGCAAGCACACAGATACACACGAATTACACAAGGAAGCACGCAGAAAAGCTTCAAAATATTGTTGTGAAAGCATAATTATATATTGAATCCTATAATGACCCTTTTATGGGCACATAAAACGTCCAGTACCATGTGTAATTAGGACGGTATGAAGCACACACAGTTATTTTTAAGAAGTTCAGATTGTGGGGTTTAATGAGCTGGAGCTATACACTTGGTCCATCAGGCGCACCATAGTGGAGGCTTCGGCTTAACTTGGACCATCTGTGGATTTTTTAATGTGCTCCGACATCTCGACACACCGGCCTTTTCGTTTTTCGCTCCATCAGAAAAATGGCCGTCACGGCCGGTATCGAACCCGCTTCACACTGTAATGCAGTGCACAGTATTATACAGTACACACAACCATGGACAAAGTCAGTGTGGCGGGTGAATCTCCCGTGAACTGCTGCCGAGGCGCAATAACAAATGTGGGTGGGTCATCTGGGGAGAGGGCTTTTGTCCACGGGCGACGAAAGGGTCAAGAAGGATTGCGGTCAATCAACATAACATAACAGAAAGAAGCGTTCGAGCTAAAAGACAGGTAACAGAGCAGCATAGCCGACACTGAAAATTGGCGCTTGGTTCGCACGGACGTACGGAAGAAGCTTCGCATGAAAGTCAGCATGCGCGCAACTCCTCGAGACCGTGCTGTGGGTGAAACAGGCTCAAGGGCTTCGAAGCGCTCGCGCGTCCAGTATCGACACATGTCGTAAAGGCCCAGTCCCAATGTGTGTGCACGTTGTATGTTGGACTGCTGTTTAAACCACTTGGACTGTAGCTATTTTACGCCAGTACCTGACAACTAAGCTCGTTTGTTCTCCCGATTGCAGTGATCGACGCGTCCGGCAAGTATCCCACCGGTCTCTTCCAAGGGTCCCTATCCGACCTCGGCGCCTACGACCAGTGCATCGAGACTGTGATCCGCGACGAGTACGGTAATGAGAAGGTGCGCGCCCAATACTGCAACGTGCACATCAAGGTCGGCGGCAATGACACGTCCTTCCTCGACCACTTGGACGCTGCCCTGAAAATCTCGCACAGGAGGGTACGTGGTCCACTTTCATCGCCTGCAGAGGTACTGGTGTTTGCGCAGGTCCTTGCCACTCTGCGGTCTATGTGAACACAGGTTCGCACACCTCAGGAGTGCGGATTTAAGTGTCAGTAGATTTGAGTACATTGATTCATTGATTGATTGCACTGTTTAACGCACCGACGCAACGCAGGCGATGAGGCACGCCGTAGTGGAGTGCTCCGGATTAATTTTGACCACCTGACGATCTTTAACGTGCGCCGAAACCTCGTACACACAGGCGTTTTTGCTTTTCGCCTCCCCCAGAAAAGCGGATGCCGCGGCCGGGAATCGAGCCCGCGTCCTTGTGCTCAGCAGCACAATGCCATAGCCACCGCGGCGGGTAGATTTGAGTGCAACAAAACGTCTTTCAATAAAAAGAAATCAGAGCGAACTTCGTGTAAAACAGGGCTTCTTTAGGATACGTAATTATAATTTATTTCCTTGTTTTGTTTTCTTCGTGTTAAAACTAAAAATGAGGAGCCTTCAAGGGTGGAAAATATTGTGCGCGGAATACGACATTTAAAACTGACTAAGTACTGGAAAAGACAAAAAGAAAGTAGAGGTGAACCGGAATGTCTGCTAATCTCGGCGGAGAAAACACACCTTTCCTTGACCTACACTTTACTCTCCTATATAAAACACCCCTCCAACTGCTTTGCGGTTGATGCCGAAACCTGTCAAGATTAAACGTCGTTTACGGCCGCCGAGAACTCCAATGTGGCAGAGCTCATTTGTGTGCAGTCATAGAGAAATGAAACACGATCACAAAAAATATGAGCCACAACACGCAAATACCGCGATTTCTTTTTGTCCAAGTATAATTTACATGCAGCTTAATTACAGCAACAAAGATGGGAAACGTGGCTTTGAAAATATACCAATAGCGCGCCATAATGGGACCTCCATGAACAGTGTTTTTTTAAATTTTGCGTGTTACATTTATATCTTGGGGTTCGCATTTCATTTGTCCGTGACAGTAGCTAGGGTCCGCAGGTCCGATTCCATATCTCGGCCTTGTGCCCTCGACGATGGAGAACTTTCGCATTCCAACGCACCGTGACGCAACGCATACACTGGCTGTACTCATGCTACCCCCTGTGACGCCCATAACCGGAGGTTGCCACAACAGGCCTCAAAAGCAGCGGCGACAGAGGGGAGCGGGCAGAAGCGTCCCGCGGCTGCTTTTGGGACGGGCCTCTAGGGGGATTGCAGTGATGCCCCTGCCGGCAGCGCTCGAGGCGTATATTTCGTTCTATTCGCATGCTGGGCCTCGTCATTCGCCAAATTTGCACATTTGCTCACGATGATTGGTCGTTCTGGACTGTGGGGGTGAATCCCGCAGGCGGCGATTTTTAAGAGTGTCTAGAGTTCCTGTTTCCTTGATAAAGACCTTTTGTATGCTTATATTCTACGTAATGTCTCCATGATTACGTTCCCAGATTTTTTTATGACTATACGTGTTTAATTTTTTCGCCTGCAGTTAGCGCGGTAAAGAGGCAACATTTTGTTATAACGGTGCAAGTTGTATCTTTGGTTTCCTCCATATTAATTTACATTAACGAGGCTTCCCCCATTATAAAGTAAAAGTATACGTACGCGAATTTTTTGTGTTACGTTTTTTTTTCGCGGCTACAGGTGCCTCCGAGCCCACTGATCATAGAATGACACATTAGAATGTCGAACGCAGCATGAATAATTACTTACAGCTCTGTTTATTTGTGTCAGTTTCGGTTTCGGTGAACTAATACCGAGGCAGCCGCCATGACAGGAAGGCGCATTTGACGTCACTGTTTTCGTCCCTCCACAGTCGATGCCGGTCTGGGCGGCGCCTGTCAGACCAGCCGTAGTCGCACGTGACGTCAATCCCAAAAACTGTGACGTGACGCAATAGGCGGAAAAGCGCGCGCCAACAGTACCGCGGCCGCCTCGATACGTCACGGAAGCCCTGTCATCGGCCATTTGCGTCGAAGCGCCATGAGCTTGCTCGATGGCGCGGATGAGCTTTCTCGTGAGCGCAGAAATTAAAATTGATTTAAAATATGTTCCACTGAACGGTGACGGTTTAAACTACCGAGGGTTATCTCCATATACAAAGGAGGATTTTTACATTGTTATCTGATCTTTGAAATTTCGTGTCAGTACTCCTTTAAGATTTATTGCAATTCAGTCTCCGAAGAAATATAATCAGTTCATAACAGTTTTTCATGCACAATCACCATATTTACAATGTCAGTAATGAATAAGAGCTTATATGATGTGTTTTGCTGCCTCCGTCATCCTCGTCTGCGCGCGGTCGTCCACCTATAACCAAGGGGTCCTGCACCATGAGGGAAGGTAAACACTGAAAACTGCCTCTTTATAGGCAGAGACTGCAGTGTCGCGTAAAAACTCGGCATTTCTCGGATAATACGCTCTTACAAGCCGCCAAGGACGTTCTCTCCACTTAATTGCTAGGCTAGAAAAAGGCGATTAGCCTATTAGTGCTATTCGCTCGATGTTGTGTCGCTATTGCCGTTTCCCCTTACCCGGCCGATTCACTGTTCGCCAGACGACACGTGAATCGGCCGCCAACCTTGGCACGCGATCAAACGAGAGGTAGAAAACGAGTAACAAGCTCAAAATAATGGCGGGAAAGGCCGCGCCGTAAGCGTCTCAGAGACGTCTCACGCTGAGGGAATTCAGCGCCCTGTGACGTCGCCGTTTCTCGGTACCCTCTCGTCTTTGCAAGGCTCCTTCTTGGACGCTGCGGACGTAACACGTATTGACCGCTGCGACCGAAATGCGTTGCTCCTGCGAGGGGTTGTTTTCCAATGCGAGTGCGCGTGCAAGGCCTGTTTGCCCTGCCTTTAGGTGACTTGGAAGCAGATTTTGAGCAGACGTCCGCTTACCAGCATGTTGCACAAACAAGAAACAAAATCTAGAGAAGTCCGCCTTGGCTTTAGGGGTAGATTTTTGAGAAATATTGTCAGGGATACCACATGGTGAGGATAAGTGAAGGGGGTTTTTTTAGGAAGCGTTTGCCGTCGCATACCAGCGCGTTTTGTTTGGAAAGACTGTGTCGGAGCTTCTATGGAATGCTAGCTTTAGGTCACATTAAAAAAAGTGTGTAGGGTGATGCTGGACTTGTTGGAAGCAATGGCTGCCCCTTTCCTGAAAACAAAAAGAAAAATAAACTCCATGCGTAACTACATGTAACTCGGGAGCAACCCATGAGCGCTTTCTCTATACACGGCAAGCTATAGAAACACATAGAATAGAGTCACCGATAGTGCAAAATAACTGCGTCAACAAATGAACATGCGGAGTACCCACAAAGTCAAAGGAAACAACGTCATAACCATGCCTACACACCACAGTGCGAACAACCGAAGCTTTATATACATTTTTTGTAATCCAGATCAGTTTGTCTCATCCGAAAAGGCTTTTAGCGTGCCTATTGATCGTTGTACTAACCCGATCGTCATCCATAGCCCAGAATCGGGCCCGAAGACATTGGCCTCAAACCAGGGGCTCCCGGCCCGGTGCCTAGTGGTTTCCGTGGACCTGGGTATCTGGCTCGCTCTAAATAGTGGTGTTCCACAGCATTATCAGTGTTATTTTCGTAGCACATCATAGTGTCCGCCCGAGCAATCCTGGAGGAAGAAAAAAGGCGTTTATCGAGTTCCACGCCGATGCGCAGTCCATGCAGTAGAGTATCGACAGACAGAGCACTGGAACGATTAGCATAGCGCCGTGGTGCTACAACGCGAAAATCGATTGACGGAAGGGAAGAGCTAGCTCCTTTTATTTTGCTTCCCTTCGTCTCGTCGTCTTTTGCGAGATGTGTTTCATTAGTGTAGGAGAGAGAACTCTAACTGAGCGTATATTTGTTATACAATGCTGCATTTTGTATATGTGCAAAACCAAGTTGCTTTTAAAATTCGCGTGGGGATATGCTGCTGAAGACGGTGCGCGCCTCACAACACAAAGTTGAAACCAGTGACACTTCATTCTGCTGGTGGCTTAGGTGTGCGAGAGTATTGTGAAACGCATTGTCCTGATCACCGCGATTAATTATTATGAAGTTTAGCTGAATGAGGAGGTCCTACTGATTTCATAGGCGCTTAACATCCCGACGACAAAAAAAAAGGGGGGGGGGAATGTGTTAACCATTGAAGCTCTACTGTCTGTGATTACGAGGCGTGACGTAGTGCATGAATTAGTTTGGTGTGCGCTGAAATTCAGTGCATGAGGGTGGTGTTCTTTCCCACCCCTACCACAAAAGCAGCCGCTGCAGCCGGCAACCATGATACTTAGGAATACTCAACCATAGCCGTAGAACCACCACGAAGGCTAAAAATTTTGGAAATGAGGGGAATATTCAGCTCTCTTGAAGTGGGATTCCTTAACTCTACTCTAGGCCACAAGGTTTTCGTCGGAGAAACCTTTTGTGCGAGTACAGAACGTACGAAGAGCAATGATTGCTTCATGCAAAATTTAACCCGCAAATTTCTTTCTTTTCAGACGCCGAACTTCGCCAAGTTTCAGAATTCTGAAATCGTGCACGGTGTGAAAATCGGCCTCTGCATCGTTCGCGAGTGCTCGCCTTCGGACATTGAAGCCATCGCCAGTGTCTGTAAGATTACCATTCAAGATGTCTTATTCCTCCAGTTTTACGTAGCTTTATGTATTCGCCGCCAACATGGTGCGGTAACATGCTTTTAGTGGGTGATGTGCGCGGCGCTCCCATCTGCCATCGAGGATACGGAGAATCATGCCGGTGGGGTTCGCTCCCAACGCGTTCTCCAGCAGCTTTTTTAGTATGAAGAACAACCGTCACCGTCAACTATTCGATAATTGTCGCTGTTTGCTGTTAACACGGCGCTGTGTTTATACAGAAAAAGCTGTGAGCTCAGCATGTGAATAATAAGGCGCCTTGTCTGTGCAGTGATTTCCCAGGGCACAAAAATCAAGGTGACCGACTGCGCTACAAACGAGCCGGAAGAGATTGACACCACCCAGGCGGGTATCATGTGAGTGAATCTTTGAATCATTCCACAGGTAGTGGGCTTCATTGCGGAAACACCGTCCTGGCTGTTCCCACAGTTTACACGAGAATGCAGTCTTACGCACGTAGTTTTTCTTGCTACGCAGTCCGCTTCCCAGTACTGATCGGGAAGTCAAGCAAATTTCTCGCATTGTCTGCATGTTGGCCCTGAGACCTGCTTCTAGGCAAAACTCATCTCAAAATCACAAACGACTTGGAGAAACAAATAACTGAGCGTACAGCGTCATGCTTTTGAAAATGTGGCGGACGTCTTGGTACCTCGACAGCGCACGCGAAATAATCAAAGTTCACTGCTGGCTTAGTGTGGAAACTTTTAAGCTGCTGTGGGCTAAACAACGCCCCATTGCTAATTGCCTACAACAAAATTGTACCTGCCGTAAGTTTTCTTCATCCAGCTATAATGTGGGAAGGATTCATCGCGTCGTGCAACCCAGTGCTCCTTTTCAAATTCATTTACACGCGCGCTGAAGGGGATCCGCTCCTAGAGAAGGCAAGACAAATGGATTTCGGCTTATCAGATATGCTGGACCATATCCGAAAGATTCAACCGTGCTACCGATATATATATATAGGGAGCAGTTAAACTTTTGAAGATGGTAGAGAACACAAGAAAAGAAAACTTTTACCAAGGTAAAAGTACGATTGTTGCCTACGTTTCAGCAAAGAGACTTGCTTTCGTCAGGGAAAGCAAGTCTCTTTGCTGAAACGTAGGCAACAATCGTGCTTTTACCTTGTTAAAAGTTTTATTTTCTTGTATATATATATATATATATATATATATATATATATATATATATATATATATATATATATATATATATATATATATATATATATATATATCTATATATATATGCTGATTGAAAGCAACTGCATTGCCTGTTACACAGCTGAAGAGACAGCACATTACCTTGATAATATGCTGTGGAACGAACAGCTGCAGCAAGTTTCGCGGGCGCGTGTGGCAGATAATGCTCAAACTCGATCAAGATTTTTTCTTTCTTTTCTTTATTTCATTTTGAGTAAGTCAGCGGCAGCCTGTTTGAGGGCACTGCTTTATCATGTAAGTGGGAGCGCCATCACGTGGTATTTTTCGTATTTCGCGGGTTTCTTCATCAGTCAGAATAAATGAACACGCAATTAGTTCGTCGCTGAAAATACCGCAGTTCGATGTCCCTCATGGGTACTTACAAGTGCCTTATTCAGACTTTATTGATTCAGACAGTGCTTCTGGATTGAGATAATTAAATGCAATTAATGAAGTAAATTAAGTTAACGAAAAAATTCGTGGCCGCTATTGTACTGTACTGGAAATATCATGCGGTAGGTTTTCTTCGAGTAACCTATTGGTGTTTTTTTAAATCTTGGTGCACGATAGCTGGGAGGCTGGGACACCCTGTATACTTCGTGTTGGAGCATTCTTTCAGTTTGGCCGGGCGATTTAATGGAGTGGCAGAGAGGGAGAGAGAAACAGACCGCAGAGCAAAAGTTTCGCGTTTGGTTGTCCCGAGAAAAATGGCCGCCTCTCGGCACACGGTAAACAGCCCCACGTGGTCTGAAATAATCCGTAGCCATCCTAACCCAGGTGTAGCTTCGGTGCATGTGTTGTGCCCGATTCCCAACATTCCAACAAATCATGAACTTACGCCCGAACTCGCCCTCTGCCGTGTGTCAGCTCGTGAAAACCAAGTTATCCTGCACGCTTCTTTTTTTTAATTAAGTTTTCAAGATATTTTCTGAACTAGGGTCTAAATTTGGAATGAGGCGTTGATATTGTTATTGTTAGTCTTTATAAATAAGGTGATTCAAGGTCTAGGCAAGGCTTGGGTAAGCGGTAAAGGGGTTGAGAGCGTCTATATTCTCTTGTTTATCTCCGGGGTACTTGAGAAAGTCCACAAGGACATGGCAGCGTCTTGTTGGAGCACCCGGCCCGTAGGAGGCAATGCCCACTCCTAGAGGGTCTTGATGTTCGGCGGAAGATGAGCTCTTCTCTCCGCCGGAAGTCCCGAACATTCTCACAGCATGTGGTACATTGTGGGCCTCGTCGGTGGGAGACATGAGGGGCAGGTCACGATGGTGGTCTCTGTGTGGTTCTCGGGGTCTTAAGCGGTGGGGAACGTATACCTTCCACTTTGCGAGCACGTCTTCCGTGAGGGCAGACAAGGACGCCCCTCGTTCCCCTCTTATCTTGTATATCGGCTTGAGCCTCCTCTGGGAGGTCCTCCTGTGGTCTTGGGTCGTGGAGCGTTGCGGCGCAGACCGGCCCTACTCTCTTGCTTCGGCTCTGCAGTCCGCAGGGTCTGGGTAGTGCCGCGCTAGGGGAACAGAGTGCGAAAAATTCTCGCGTTCTATCAAGTAAAACGCCACGTTGTGGTCTTTGCGAATGAATAGCACGAAAAAAAGTAGAGAAAGAATTGAGTGGTTCATAGACGTTTCGCGACGTCGCAGCCGTCAAGACAATGTGCCACAGCTGTCATTGCGGCAGCCTCGGTCTTTCTCAGGTGGCCCCCATAAGACATGGCCTGTCTAACGCAACTCGTTCCACGAGTTCTGGTTTTGAGTAGTGCGTCCTTGACCGGAGGGCAGGTTACGCACGTTCCCACAGCCCTCGGTTCCGCCTCGGATATCACTGTCAGGCGCGCAAATTAATGCGCCGGGCGCTGCTTAGCGACGCTGTCGTGTGAAAATGACGGCCTATGGTATTCGGTGGCGACTTGTGGAGGTGCGACCAGACAGACTTCGACGGCGCCTTGAATGGCGACAAAGGGAACGGTTCAGTTGCGCGCACGCCCACGCTTTCCTCTGTCACACTTCATTTCCGGAATCTCAAGCCCGGCTGCGTAAACAAGAACCGGTTTGGAACGGTGATGAAATTCTCACAAAACAAAAATTGTTGCTCATATATATACATATATATATATATATATATATATATATATATATATATATATATATATATATATATATATATATATATATATATATATATATATATATATATATATATATATATATATATATATATATATATATATATATATATATATATATATATATATATATATATATATAGAAAATAAGGGTTGGCAGTCAAGAAAACCTCGGAAAGCAAAGGGGAGGTTGTGGTTGGTCATAGCAACAGATGAAGAACTTTTTGAGTCAGAAAGAAAGTGGTGACAAAATGCCCGGCGGGTGCGATCCGAATCCACGACCTCCAGAACCCACAAACCAAAGTAATGATCAATAACCTCGGGACAGCGCAGCGGTTTGATAGGGGGCGAGGCAATGGAAGTGGTAAGCGAATATATCTACTTAGGCCAAGTTGTGACCCCGGATCCCAACCATGAGGCAGAGATAATTAGAAGGATAAGAAGGCTGGGTGGAGTGCATACGGCAGGCATTCTCAGATAATGAATGTCAGCCTACCGTTGTCCCTGAAGGAGAAAGTGTATGACAGACAGCTGCATCTTACCGGTGCTCACCTACGGCCGGGGTAACTGGAGAATAATGGGAGAGGCATTTGCCCTGCAGTGGGCGCAGATAGGCTGGTGAGAATATATATATATATATATATATATATATATATATATATATATATATATATATATATATATATATATATATATATATATATATATATATATATATATATATATATATATATATATTTTCTCGACTTATATTTTCGCTTATTTATCAATGAATCAAAGAAACGTGACAAGCACACGTCATTCGGCCCTATTATATATTTCGAAAAAAAAAAAAAAAAAAAAGCCGAATAGCACTGGCAATGACGACTGCAACCTTGATATGTATCTTTACCGAGTCCCTCGTCCCGTATCTCTCTGTTCTGCTATATATATATATATATATATATATATATATATATATATATATATATATATATATATATATATATATATATATATATATATATATCAGGGTTGGCAGTCAAGAAAAAACTCCCACCTCCTCTCGCGGGAACCCCTGTGTAGATGCGACGCATAGGGGGGTTCACGTTGCAGCGTTGGACAGCGGAGGAACGGCGCTGGAACGATGGAGCGGAGCGGCGCAGGCACCGCGTTTTATAGCGCGCATAACGGTGAGGGGACGCGCCGGCGCCAGTGCGCGTGCCGCGGCTATGACGCAACACAATCCAACACAATCCAATCCAATCCAAGCCAAGCCAAGCCAAGCCAAGCCAATTCAAGCCAATCCAATCGAATCCAATCCAATGCCCCTCGCGAGAGAGTGTTCGCTATCGGAGAGGAGAGGGGGTGAGCGGCGGAGAGCGCAGCTCACGCGGCGAGGAGAATGGGGGAGGGGCGTACACCGACAACAACGCCGACGCCGGATGCTGGGACAAGGCGAGTGAATGAGATGCAGTCGCATCTAAAACCTCGGAAAGCAAAGGGGAGAATGTGGTAGGTCGTTGAAACAGATAAAGAATGGGGAAAGACAGAAAGTGGAGAAAAATTGCCCGCCGGGTGGGATCCGAACCCACGACCTCCAGAATACGCGTCTGGTGCAATGACCACCACGCTACCGGTGGGGTTATTTTCCCGTCCACTTTCTTGGGCATTTATGTTAGGGTAATTTTTTACTGTGCTTGGGGTGGTAGCCAGCGCCACCCCTACTGCTCGGGGTGAAGAGAACCTTCTTTTTAACCCCCGGGCCGTGACTCGAGTGCCTACGACATGTCGAGAGTGGTCGACCAGCGTTGAACCCTCTTGAGCTCCCTATGGCCCCAAGACTGCCAGAACAGAGGCCCTCGCTTTGCATGTAGCGAATCACAATGGGAAATGAGGGGCTCGTTGAATTAAGACAGAAATAAGGGTTGGCAGTCAGGAAAACCTCGGAAAGCAAAGGGGAGAATGTGGTAGGTCATTGAAACAGATAAAGAATTTGGAAAGACAGAAAAGAAAGTGGAGAAAAAATGCCCACCGGGTGGGATCCGAACCCACGACCTCCAGAATACGCTTCCGAATACGTGTATCCTGAAACGTGGGTGGGATCCGAACCCGCGTATCCTGGAGGCCGTATTCGTATTCGCACACGCGTATTCTGGAGGTAGTGGGTTCGGATCCCAACCGGCGGGCAGGTTTTTCTCCTCTTTCTTTCTATATTTCCGAATTTTTGATCTGTTTCAATGACCTACCGCATTCTCCCCTTCGCTTTCCAAGGCATTCTTGACTGGCAAACCTATTTCTACACACACACACACACACACACACACACACACACACACACACACACACACACACACACACACACACACACACACACACACACACACACACGTGCGCACACACACACACACACGTGCGCACACACACACAATATGTGTGTGTGCGTGTTTGTGTTTGTATGTATATGCCTATAGCGAATCAGAATGGGAAATGATGGGCTCGTTGAATGAGGACAGGAAGAAGCTAGAGAAAAACTCCCGTCGGGTAGGTCAGAACCAGAGTTGCACGTAACGCGTTACAAGTGATCGATTACTTGTAATCAATTACATTTTTTGTAATTTTTTAACATTATCGATTACTTTTTCGAAACTGTAACGTTCTGACGAATTCAATTACATTTTCTTGTAATCGATTACACGTAATCAATTACTTTTTTTTTCAAAATCAGGTTGTAACCAGTCTTCTACGGTAGTTCTCGCCATGAAAAATATGCGACCGCTTTTTAGGGCCCCCCGTCCTGTAAGAAGCACTGCGCAACTACCAGCTGGTGCGGAAGCTGTTCCTACGTTATAATACCACCCTTCCCTCCGGCGCATGCATTGAGATAGTGTTCAGTGTAGCAGCTTACCTCTTCGCGAGTAAACGTGGAAGAATGAGCGACGAGAACTTTAAGAACAACTCCTGTTGAAAGTTAACAACGTGTAACACTGTTCACAGAAGCCGCAACGTGTAACACTGCATTGAAGGGAGTGCTTTCTGCACGTGTGTTCCACATTAATTTGGACTCATTCATATTTATCTTTAATCCCATGAGTAACCTTACTTAGAATAGTTCCTTGGGCATCCTGTGCAGGTCTTCACCAGAATCACTGAACCAAAAGGCGCCTCCCGCAAATGTGAAGAGGCTAAAGTACCCCCCTTTAACTGTTATCCCTGACTTGCCCCAATGAAGCTTCCTAAATACCCCCTCCCCCCTTAGGTATGCTGTAAACAATTTCAGTGAGGCGTTTTCTTCTTGTCTGGCGCTGTTCCTGGCACGGAAGTTCCAACTCCTCTGATGAAGCGTTTTCTTTCCCGTAATAAGTTTCCCAATAGGTCTGTGCTTTTTCTACTCCTTGTTCTCTCAATGTTCCCATCACTGCGAGGGCATCTACCCAATCAAAGGGTTTTCCGTAATCTATGAATGCCAAGTAAAGCGGTTTCTTATATTCCCCGGAATTCTCCTCTACCACCATGACAATCAGCACGGACCTGATCTATTGATTCATTGTTGAGTAACCTTTCTAAATCCAGCCTGTCCCCTGGGTTGTCCGAAGTCTAGGTCTTGGGTGGAAGTTATGTGGTTACTTCTATAAAACAGAGTAGACGAATGGGTCAGTAATTATACACAGCGAACAGGCTGTAATATATGCAAGTATAAGTATATCTGTCCGTGTGCGCGTGTGTGTGAGCGCGCGTCGGCTACGGCAGGCCGCGGCTAGCATCGGAACCTTGCCGAAGTTTGACGTCAGCACTCAGGGGTTAACAAGGCCTGCGGCCGCATGGCGGAGGGCAGTAACGTGAGAAAAAGGGGGCCCGCTCGCCTCCGTCGGCGAGCATCACGAAGCCGCTGGGAATGGCCCCAGGCTCGCCATTCAGATTACGCGGTCGACTGTTGCCGCAAGCGACGGCGGCGTCACAGTCCGCGGTTTCTTTGAACGGCGTTCTTGGCAACGGAACTGATTCTCACGACAATGTAATTCATGCGCAGGGAAAAGAAATAAAAAAAAGAAGAAGACGGGAGCTGAGCAGAAGGTCAAGATAAATACCCCCGCCAGAAGGGCATGAGAAAATGCACAATAAGTTGTTCACGGCGACTCTTTCGCCTGGTTTGGCAAGGCTGTGGTACTCCTTTATGTTGCGGGCGTTTGTATTCCACCCATCTCGGCGCTGCCAATCGACGAGGACGCACGTGCAATCGGAAGAAGTTTTAGTTCTTTTTGTTCCTTCCCTTACGCGCTTCATGCGCCAATCCCTAAGCCGCTACGTTTCTGCTAAGGGTACGATCTAAGCCCAGTTTTCATAACACCAACCGTCTCATGAAGGCTGTAGAGGCCTGTAATTCTCGGCGGGTAGTAGTAATAATAGTAGTAGTAGTAAAACGTTTTGTTGAGCTGTTCCAAGTGGGAGTGGTTCCCTATTCTATGAATTCATGAGATTAGTGGGCAGCCTTCGCCCTCGAGGCCAAGAGTTGCTGGACGCGGCGATGGCTGCTGGTCATGAAGACATCTTCGGTTTAAAGAAGCATGAACGCCACACGCGTGGAATGGCTATGGGGGGGGGGGGGGGATACCACAAAGTCCGGAACAAAGTTACTTTCAGCCCACAGCCCATACCTTTAGCAGAACCGCGATGAAAGCTACAGCTATCACAGCCCATAAATCCCCATGCGCATCAGCACTTAAAATTGGGCTATAGCGTTAATGCTTGCAGACAGCGTGTAGTTAGAGAGTGAATATCATGTGAACTACCTGTGCACTGAGAAACTTGCAGCACACACACCACACAGACTCACAGGCACACCCACACGCACGCACCAGCACGCAGAGACATCATCACCAGTGACATCAACGTTCTCCCCTCCGCTTTCGTAGGAAACATGATTATCTGGGGGAAGTGGATTTTGTAGACTACGTCGTCTATTCGCTGAATTTCCGGCTCAACCAACCGCTCTTCCACAGCCAGGGATACAAAGATGTGGATTATTTTGGCGGGCCGCCCTCTGCCCTGAGAAAGTGGAGGGGAGGTCGGTTGTGTCACTAGCGTTAATAGTTGCGAAGGAACCAGGAAGTGTTTTACTTCGACGGAATGTCTCCAGGAATTGCGGAGGCCTCTCGTCCTTGGCTGAAACGTGGCGCGCCCACTTAGAAATATGGTGATTTGAGTCGTTGCACATTACATGGGCAGTTGTGCAAGTTTGCTGTAAGCAGGCCGCACTCCTGTGTAGTCTGTGAACAGCCTCAGGACTGCACTCCGTAGTACAGCAGATAAAACAAGGGAGAAACGACTGCCAGACCGTGTCGCGGACAAAACACGGTGATTTAAGAGGTGATAATTTTCAAGATCTGGTTGTAAACTCCGAATGATATAGCGAGGAGGCCAGTCGTTGGAATTGTCGTTATAATTAAGTGAAGACTCGCAGACTGCAGACCTTTATCTAATGCAGGTGTCAGGAGAAAGTGAGGAAGAAAAGGGCACGCTAATGTCTCCTGGTTCGCTGATACCACTAAGTGGAATTCTGGCTCAGAGAGGACTACATTATCAGGGGTGTCATCGCAGTTTTGCCGAGCTGCTGGTGTTGATGCGTGGAGAACGAAATATGTCTACGCCCCGTACAGGATAGTTTATCACCCGCGACAACGTGAGATGGAACTCCGGTGGGATGTAGTGTTCTGTTGTGTTGAAGCTGCAGGCATCATCTCCCTACGCCATAGACGTGGTGCACGACAGTGGTTTTGGTTGTCACGTGTGCTTTCCACATACAAAGCGCACTGGCGTACAAGATTGTCATGCAGGCTGTGTGCGGGTCACTGCATAGCATACTTTATTTTAACTTTGTTAGTATTACGTATCTCTTTAATCTGAGATTTAATATGATGCCTACAAGCGCGTTCCACCGCAAGCGTGGTGTTGTACTGGCGTGTGCGTCATTGTTGCAACCATCTTTGGAGGGGCCTACCGCAGTACAAAGACACGCGGGCTTTCGGATGCGGTGTCGTTGAAACTGAAAGCTAATGAGTTGTGTGAAGCATCCGTCACGCATGGCCGGTGCGGGACCTTGAGATTCCAGAAAGAGTGTTTTCGGCATTGAACTGTCGTGAACTCGCCGCCACATTGATTCACGTAGTCAACTTTCCTTGACCTGAAAGCCTTTGTTGCAAGCGGAAAAAATACAAAGTAGTTGACTGCCTCAGGCTTCCGCTCGGCTAATCCACATTCATTATATGCGAGAGAGGTGAGGTGGAGGGAGTCGTGTAAAAGAAGGCAAGCCTTTGCACTCTTGTGAGTAATATAATGCTGGACGCATCGCACGATGCACACACAAAAAAATTCACTGAATAATAAACTGTGTAAAAACACCGCAAAAAAAAAAAAAAACTAATGGCCGCGTATCTGCTCCTTTCTTCGCAAATGTCGACAAAAGACGGCAGTCTTTGTCGACATTTGCCAAGTAAATGCCTCCTTTCGCTTTACCGCTCACCTCTCATGTTGTCCCTCTTGCGCCGCGCTCCTCCCAAGGTAAACACGCTAAAGGTTTGTAGAAGTCAATTTAAATTTACCGCGTTCCACTGTTCCAGGCCGGGTGCCTCGATGCCAGCTTTGCCGTACGGCGGAGACACGCGTGAATCAAGGCGTCCTATTACAACGTTTATAGAACCGCGTTGCCCTAGTTCGCGTGCGTTCCAAGCAGAACGTGGAACCTATGTAGTGGAACCTTTCGTAATTGTTGCCGCTTGAATTCTTGAAATGCCGCCAGAAGCTGTAGTTGCGCGGCGACAGCAGGCGACAGTGTGAATTTTTTTCCTGCAGTAGATGTGGGATTTCGTTTCGCAAAAATCAAACATCTATTAATTTTTTATGAAGGAACACTGTAAATATCCCTTGTGTAATAATTTTATGTCTTATATTTGCGTAATGCCTTGTTCTTGTTCAACAATGTTGACAAGTATAAACATATGAACAGACGTTTAGATTTCGCAGTGAGTATAGAAGACTATTGAGCAGACTTCATTTCACTTTGGCCGGGTGGCTGATTCGAGTCACATACATACATACATACATACATACATACATACATACATACATACATACATACATACATACATACATACATACATACATACATACATACATACATACATACATACATACATACAGACAGACAGACAGACAGACAGACATACAGACAGACAGACAGACAGACAGACAGACCAATATTTCTAGGTTTAAGTAGCCCAAGAAAGACTATCGTCTTTAATGAAAGATAAAGAGGGGAGGGTTAGGTGAGGTTAACGCATTTTTCAATGCGTGCTGGCAGGGCTTGGCGGTCGTAGCACGTAAAGGCATAAACATCAGGTGAATTTCCTTAATTTCATAACAGTACAGTATCTATTAGCGGATACTCATAACTTTGTTCAAACCACACGCAGTTAAGGCAGGGTATGGAAAAATCGTTCTGTACACGAGTAGAATACAGGGAAGTAGTGTGCTCATAAAACGAGGCAGTAAGCCCGCTCTTTCGTAGTCAATGTGTGAACGTGTATTTAATATATATTTTTCCTCTTTCTTTTATTTTACCCGTAGTGGTTTCTTGGGAGTCCTGGCGTTCATCATGGCAGTGAGCACCGCCATCGACCTCTACCTGAGCAAACGACGGGGGGACGAACCGAGAGGTATTTACGCAAGCTAAAAACCCAAACTAAACTGCTCCTGCAAGACGTTTGTAGAAGCCTTTCAATATACACAGAAAGAAAAACGCCACAGTAACCCTTTCTATCAGAGTAGTTCCTAGTATGTAAACAACCTAACAACTTCAAAGTTGATGTTCCACTAAGCGGTCATTCCAGTTAATCGACTTTCATTTAACGAGCGCCCAATCTCCATAAACAACGGGACAGAGCTGATGCCATGCCCTCATATAAACTATACCATCGCAATGATGTTTTGCTATAGATCTCGTGGAGGCGCACAGTTTTTATTTATTTTGTCGGAAAACAAACATAAAGATACGAAATAAGGAAAGAACAGGTATATGAGACAAGACACGGTAGCGTAAGGGACTGAGAAGTTAGTTCTGTACAGGCCCTAAGGACGCTGTCTTGTCATCTGAACATGAGAAATTATATTTGTTTGTACAAAACGTTTAGGGCACTCACGCCATTACTGCTCCTTTGTAGCAACCGAAGCTTTAACAATAGTGAATTCAATGCCTTGTGATAGTACAATTGAATCGTCAACCATTGGTTGACACGCGCGAATAGAGCAGGGCGTCGATGCCTGTGAGCATGGCCATGTGATTCGCAGAACATTACTGCCCTTAGGTTGCACGTTTTGTGTCGCCTAATTCGACCACAACTTCCGTCACATAGGTTACGACCAATATTTTTTTCAGTTTTGTTTCATTTTTGACATGCGCAAAGGCTGCGTCCCCATTATGGATTTTTTTTTGGTAACTCGTAAAGTGAGCTTCCGACATAATCTGTGCCAATCAAAAATGGCTAGTCAGCTTCGCCACTTCTCTTAGACTTTATGGCTATTGCGATTGATGAATCACCGTGCACAACAGGTATTAAGTAAGACCAAGGAATGGCGTGTACGAATTTTGTATGTACCATCTATACGTTAGTCTTTTAAACTTACGTTGATGGCTATACGTAACATTACCAGTGCACCCTTCACGCAATAAAGTTACTTCCTCCTTCTCATCTCCTCCCTTCACGCGTATAGTAACTGCACTCTAGGAATTTAATTGCGAGTCTCTATTACTAAAAAGCGCGGATTATCAGCTTCGCTGCTAAGCACGGCGCCCGTTTGTCTGTCAGTGTGCCCTTGTTTTAATGGTGGTTGTCGAACGTCGGGATTTTCTGTCGTTTCAGGAAAAGTACTCATCATTCTCACGAGCTTCTCTGTGGCGGCCAACTCTAAGATGCTTGTGAGCGTGACCACCGACAAGCAGTCGGACGCATACAAGCTGCGATTCCTGCACGGCATGCGCTTTTTCAGCATCGGTTGGGTGGTGCTCGGCCATTCGTACAGCACTTTTAACTTCGCGAACATGGGTGAGTCCCCGACTGCTCAGTTTGGTAGTTTCACCTGAGGACAGGGAGTCGAGATTTGATGGAAGCAGGCTCATACTGTCGACAAACCCTGATGAAGAATGCGGTTGCAAATCTTCAAGAGAAAACCAAGGCTGTGACAGTGTGCAGTAGATAAGGGCTATAACCACCCCACCAGGGCTTGCCGCATTTTCAAGTACGGTCGCTCGCTACATGAGGTGTGACGGCTGCGAACTTAAAGCTTCGAAGAATTTACAAAACCGCTAGCGACAGGCATCGTCATGATCGAACAGCGCAGTCAACAGGACGGCACAAACCGCTGCATTATAAATTCATCTGTTTTGTAAACTGCTGTCTTCGTCGTTAGCGCTGTTTGGTCAGGATGTACGAACCTACTCGCCCAACTCACCGCCCTAATTAAGGAAGTGACTTAAAGAAACAACAAACTGTTTGGTGGCTCCCATCAAAGCCATTGTTTAGATTATATGTGCACGACTGATAACGGTTTAAATGCGAAATCAACAGCCAAATTAGTCACTCAGGAGGACGTGTACTCTCGTAGTTGTAAGATCGCTCAGAGCTGATATTTGTGCGCTTATATCGTTTTGAGCAGTTATCTGAGGCTAATGGGGAAGTGAAAGCGTTACTTGGCTAGGTCGGCGAGAACCCGCATCAGCTGGCCCCCGTGAGAACCGTTCACAAAGCAGATACCCCTTTGCGCGTACTTAACTCAAATCGGCTTGGACGTGTTTCCTAGCGCATGCATCCCCAAAAATAAAGTACGAAGAAAAGCACGTGAATCAGAAATCTCGCCCACAGTGTCAGCTCGTCTTCAGCTTCTATGGAGGCAGTGTTACAGCGTCATGGATACGTGATTCTGCCACAAGTAGCTGCAGTCAGTGCGCAGTACGATGTCGAGGTTCTAGGTGATAGTCGACACCGCCAGAAGGCGCTTCGACTTACCTAGCCAGAAGAAACGCTTTCGCGCCGCCATCAGCTCACAATGATATGCTTGGAGATCCTCCACAGCATTGTTTTTCGTTTAATGCAGCTCGTCTGGTCAATGCTCTTCACTACGGCGATAACATCACCTTCTGCTTCATCATGGCTGGTCTGCTCAGTGTGGATACTTTCCTGTTTCTCGCGTAAGTACTTGTTGCTGCAAGCCTCGCGCACTTACTGGCATTCTGTTGTGTCACTTCTGTAAGTGTAGTGGAACGTTGGAGGTGTTGGTCGAAACACCTGTCCGTACTGCAACGCATTTGCTTGGTCGAGTATGTTTGCAGCTGAAATGGGCTTACACAAACCTCCTAGGTGGATAATGGTGCTACTTACTAAGAATATGGCAATTTATGCCCCTCTATTACTGCTATCCTCCTGAGATGCTCAGATAAAATATCCCGTGTGCCACGTTAACGCACGTTTTACTCATCTTGGACTGGCAGGTGAGCGTGCACTTCCTCGGGGTATAACGCTAATCAATGCTGCGTCCGGCTTCAAAGGTTATCATATAAAGTTCACAACCTTTAATTTGACCCTTGCAGCACTACGTAGTCAGATTAAATTATCTGTAAGGTCGAATAAACAAATGGGAGTCGAAGCGAACAAACTAAAAAAAAATGTTTTGTTGCGGCAAATAGTCGGCAATATTTTTCAGTGTTTTGAAACGCGACTCGATAGGAGGGATGGGAAGAGCACTAAATATGTAATTAAACGCTGCTTCAGCGTCACATTGAATGTGACATCTCCACGCGTTGAAGGAGTATGTGTCAGGATATCGAAAAAATCAAGCGGCTTTACAACGCCGAGGTGTTTCAGTACGGGTGGGTTTCAATGGGGGCGCTTCAGTATAGCCGAATTAAGCGACATACGAAGTAGAGGGAGTCTACTGTACTACGAAATGCAGCCCTTGAAAACGTGGACTACCCTTTTTGGTACGCTCCAGTAGTTCGTGACACAGCTGCTAAAATTATGTGACTTTTTCAGGCTTTATGTCGGACTTCGTTGGTCTATTCCCCGTGGATTCGGGGACGGAGCTCTAGTTTCACTGGAGCTGTAGGCAACCACTACAGACAATCCTTCTCGAAACGGTGTTCTTGAGTGCATGTTTGGGCCTTTTCAAAGCGGAGCAGTAAATGGCGCCGGTCCAGTCCCGCTCGTCAGACGTTATAATCTACCGAGTTGGTTTCAGCAGAATTTTGTTTCTCCCGTAAGCCTCTACAATTTATAGTCGCTCGTGCTCTTCTAGTGAAAATCTAATAATCATGGGGCAAAAATCGCCTGTGCAGACGGCTCAAGTTCAGGCATTATTCCTTGTTTCAGAAGCGGCGATTTAACATGCACTGTCCAACCGGTGCAGATAATTTATTTTTCGGATTTCGGTTATCCTTTTTTGAGCGATAAGCCTATATAATGTGTAACTTTTATCCATTATGCTTGAAATACTGAAAAATACACTTTTTTTCTTTGAAGTTCTTGGTTTATCGATGCGGCGCTTGAGCTCTGACACACCTCCTCGTCATCCGCGACATTTACGGGAGTGGGAGTGCAGTCAGACAGAGTGTATGTATAGATTGGCATGAGTGTCCTTGAACGCGATGCCATTGGTTATAGAGAAACCGTTAGGCGGTGCAGGTCAGGCACCATCCTTTTTTTTCCGCGGCGCAGCCGGTGTTCATGTTATTCTTTGTCTCCATTTCGACGCCTTCGTTTGAGCAGGCGCTCACGAAGCAGTAAGAAACTGCGAATTTATCTTGTGCGTGCGCTAGCTTTGTCCGCGTATATAGACGTACATGTTACATTTCGCTGTAAGTAGAGCTTGTTCCGTCTGTCTTTGGTCGTATCTACCGTGTTTTTAAAGCAAAGCTTTACTAATCTCGTCGAGCGGCTTCGCCGTCGTCCGCAGTTTGACCTTCATTTGACCGCAGCTCCGCCGCACCCCCTTGCAGTGCATCACGTGACTCGCCGCGCCCACTTTGAGCGTTGCGCACAAGGCTCCGTTTTCAGTCAGTTCTGCTCAACGGAGCGGCGGCGGCTCCGGCGGCAGGGGCCGATCAGCTGATAGGCAGCCGACCACCCCCCCGCAGCCTCGCTACCACGCAGCTGCTGGCCCACACATTTGCCGCTGGGTCGGCAGCCCGGCGGGGGCACTCGTGCTTCACCCTTCATCTTTCGTGCGCCTGCGATGTCAATTCTTGTCGGATACCGAGGAAGACGGCCGTGGCGGCCGCTTTTCTGATGGAGACGAAAAGCGAAAACACCCACGTGTTCGAAATTTCGGCGCACGTTAAAGACCGCCATGTAGTCAAAATTAATCCGGAGTCCTCCACTACAGCGTGCCTCATCACCTGTGTAGCGTCGGCACGTTAAACCGCATAATCAATCAATCAAGACTGAGGAAGAGCGAGCCGTTAGGCTCGGAAAACGCCCGAAGCGCGACCACAACCGTAGACAAAGGCAGGCTTTCGACGAATAGTATAACAAATACAGCTAAATCAAACATTGACCAAGTGACACCAAGAATTAACCAGACTAAGACAAGCTTTCGCTTTGCATATCCAGGGTTAGCTCCGCTAAGTCGCAGCCATTTTTTTTGCGTTACTTACCTTCATACCTTAGTTTACCTACAATATTATTGGTGTCAGTTGTGCCGGAAAAATAGACTGAATTTTCATTGGGCTTTATTTTGTTTTCTTTTTATTCTGCACTGGGATGACTTCCTACAGCACCCTTTTTACTGTTTTATTTCTTTTATAATAGGGGCTTCCTTCTGACGTACAACTTGCTGAGAGAACGATCTAGTGGCCTTGCCAGCAGTGTTGTGGCTGTCATCCGCCGATACATCAGGTAAATGCGTCCACCTTATTTGGCATTCGAGATTAGCAGGGTAGTCTCATGACGTTGTAATAATGTCTGTGAGTGCAAAGAACAATGACAGCGATGAAGTCAAATGTTGTTTGCATGTATAATGAAGATTAAATATTAAGAGGAAACGTGAAGAACCCTCTGGAGAACCCTCCAACAATATTTTATCTAGTTTCGGTTCTCCAATGTGGGAGAAAACCGCAGAAGTAGCAAACAAAGCAGTACGTACGCGAAACATGTATTTCCTTGGAACGTTCAGTCCTCAGTACTTACAAGGGTGACGTTTGAAGGCTTTATTAGCTGAAAAACATTGCAAACAACTCGACAGTGGAAAAGGGGTAGACAATAAAGCTGGAGATCTTAACAATGCTTTTTTTATCAATGCGAAATCGAATGTTCTGGTTTGCAAAAAAACTTGATCAAGACTGGTATGCACTCTTGTTTCCTTGTTGAGTAAAGTAAATTGTTTTTAGGTTTGAGCTTGGAATATCGATGCTCCGACGAGCAACAAACGGTGCTATATGGGCATCATTTGAAGAACACTTCATAGACTTGCTTTCAGTCTCTTAGTCGCAGCCTGGAAGGGCTTACCCCTATTGCACGTGTACTGCAGGCCTTGCTTGCTGACAAAGTCAACATCAGTGAGACATCTGTTTTTCATCACGCACACAACAACAACAAAAATAAACTTGCAAGTGGTGTCGAGCAAGCAACATAACATCCTTTAGCAGATGAGGCCATGGTGCGAGACCACAAAGGCAGTGAGCAAAACAAAGTGGCAGTGAACGATAAAGGGACAAAAATTGTACGGCGACAAGTGTGAAGGCATCTGAATGGTTTAGGGTACTTGTAAGCTTAACAAGTACCACGCTATAAAAGCAGATAACTTACTTCTTATCCTTTGTTATGTTTCAGAGGAACGATACCCATTTTCTTCTGCATCATGTGGACCTACCTTGCACCGCTCATGTTCAAAGGTCCAACGACGCCAACGTTGTACGACTTTTTTTACCACGAAGTACGCACCCAATACTGGGCACTGCTGCTTCAGATCAGGAATTTCACGGAAAACTTACACATCGTGAGTACCTCCACTTTTACATATATTTACGGTTTGCAATCACACCGAAACGTAATCGTTGTGAAGCAGTTCCGACTTGAATGCAACCTTGTAGCACTTCTTCGCGATGCAGTCTGTTGACTTAGCAAATCGTACTATTATGATAGGTGACAGGGGCCTTTAACGATGGCATTACACAAAAAATCCTGATGAAAATGTTTTCGCAGGGAATGTACGGCCACCTGTGGTACATGTCGACTGATTTCCAGCTGTTCGTCATCACCGTTATAGTCCTCCAGCTCTTCAGGAAGTAAGTGTGGCCTTTGTGTGGCGTGCGTGTGTGTGTGTGTGTTTGTGTGTGTGCGTGCGATGCTACGAGCAAATTTAAAACGCACTCATCGCGCGAAAGCTTCCCGTTCGTCAGGGAGAATAGCATGACACACAGTAAGATTATAAAATTATTCAAAACGGGTTGCTGAGCGCCAGCCTTACCCATTAAAGCTTGGAAGTTTGGTCGTTCGATTGGAAAAGTTGCACTCTGCAAGACAAAATATATCGTACATCGAAGTAAGTAGGGTGAGTGTACTGAACTTTTGTCTTCCTTGGTTCGTATACAGTTATACTGCGGCGGAAGCTCCCCAAATAGACGTTATACCGTACAGCGTGCATTTGCGCGTACATTTACCGTTCACAAAATATAACTATAGTCTTACAGGTAATGTACAAAAGCAGCATTTAAAACAACGGGGAATTTTTATCGCCGTGGAAATTGCAGAGCTGCCCCGAAAGCGGGCACACTTTTCAAGAGATTATTGGTTGTTCCATTTGCTATGTACTAACATTTATGCGACTCTTCGACGCCGCAGGGCTCATCAGTGACGGAGCGCTGCGCTGATGGGAGCTAGCCAACGTATGATTACCTTAAATAAGTGATCTGCGCTGTAGCATCATGTCATGCAAGTCTTCATGCTTGCATTACGTAATGTCGAAGCGCAGACCCGATTTTTGGGTGAAATCGCATGCTATGCCCGACATGGGCTTGCTTTCTCCCTTTGATCACAGTGACTACTGAACCACGAGCACTAAGTTGCCCCCCCCCCCCCTACCCCCCCTCACCTTTCTCGCCTTGCGATACTGCCTCTAACGAAACTAATGTGCGAAACGATTCAAATTCGGTTTGAGCTTGGTTATCTTGGTCATTTTTCTCTTCAATTGTTCTTGCCACACTTATCACGCATTCAGTATAGGACAGTTCCGTGGTTCAGCTTCACCACAATACCCCCGAGTGGCCGATCTCTGAGCCAACAAAGCAAATTCGATGAATCACAGCAACGTGCCTACGATTTCACTCAAAAACATGACCTGTGCTATGGAAATTGCATTTCGTGATGCTACAGCACAGACCGAACTTCCGAGTCAAATCGTATGCTCGACAGAGTCATTCGCCGAAATTTCATTGTCAGCTGAATGGACTGGTCAATCTAGTGCGTTGTGTGGAAGCTGATCCACGGGATTGCCTCAGGGTGTTGCTGCCTTCTTTTGCCGCAGTTACAATTGAGGCCCTCTGCCATCAGAAAAACTTTTCGTCAGATTTCCCATCAACGGTATTTTTGTGAACCTTTTTGTTAAACTCTAACTTTTATTATAATTTTTTTTCACTGCGAAAATACTGCGCAATGAGTTTTTGTGCTGTGCGGCAAGGGAAAGAAAATGCGATATCTGTCTTTCCGCCTTGAGGATAATATCATTTTGCTATGTGTTGCAGCTCGTGACTGCTTCGGAAAGTGGTTAGCCCCCGTCAAGCTAGCTCCGACCAGCTTTCCGGCACTGTTGTAAATTCTAGTTCCCTTGTTATTGTAAAAGGAACGTAAACTGAACTGAATTTTCCGTAAACATGTGGGTTTCTTATTTCTTCTTTGCAAGAATTATGTAGTGATTGCATTTTTAAAAGCAAAAAAAAAAAAAACGTATCGAACTTCCAAACTTTACGCTTTTAGAGGAACACTGAGTGAGTTTGTCGAAATGGTATTTTTAGCCACTTTGTGTTGTTTAATTCATTTAATCCATCATAAAACTGTTTAGCGGAAGCCTAGAACAATAGCTTGTCTGTAATCACTGGCAGGGAAGAGAACTTTATGCGCCGTTCGCGGCTGCCACACCAACTACCGTACGAAAATTGCACTAGGCAGCAATGTGTTTTCGTGCTTTCTCAGCCTTGAAAATATTAAGTTCACCCATTTCAAAACTCCGATAGACATTTCGTTTTTCCACGCACCGATTGCAATGTTTAGACCGGCCAGAATCTGCTGAAGTGAGCCTTGTGGGCTCAGCAGTGTTTCGTCGTAGCCGAGGCCAGAAAATCTACGGGAAGGATTGCGCGGCACATGCGGCACTCCTGAACGAACTTTTCTCGTTATAAATGCCTGTAAATTTGCACAGTTCACTTTGGTGTACCTTTAAAGGGGCAGTGCAGGGGGGCTGATAAACGCTTCACTCCCCCCTTCCTTCTCGGAAGAATTGCGAGAGTGACGGTTATCACCAGCGCTTAACGGCACTTCGCGTTTTGCATTCTGCAACAGATCTGTTTTAGACTCAGGTTGGGTTTTGTTCAAAGTTTTTTCAGAGCTACCGAGTGCTTTTATTGCTAAAATGGAAAACAAGCCAGCCCAGAGCTGAAATGTTGCTCGTCTTACGTTACAAAAGCACGCAGAGAAATGTCCAGCCTTTGAAAAAAAATGTTGTGAACGGTTATGTGATGTGTGCAGAGCACTAATACTTGGATTGGGTATTTCGTGGCCAGACTGCACAGGCCCATTGACCATGCTCTAAAAGCGTTTCAGATGTCGATAGCATGAGAAATAAAGTGTTGCAGAGGCCCTTTGAAGGTCCATACAGCCCTATTTAACGTAATATGCCTGAAGTTCCAAATTTTTTGTTACAGGAGAGTCTCGACGACGATCATTGTGTTTGGAGTTCTGTCCCTCATAGCGTGCTCTATTTCGGCGTGGCAAGTGTCAAACACCATCTACACGCCCTTCATTCTTCCCATGGCCGACAACTTCACGTGAGATCACTATTCATTCTTTATCCTTGCGCAGCATCGCCTGTCTTGGTCTTCACTTAGAGCTTGCCGATTTCGTCGCACTCAATGAACCTTGAAGCGAACGGCATTAGGAACGCAATGAGGAACGCTGTGAAGACAAAATAAAAGCGTATACATAAAAAGTTTGGTTTTTTTACGTGCGCAGTATATACTGAGGAACCCCGGAAAGTTCATTATTGTCGATTTCCTTCTGTTTTTTTGCGTCATTTCTTTAAAGCCGAGCTAAACTCACGGGTTTCTGTAAGGAGCCATATGGCTGCGGAAAAAAACAGCCGTCGCTCCCGCTTCAATGCAAATACACAAAAACAAACAAACAAAAAAACAGTGTTCAGCCTTTAGTGTACCTTTAGTTCTGCGTGAATTTATAATAGGCTGGTCGACGCAGAGGTGCAATTAATCGCCGTTTATAAACGACATTCATTTATTGCATCTCAGGGCTTCTCGGGATGTGTCCACGTGCGATTACAGACAAGAAGCTGTTACTCAACACGCTTAAGAATGTGGAGGCGAAAAGCAAAACGCCCGTCTGTATGACATCTCGGCGCACGTTAAAGGTGCCCAGGTGGTCAAAAATAATCCGGAGCCCCCCTCTACGGCGCGCCTCATCACCTGCGTTGCGTCGGCGCGTTAAACCCCACAATCAATCAATCAATCAATCAATCAATCAATCAATCAATCAATCAATCAATCAATCAATCAATCAATCAATCAATCAATCAATCAATCAATCAATCAATCAATCAATCAAATCAACGCTTAAGAATAAACGTGGTTATGCTCTACCCCAACGTGGCTAACTGAGCAATCACTCCGTCCAAAAGAGCATTTTCAGGCGAATAGCGGCGGGAGACATACAATTAGACTAAAAAGTGTTAGCAGCACTACTGTCACATCACGCAATGCAAAACGTCATGTGGCATTGCGTAAAGTCGCAGAGGAGGCCCCATTTTCCCCATATCATTCATGTTGAGCGTCATCATTGGCCAAGTTCGCCCTTTTGATCGTACTGATACGTCATTAAACGTCGTTGTGGGAAACCAGACCCACAACAATTTTTAAGAGTGTGGTCCTAGTCCCCTAGGCAAAACAGCGCAAAAGAAGACGAGGACAGCAAGAGATACACGAGAGGGACTGCGCTGCTTTTTTTTTTTTTGCTCTGTTTTGCCTTGACTATGTACCAACACGCCTAGTTTTCCACGTTAATCAATTTCATTCATAGTCCCCCTCAATTAAAAACAACTCCCAGCAGACCTGGCCACTAAGAATAATCTATATGCATACGAAATTCTATTACGCCAAATGCTTTTCGAGGCGTGGCGGTGACAAAACAAGTGATATTTGCAAAATATGTGCCCGCGTTGCCTTAAACCCCACATACAAACGATATTTCGCCGTGCATTGTGCTTATATACGTGACTCAGCCTGATGTACTTACATTTTTGTCACCCCGTCAGCAGCCCATGGATTGATCTGATATGTTTTCTGTGTTCCGCCCGGGCGTTTTTAACTACTCGTCGAGCTATTACTACCACTCGTAAAGAACCGCTTGAAAGGGCGACAATGTTGTGCCTTCTACCGGCTCCGCTTTGCAGGCGTTACCCCGAGAAACAAGAACAAAATGTCGAGGTTCGCGCGTGGAAATAAACTTGAAAGTGGATTTGAATAAGTGTTTGAGATTGATGAAGATTTCAGTTAAGGACCTGTTTACATTTAACGAGTGTAACGAGTCATGAGCAGTGGATAATTTGCGTATGTCCGTTTTATAAATTCCTTACAGGGTAATGACTGGAACATTGAACAAGTTTTACACTCATCCATCCTACCACGGGGTGGCCTTTTTCTTCGGCGCGATGACACAGCTGTTCCTCTTCAAGTATCCCTCCATAAAGATTAGCAAGGTGAGCGGGTTTTTACCTCCTTGCTAAAAACTTAGACCGGTGTCGCCTGTGACCGATGGTGCGAAACTTGGTTGGGTTCCCACAAGAAAAATAAATCATTACAAGCACTTTGTCAAGTTTGTTTCTCACCTCCGATTGAGGCGTGAAATCCCATACAACGAAGGCATATATACTCTCATCTGCTGCCCCTGTTCGAAAGAGGCACCGAAACTGCGTGCTTAATTATTATTGGGGAATGAGATGAGACCATCTATTGGGATGAAATCGCCGTGACCAAACCAACCTGCTATTATACACCATTTTATTTTTTGCTGTTTTAAAGTAAGTGACAGATAACAAGGGTATATATTTGAGCGCTAGCCGACGACCATTAAAGGGGAAATGCGTTACACACCTACACTCTCAAAAATGTCCGCTAGTCTGTTGTCCCGCGAGGCCAATCACTGCAATCAAAACAGTAAAATAGCAGTAAAATAGGCCAAATACGACACGCACCATAAGATTTGACTCTAAAAATTGGGTGCGCATGTTGAAATCGCTCAAGGGAAATCGTCATGATTGTGTAGCGCGATGCCACAGGGCACGTCGCGTTCTGAGTCAGACCGTACGTCGGACCTATTTAGTTGCATTTTTTATCCGTGGAAACTGCGATTGGTGATTCAGGAGAATTTTGGCAAAGCAGGGCACAGGCATTTTTTAGACTGTGTTGTGAAAAAAAAATGTTTGAAGTCTCGTCCTTTATTCAAGCAGATAGAAAGGAAATGCGAACACAAATGTATAAATGTGAACTCGCCAAACCCGTAATTTTATCGTCTCTAGGCTCAGATTAGTTTTAAGAAAGGAGTCCAGTTGTCTGAGTCTAGATAGACTAAAATTACACCCACTCTTACCTGAACACCGCAGAAGGTTAAAATTTATACGTTTAGGTTTATATCTTCAGTTTATTGCATCATTCTGGAAATACTGCATGTATATTCTTCACGAGAAATAGGAGCGGTATTATGTGGAGATCTGGAATGGAGGCCCGAGTAACGGCCTTCCTCGCTACGAGCACGAAGGGTGGTTCCCTTCGGAGTAAGCAAGGAGTTGAGGGGAAACCGTACGAAACACCCACTGCAATATAGTACTGCGAAGACAATCTTTACACTTCGACAAACTTCAAAGCGGGACACAGGGAGATGGGACGACACATAATAGACGCGAATCATGAATCAACAATTAGCCCGAGTCCTTGCTTGCCTACACTGTGGAAGATCGTCTAACCCCTGCAATACTTTGCTGGGAATCTCCATTTTTATTTAGAACATAGGCTGTAAGGGCTTGTTAGTCCTTCACGTTTTCAAAATTATTATTACGTTCCTCATAATACGCAACTGTCGCAAAAATATAGCTAATAGAGTAATGTACTTACAAGTGAGAAGTACAACTCAGATGCATGTCTGCTCTAAGTAAGTGTGATCAAGTGGTCCTACTTAACCGTTGCTAGAAAACTTCACACTCTTAACAAGGCATTATAATCAAGCTTTTTAAGTACAATTACCAACAGTATTCAAAAGCTTTGCAAGAGAGGCCGATACAATGACCTCAGCAAGAATTGCTCATAGTTTACCTTGCAAAAATAAGAATTTTTTCCTTTTTTTTTGCCTTTCAACTTTTTGCACAATAGAAGAAAGTTGGCACTAAACGCCATGGCTGGTAACATTCATGTTTTCTAAATCCACATGTGTTCAGATGTTTAAGGCACATTCACAGTCTTGTACCGACAGCGCATTGTTGTATAAGTACTGGGCGTGTGGCACCAAAAATCGGCGGGCATTTATCGGCTTGTATCTGCGAACCCTGAAGCCTTCGACCCATGTATGAATAACGTCTGACAGTGTCGTTAACATGTTGCCTAAACTTTAGCGCCTCCCTGCTTGCGTGAGGGGGGGGGGGGTACTTCCTCCACGGGGAATTCTTTTTCACGCACAGCGCAGCCTGCTTGTGCAGAGAATCGGGCCCTAACGACTGATCTTTGTTCTTGTGTGCGCGTGCAGCTTCTCCAGCTGGGCCTGTGGCTCATCAGCGCCGCGTGCGGCCTCACCGCCGTGCTGATCATGTACGACTGGAACCGCGGCGAGCACCCTCCCGAGTGGGCCAAGCTGTCGTTCGCCTTCTCTGACAGGCTACTCTGGTCCGTCTGGCTCGCCTGGCTCACCTTCGCCTGCTCCACTGGCAGGGGCGGTAAGTGCGCGTGCACCTGCGCCACAGACCACTTGTGTTTCCCCTCAGGAGCGCCAGTTGTGAACCAGAAACTATTAGTGCTTTCCCATTTGTCACCTACGTATACGTGGACCAAAAACATGTGTAAAGCTCTCCCTTCACGGCCACTATTGGATGCAAGCCCAGCCCATGCCACCACTGAAACACTGCGGAACGTGTGGGACGCCACCTGATAGGCGCGTTTGTCGCTAGCTTCACTCCGGTCGGGTCGGTGTTACGTATTTTAGCTTGCCCAAACTCTTGCGCTTGGTGCGAGCTCGCACTGAATGGTACTTCTCTGTTCAGCAGCTAAAACATATAAAACATTCTCCTGGCTCTGTTCCGAGGTTCGTTATCATCACTTGCTTCGTAAGGTCCGGCGCATGCCAAGCGTCAGTGGTCAGCACTGCCTGAAGATATCACCTTGCACTGCCTGTGATTTTATCCCTCAGCAGGCTACCGATAAAAATGAACACCCCAATCGCTCATTCCTCCCGTAGTTTCGCAGCCATTCCAACAAAAAACATGCGCCTTCCTTTACAGATTGCGCCCTGAAAACGCCGCTTCATCCACAGCTTTGGCGCGTTTGTCGCTCCTGCCTTTGAACCCTACCTCAGATACGCTGGGACAGAGACGCAGGCACACACAAAGACCATGTATTATTCGTAAATGCTCCTCTAATACTTCCAGCGTTAGAATAAGAAACTTCCATTCCGTCGACAAAGAAATTACTTCAGCATGGATTGCACAATAGCTGGGAAGAGATAGAGGAAGCCCATCATACCTCTCAAATAGAACGCCCCAAGCTAACTCCAACAGGACGAGAAACCATAAGAATATTGCCTTATACAACGCCTTAGAATTCCCCTACTAATTAGACAGAACACCGAGGCAACGCTACTACGACGCCACATGCAGCCGATTTACAATCAAGCTCGCCGAATCGCACGAGCCAGGGTCATGAACATAAAGTATGGACAAAACCCGACTACAAGGTACACTGACGTGTCTCCTTATCTTCAGCGGCCAGCCCACGTGGTTTACGTTACCAATTCAGCAGGGCAAGAAAAGACCTGCCTCACCGTCTGCACAACACAGACGGAAACCGCAGAGGAAGTGGCTGTTGCCCTAGCCGCAACGACTAGTGAGGACGCCATCCCAGTGCTTACGGATTCGCAAGCAGCGTGCCGCAGTTATCTACGGGGGCGCATTTCCAAAACAGCCCTCCGCATCCTCGAAACCAAGGGTCAGCTACCCGAGATAGAAATCGTCTGGGTACCCGGACACACATCCCTCGCCGGTAATAAAGCGGTCCATGCCGCTGCCCGCGCGCATGTACACCGGGCCATTATCTATCAGGGACAAACATCGCCTGCTGCTCCCAAAACTGAAACTTTCATAAAATATGGAGATACTCTGGCCCACTATCACCAAAGCAGAAGAATATTCCCGGCTCCACATCCCGAGTTGTTGAGACAAGAAGCCACCAGCCTCCGAAGAATACAAACTCCTATCCTCATCGCACCCTTCTTCACGCCATCTATCCCACCATATACGTGTCCACCTGTAATTTCTGTCCCTTACCAGGCACCCTATACCATCTGTATAAGAGTGCGGACAAACCCCAGGCCTACCCCCCAACCCTTCCCCCTCTCACGAGCCGTGGGTGGCTTGTCTGAAAAGTCCGGACCCTGAGACCCAGCGCATACTGGTGAAGAGGGCCTGGACTGCCAGCCAAGAGCAGGCCATCCAGGACTAGGGATGCCCTCCACCGGGCGGGTGCCTTAGCAGCAGCACCAGCGCTCGTGAAATAAACATTTATTCCTCCTGCTCCTCCTCCTTGCATGCGCGTAATTTAGCGCGACTGTTGGAGTTTGATAGCTTGTTTGTTGCACAATACAGGTATCGATCGCACGCGAGGCCTTGAATTGGTTACTGGTTCCTCACCCTTCCCCAACAGAGAAATGTGTATTAATAGATGCACCTTGCTTCCGTCACTGGTTCATCGCTGTTTATCGCGAGAGCAAGGGGTAATAGTAATATGTTGTTGTTAGACCCGTTTAAATGACCCCTGAAGCTTTGAATTGAGATAAAATATCCGCTCTAGCAGCGTGGAAGCAGAGCGCCTTGCGAACTGTACATTTGGTACGACATCACATGCAGCTGTCGAAATAGATATCTCGCACCGTGATGGAAGTTGGCAGTAAGGTTACGGGCTACGTAGACAGATAACTGTGACAAGGATGATCTGGTAAAGGATTTAAGGAACAAGAGCGAGGAAAAAATTGCGGCACTTTTTTCGTGCTTCAGAGGTTTGTTCACCTGAGGGTCTTCTGCTGTCTTCGCAGGCTACATCTGCACATGGTTGTCGTGGAGTGCATTCGTGCCCCTCAGCCGACTGTCGTTCGGCGTATACCTGTTGCACGTGCCGTACTACTACATCCGGCTGAACATCACCAGGGAGAGGATATTTTTCTCCCACTATTCAATGGTAAGTGACTGCAGCCGAACTACGTCTTGCTCAAAATGCTGGGACTCCTGAGATTCTCGGAAATGTGTTCGAGGATTTATAAACAGTGAACTCTTTGTTCACTCCTGAGGGAAATAGCAACAGTATCAGCACTGTATCTGTCGACACGCACTTACTCTTGTTTTCATGGGCACATTCAGGCCTGTGATTCTTTTTTTTAGATGCAGTTCCCTCCTCTGGCATGCTTAGTGTCATCGGCTGACGCTGTCAACCGATTGGATGACGATGTCGCAAAAAAAGAAAGTAGTATCACTGCTATGTTCATGAGGTCATTGACGGTGCACGACATGAGCTGTAAAACCCGTGGCGAATGTACCGCAGTGGACGAAGAAATCTTAAAAGCTACTATTTGTGTCACTAAACAAGAAGAAGCAGGTGACCAGGCCATTTAAAGGGACACTGAAGTGAATTTGTCAAGCTTCTGTTTTTGCGCGCCCTGCGTAGACTGGCTCAAATTAACACACTTTTCATCGTTTATCCGGTTCACAAGTCGGTAATTATTTTATAAAGCTCGAAAGAAGAAAAACTACCATGCGCGGTCTGCGGCAGCCGCACCAACTAAATGTTGTGACGTCGGGAGGAGGTGCACCGTGATTGGACGATGTCCAAGATTAGCATTGAAACAAGTTTCGGTTTCGGTTGCGGTTCTGTAAAACAACATGCAATTGACATCTGACGTTATCGGATGGGAATTCTGGATATCTCAGTAATCGTCATACCGCGCTTCTGCCATGTTGTCGGCTGTAAAATGCCCAAGATAAGCCCTCCAGGATGGCTTGGAATCGTAGCAATCACTAGCCGAGGCCTACGCAGTGGATGAACGCCCTCCGTGTCACCGCAGACGCCCAAATGCCATGCGCTTTTCCCCCGTATTTGGAGCTTGCCTCACTCATGCCTGTATCGTAAAAAGCGTGTTCGCACCAGGCCAAGGGTCTGCTGATTCTTGTCTGGGCCCACTGCCTGCAAGCAGTCGGTGCTTATGGCAACAGCACGCCAACGAGAACTTGCTAGCGCGCCAGTGTCAGTCTGCGCGCGTTCTGCGAACTCGTTCGTGGGGCAGTGAACGTTACGACCCAAAAACCGTGAACTCAGTATAGAAAACATCGGCCGAAAGCGCAAAAATCAACCTACAAAAAAAGAACGTATACTGCGGGATTCGAACTTGCAACTTGCAAAATAACATACCTAGCGCCCCAAACCACTCGGCCACGGGCATTTTTTTGTTCTTTATTGCATGGGAAACTAGCCCGAATAGCTTAAAGTCCCCTCCTAACTACAATAACGGTACATTCACTAATACATTTTAAAAGTCAGGCAGGCACACACACGCTTCAAGAAGATGCAACCAGTCCGGCGGCTGCGATTGCGCCGCATAGACACTGTGCACAAGCGCACATTGTTCGCGAAAAATTGACTTAGTTCCACGAGGTTCCTCGACGTGGCGGTCAATCATGCGACACTTCCATAGGCTAGACAATCCTATCAGCACGAAAAGGTCATATGGCACGGAACAGTTCTTCATCACTGGCAGGAATCGTATACTGTAAGGGGTGATGTATATGTCCTTTTTATAAGTCCGCTGCAGAACATCCCAAAAAAACACAGCATCCCGACATAAAACAAAGCAGTGATCAATTGTCTCCGGCTGGTTACACAAGCGACAGTTAACAGACCAAGGCACATATACACCTTTACTATTTTTTAACCGGCAACGTTGATGTGTGCAACTTAAAAAAGAAAGTTTTTGCAGCCGCTTGGATGCACATTTTCTTGACGCGCTTCAACACACTGTCATCTAAAAACATCACATATGGTTGGCGGTAAATGGGCACTGGAAATAAACTTTCAATTAAAATGCCCGTCAATTCTTTCCTGGAGAGACCGTACAAATACTCGAGAGAAAAACGCACAATAAGAAACTTGAAAGTGTCAGCAACCTCTTTCAGAAAGCCCCAAAGCGGCCTAGGATTCGCGGGGTTGGTTGGAGCAAATAAAAAAGGCAAATGAGCACTCAATTTATGTTGAATAAAAGCATTGAAAAATGGATTATCAGCCGTTTTGATAAAAAAGAACCGCGAAACGAGCTGGTGTACAAAGAAATGCACCAATCTAATACCACCAGACCTTAACGGGAGGAAGAGGTTATCGCGGCGCATGGGCTCCCACTTGGACCGCCATACGAAGGTAGCCAACACTCTGTGAAATGCTTGAACGTTATTTCGTGCGCAACTAAGGACCTGCAGAACATAAACAAGTTTGCAGACAAGAAATACATTACACAGTTCTGCACGCGCAAATATAGACAGCTCCCGCCACTGTAGTGAAGCGTAAAACTCGGCCACGGGCCAGCGCTGACGCACTGGAGATATGAGGTATATGATGTAAAACCAGTTAACACTATTATTTAGTTTTAGCCTTTCAAGCAGCTTAGGTGACTATTTGTTGCATAGCGCTCGTGCAGTAAGCGTCCCCCAAATTTGCACAATATCTCACGTCTAGCAATTGCATTTCTTAGACGGAAAATCGTTTGCAGATGTGTTGTCGTGCTGCTGACCGCTGTGCTTGTTCGCCCAGCGCAAAGAAGTGCTTCTTGCTCCATAGTTTTACGCTTTACGGTAAAAGTTTCAGTTGATGTTATTTTCTTAGTACCTATATTGACTTCGCTGACTCTCCTCCCGCCTTCAAATGGCCTTAGATGTTCCTACTAGCGTACCAGTCAGCCAAGCGTCGCATGTGCGTTTGTGCAGCGCTTGTGTGGAGCGACCTGGATTTGGAGCTTGATACAGTGTACAAACTAACAAAGTAAAGAAAGGAACATACTTGCATTCACAAACGTGTCGTGGCTTAGTTTCAGCTGAGCGAACGAATTGCGACGACCCGTCGGCAGCCGGTCGACTCTGGGCCGACTGACTCTGTCGGAAGGTCGGCGAGCCGTGCAGTAGCGCAGTCAAGCCAAGTCATTGCCTCCTGAGGTCACACGAAAACGCCACAGAAAATGGGCGAGGATGCAGAGAGGAGGACAGCATTTTCGAATTGATTTTTCTACTAAATGAATTCGCGAAAACGCACTCAGAGTGGTCGAAACATGGCCTATGGACTCCGGACTACAATTTGCTCTAGTAATCCCTCAATGTTTACTAATCACTTCAGTGTCCCTTTAAAGGCCCCCTGCAACCATGTCGATAAACGCTTTCACTCTTGCTGAAAGCGCTTAATAAGCCATAGTTATCGCCAGCACAGAGCGCCACTGCGTAATTTGCTCGCCGCAGCAGGTACCCCTGTAGTATGTGCTTTCATTTTCTTGCGATTTCTATGAAGAAGCTATCGAATTAATTCATTGCTGCAGCCAAAAGAACCCGGCCAATAGGCGCGAAATGACTGGAGCGACGCCACTCCAGTCCGCAAAGATATTCAGACCGAAAAAGAGAGAACAAAAAATCTTTCGAGCGAGTTCGTAAGTCAGACTGTTGCCGCAACTGTCGTAATAGCTTTAAAGAATGACGTAATTTCACTGCTGAGCCATCTGAACTGCGTGACATGCCATTTTTTTTTTACGTGCATAGATCACGATATGGCTTTTGCGTAGGTAGTCTGAACATAGCTTAAGTTGCCTGATGGGCGTGTAGCAGCAATATGTGGTTTAGGTACTTTCGTGACTACGTAATCTAAGTACTGGCTCTGCTTGTCGACCACGTTCTAAAAACATGTCAGATTAAAAAAAAAACTGTTGCCAGGAGACACCTAAGGCCGAGCGGGCAGGAGAAGGGGGGGAGGGGGGGGGGAGTGTCGGTGGCACGCTATTCAGG
Source organism: Haemaphysalis longicornis (assembly GCF_048455015.1). Taxonomy (NCBI): domain Eukaryota; kingdom Metazoa; phylum Arthropoda; class Arachnida; order Ixodida; family Ixodidae; genus Haemaphysalis; species Haemaphysalis longicornis. The sequence goes on along the minus strand of NW_027526203.1, from coordinate 298,323,217 downwards.
ATAGCGAGCCTCCGGCTTGGGCTGTCTGAAAACAAGAGGAATAGAACGCACCACGTTGGGCCCAAACGAACCGGCGTGTTGCACTGCGCACACGCGGACGCCTACCTAGGCCATGCAGTAAGGTTGAAAAACTAGTAAAATGGCGTTATTCATTTATGAACGCCTCTCGTGGCTGGTGGGCGCAGGTGACTCAGTACTTCGGAGCGCTGGTGGCCAGCTACCTGCTCAGCTACATCCTGTTCGTGTCCTGCGAGGCTCCCACGGGCCGCATCGAGAAGCTGCTGCTCATGCCCAAGCGGAGGGCGCAGCTCCACGACGACAAGAGTAGCGTCCCGTACGTGGAGGACAAGAGCGCCAAGCTGCAGCCACCGGAAGTGGTGTACAAGCTCAAGGCTGAGAACGGCTCCAATGGCACCATGGCGCCCGGGCAGTCCAGCTACCTCTGAGCGACGACAGGGCCGCGCCTCATTGTACTTACCATCACCGCCGGCCGGCTGACGGCCATTGCTGCGGACTTAATCAGCAATCATGTGTGAATCGTGTTTCGTATTAGCGGGCTACGGTGCGCGTGCCTACAATGCTCACAGTAGAAAAATGGGTAACGATGGCTGCTATACCTGGGTCACAAGGGCGATTTCGAGGCATTGGTGGTCTCGGTATTTTACGCTTTAGTTTTTTTCCGAAGTTACTGTATAAAGGCTGCGACTGTAAAACGTCGCGCTCCCGAGACGTACATAGAAGTCGTAAACACTTACAGCGCATAGTTTAGAAGTTATGGCCTACCGAATGCCCAAATGCGTCGGAAAGCTGCTGCGTCGTTGTACAAAAAAGATTGAGAGGAAAAGGGGCGCTGGTCTAATAGAGTTTGTTTGAACTGCTTAGTGTTCCCTTGTTGCTTTCTCGCAGTTCTCCTCGAGAGTTCATCTGTCCGCGTGCCGTAGCCACCGTACTGGGCCCCTCGGGTTAACTAAAAATATCAGTGCTCTGGATTTTTGTCGCGAAGTGTCATTCACGGAAATGAGGCGAAATTGGTCGTGCGTTGAAGAAATTTTGTTCGCAAGGTTATAGAAAATTAATCTCCAAAACAGGAATAGTCTTCTTTTTTATGCTGACATTACATTATTGTTTAGGCCTCCTGTGTAAATCTGGTTGAAGTCAAACGGCAAGAATAAATAACTATATGGTCCGTTAATGGCTTTCAGCAGAAGTGGAACAACTTTGTTTTATTTGCTGGTATTATGAACATGTACTTAAACTCTACAGCATTCTTTTAAAAATAACTTTTGAAGGATGTTAGTGTTTGATGTTAATGGCCGGGGTGGGCGTCACATCCCGTTGTCATCGCTGCAAGGTTCCTTGTTTTGAAGTGTTGAGTTTTGAGTAGACCAGCGCTTAAAGTGCGCTGCGCGTGTTTTTGGCACATCGCCCCCATGTGGGCCATGTTCCCGACAGACCAATCACATGGGTTTGTAACGCAAGGCTTGCCGAAGGCCTTTGGGTAGTTTGTGCATGTTTTTGTATTTTGCATAATTACAGCCACCGGTGCTTATTATGCACGAAGCGACTCAGCCGCCCACCACTGCCTCAAAAAGTTTTGAAATCCAGGCATCTAAAATCGTTTTTAGCTGGCGTTGGCGTAGCTAAAATATGTACTCTGATTTTTAGGGCTACTATTCATTGGAAATACCCAGAAATGCAACAATATAGCCCTGGCACATTAAGCAAAGAAAGGTTCACTGCAAGAATTCATAAATTACTCTCAGATCACGAAACTGAAAGAAGTACAGAATTAAACCCACACTCTTTTCTTCTAGCCTAGTGAAAAGCGCGGGATAAGAAACTGTCGCGAAAAGCTGTCGAGGAAACTGCTTGCAATGCAGCAAGACAATACATTGGCCACCGTAGTAGTAATTCCACTTTAGAAGCCGGCTGAATGAGTCTGAGCGGCCGATTTCACCAGGCAAGATTCTAACCAAGCTTCAGTGGCTTCTTGAGGTGTAGCGGTATTTCCAGACTTCTAGCTACATACCCCAGTTAGAGTCCGGGGTGGGTGGAGGGGTTGATGGTCGCATGGTGCATTAGTATTTAGAGCGCTTGAACTGACGTTGCCACAATGGATGAAGCAGGCGAATATAAAATACCTTGCGATTCTGCATTTCAGTGGAGAAACGAACAGTACAGCTGAGAGTTCACTGGTTTTGTTGTTTGCGAACTCAAGTATTATGCTGAACATCAGTTCGAAAAGAAACAACAAAGACATTTGTCAACTTAAAGACCAGTTAACCCGTTAATGCCCAACGCTCAATAATAACGCATTCTTTAACATGGGTGACAGTCTAATCACATTGTACATAATTATGGAAGTAGCTGCCATGTTTAACTTCTGCTCACGTAACGTTCAGCAGATATGTTTTGTGCCTGTAGTGAATCTACACTGCGTAAATGTAGCATTGTTCATGTTTCGTTTATTTGTTGTTGTTGTGTTTTCGTTGTGGTACTTTTGTTGTGAAATAAAATGTGTTATACAAGTATACGTGCAGTCGCGTACATTCCCCAAAATAATTAATACCTTTTCTGTGGGCCGAGCACGCAACTGCATGAATGGTTTCCCCACTGTGCATGCTAGGCTTACTGATTCCTTACCGAGTTCTAAGGCAACAAGTGTTGTGATTTGGCTGATTCACGCGGTCACAATACTCAGCTTTTTATCACATTGGATGATACTCTCAGGAACCTGGCAAAACTGCCTTATCGAGCAATATTTTGCATGCAATATACTCATCCTTAAAGGAGCCATGAAGAGAAAATACAACTTTGTTTAATTTCAAAGAACTCTAGGATTCAGTATCTCACTCAGTTCCATTACAGCCACAAAAGATGTTTTTTAACGAAAAAAAAGCAAGAAGTATTTAAAAACTTTCAAATTTTGCGCCACAGTGACGTGTTATGAGCAAGAATGACGTCATACGGGCCAACAATAAAACATAATTTTCAGTGCGTTAACTGCAAGTTGGCATTCAAGTGATGCGGTCAAATGGAACTAGAGGCCCCATTACAGACGTCCAGTCATGTGTCGTCGCGACAGGTCAGTTAGGCGGCCGCCAATCGCGCAAACAAGGTTCCGTGACGTCATAGAAAAGTTGCGGGAAATTGACTAGGGGGTCGCGACTGCTTCACACGCTTTCTTTAATATCTCCGTTATTTGTTCGAAGATTGCGATGATATTGGTATCATTGTTATCGGGATTAAGCAGTCTTTCTAATAAACCCAACTTGTATTTTGTCTTCATGGCTCCTTTAAGAATAACAAATAAAATTGCAGAAAGATGTATGATTTTTGAGTAATCATACGTAAAAATTGCTTGCGTGGCTGAGATGTGGGCGCAAAAGTGCAATCACCATCCTGTTCAATCACCATTTTTACGTCAATGCTTGGTAGCCCTAACGGTTAGCTTAACTACAAACTAAACAACCTCAAACTGATTCTAGGTGACGCGGATGGTACCAGTTGACGACGATAGAGCTCAACCGCAACACTAGGCCAGCATATCCGCCAGTTGGTGCGGTTGTTTCCTTGCGCCTTTTTTTTTCTCTCGTTACTACGGCTAGGAGCCTGGGCCAACCGCCTTTCTTACGCCCATGTATAATCCTAACGGTAATCTTATCGACGCCAATGTCAAACTCATTGTACATCACGCTGGGGGTACCGGCTGAGGTCGTTAGGCCTCGCAGGGTAAAGTTAGGCCTAACGTCTGGTGATTCGGCGTTTGGGTGCCCCACTAAGATAGGGGGGCTCATTCGCAGCATGCTGTCCCACGGCCGGCTTTCGTTTCTCGCATGCAGGGCTGTTACGGTGGACAAACGAAGCTGCAAAAGAGCAAAAGTACTCCGCGTGGGCGGGTTCAGGGGTTCAGGACGCGCCTGTGTGTGACGGCGGTTTCGAAGTGCTCACAGATAAGCCATGTCCTCAGTGGGCTCTCCGTGCAGAAAATATATTTAATCGCCGCTATCGCTAGTACCGCACATGACGATCCCTATGGGCAATTTTAACGCATTTACAATCCTCTTTCTCGCTTTCCTAATTTTATTTTTACCATGCATGGCCACAAGCAGTACACGGTTTACCATCCAAATCACTGCAGTCTAGTGTCAAACACGTCAATTGTCTGCCGTACATTTTTGCGCATGGTGAACAGCCAGCTCCTCAACATCCTTTAAATGCCTCATTACCTAGCCGACAGGGAACACAGGTTTCGTTCAAGCCGCAGTAGTGAAATAGTGAAACGGCTATATAGTGACAATCCAGCAATTTACAAGTGGCCACATGGACAATGATTTGGTTCAGCTCAATATTGGCAACGCTTTTGACATGCTTGACTATTATACTTATCTTAAAAAAAAACTGTCCAACGTTGCTACTAAATGGCCTCTACATTTCTGGGTGTCACGGTTCCTACATACAGAGAGCCAACGAGTCATGTATCTGGGCGCTTAAAGGAGCCATGAAGACAAAACAAAAGTTTAGTTTATTCAAAAGATTAGGTGTTTCATAGTACCCCAAGCGCTTTCCCGGAAGCAAACAATGCTATATTCAGTGAGAAATAAGGCAATTTAAACCAAATTTTTAAATCTCCCGCTAAATCGTACATTTCGTGACGTGAACAATGGCGTCATATGAGCCGGTACATGAAAGAGGTGCTTAGTATGTCGACTCCATATAGCACCCACACGCGGGAATCAAACAGGAACCTGAACTCGTGCCGAAACCGAGATGGTGGCCATTTTAAAAATACTAGTAAAACCTAGTACACCCGCTGCCCTTAAATCTCTCGCGGAGGAGTTCGGGCTTGCATTTAACAACGTCTCACCATTTGAACGCTCAATGCTTCTAAGTGCACGAGCATCAGGAGTTGTGGAATACACGGATGGACCGGAAAGCGACCATTCCGCGATACCCACAACCGACGAACGCCCAGCCATCCGCCCCGCTGCCTCGTCAGCCACGTCGCGACGGACGAATGCAGACTGGTACGTATGTGTAGTAATTTTATTACGGTTAATAATAGTGCAATTTCAGTATCAGTAGCAGTATCGCTTATGCCAGTTGGCCGGTGTCGTGTATGGAAAGCCGTTCGCACGAGCTCTCTGCTCCGACGAGAAAGATACGAGCGTCAATGCGCGGTGTGTATGCCAAGCTCAGAGCGCGTTGACGGCGATTTGACGAAGTCGGCGACGATCGGCGGCATGTCCCGGGAGTGAGCTAACGTTAGGGTCCCTGCCGTAATCACTTCGTCGGAAATGAAGCGAGCACACTCGTCCTTCCTTTAGCTCCCTTTCTCCTCCGTTTGCTAAAAAAATTAATCGGCGCTAAAACAGGGACGAAGAAGAAACACGTAACCCAACACAGTGCCAGCACTGTGTTGTGTGTTACGTGTGTCTTCATCGTCCCTGTTTTAGCGCCGATTAATTTTTTTAGCGTAATGTACCAACTCGCCCACATCAAGCTTTTGTTCCTCCGTTTGCAAAGTTGACAAAACGTAGCCACTTCCTTCGCCGAGGTTCGTCGTTGGGCAGCGCATGAAAGGAGATCTCTTCCCTGGCGGGATCGCACTCCTTCGACGATTTGCCCGTACTACATGGGCGTTTCAGGACGCCGCAACGAAATTTTATCGTAAAGTGCTCGAACAAACTGAAGTTTTCAGTGGTTGTAAATTGAAAACGAGCTCGTAACAACAGCAGCAAGCCAACACGACCACCATCCCGAAACTTCTGCGACGAGTAGAACAATCTCGTCGCTGCTTGCTGTTCCTTACTCCCCTGGTTTCTATTTTCACCTTTGCTGGTTGGCGATATGACGCCAACTTCCTGTCAAGGGATTCAGATACCAGGCAAGATCGCGGCTGTGCGTGCTAGAACGGTTCGTTGACCCCGAAGAGCCCCGAACCAGAAAATTCGTCTGCGCGACGGCGACACCTCGGCCGGCGGTAGTTTCGTACGCATTGGCGTACATGTTTGCGTGTTCGTTCGGAACTTCAACCGTTTACTCCACCGTTTTTAGTGTCATAAAAGGAATGCGTAGTATGTTTCACGGGCGATAGCTCACTATGCAAACTGGTAAGTCCTGCCTAGCATGCGTTTGCTTTTGCCGCCTTCCGCCAATCGCAGAGCATTCTAGTATGACATCAGAGGTTCTGTTGCGGGAAATGAGCTAGTGGGTCGCATGGCCATTCCCTTTTTTTCCTAATTACGTAGCTTATTTGAGCGAAGTTTGCGTTAAAAGTGGTGTCAGTATGGTTCTAACGAGGCAATCTTTCGAATAAACCAAACTTGTGTTTTCTCTGCCTGGCTCCTTTAACATATCCGAAGTCCCACAAGGCTCAGTTCTCGGCCCACCATTATACTTCCTAACCTAAACCTGTGACATGATACGGATCAATCGGGGCGTACTCGTCTAATGTGCAGACGACAGTCATGACTTCCCTGGACCGGTCATGACTGGGCTGTTACCACCATCCGGTCATGAACGGTCAGTTACAGGCCAGTTACCGGTCAACCGGTCATGACCGGTCATGACCGATCATTTACCACCATCCGACAGCGGTTACTACCAAGCGTATGTCAACGATGTATACGCAAACAGTGCTGGGCCCTGGCAAGTCGCCTTGCACTAAACACCCTAAAATGCACTACTACCAGCTTTTCCTCAGCCAAGTCCCACACAGTTCCCGTTTGTAAAGTCAGCGATTTCCTTTTGGCTGTTAAGGAACACGGTGCCATCTCGGGCGTCAAGCTGTCGCATAACCTCGACCTTTCAGATAACATCGCTGGCGTTGTCGCAAAGATTCGGTGAAGAGCTGACTTCATCTTCCGGATCACAAAGGAGTGCGGAATAGCGGTAGTAGAATACTGTTATACTACTCCCCTGTCAACTTCACACCATTAACGAACTGCGCCGTATTAACCCTACTATCAGTGCTCGTGCCTGTAAGAGTCGGGCATGCCAAACCCGGCATGCCTAATAACACTTGGGTGGTAGCCTCTAGAAGAACGGTGAAGTACATTCAGTGTCATGTACGGTGGGTAAACTTCCCAACGGCTCCCTTCGTGATACCTGTCTGCCTACCTCAGTACGCGTCAACAAGAGGTCTGGGCAAGCCAACCCACCTCATGGCAGGACTGTGCAGCACTGCGAGCCCTTGACTTATGCATCTGTCAGGGACTTCTGGCCCCTTAAAGTCTCTGTGTGATGATCTCAGGGTTCGGTGGTGTGAACCACGAGACGTGCACACGGGGTCAATGACGACAGAGGCCACAACACGAAGGCGAAGCGTAGATGCAGTATATTGCACAGAGTGGGAACACGAGGATATGCAGAACGAGATGGAAAAACAAAATTGAGAAATAAAAGAATGAAACACAAAGGGAGAGGAAAGCGTGAATAAGTCCTTCCCTGTCGCAGTTTCGTGGCGATTCGTCAGACGTAGCACAAGCGTGAAGAAAAACACAATAGTCTCACTTATGCAGTCCGTTGTGACTTGGTCGCGAGTGGCTCGATGGCTCCACGCTGACCGGAACGGAAGGCGAAGCTGCCAGGCGCAGCAAGAACGGCAGGAGAGGGAGGGATCCCGGCGCTGTTGCCCGGTGCAGTAGCGGATCCGGCTGGTGACCGGGAGGTACCTGGCGATGTCCCGGTGCGGCCGCACGGGCGCCGTCGATGGGTGTATTCGCAGCTGTATGCAGGCGCACCCCGAACGTTGATGATGATGATGTCCTCAAATATTTTAGCACGTACCCACAAGGGGGGATTGGCCAGGGCCAAACCGGTTAAATACGTGGGGACTTCAAAATACTTATTTCCGGGAAGAGGCTGTAAAAGGAAACTTAGTTGTGAATGAAACCCGAATTACCCATTAATCAGCACCCTTTAGCAATTCAAACGACCTGAGGCAGAAAGAAAATTTTGAATGCAATTATATATATCCCTTTTTGCAAACCCCAGCTTTGATGCGCCAATAGATAATATAAGTGTTATCGATAAGGTCAACCCCATCCGCTCAATTGGGTCCTTCAAAAACAGTTGTCCAGCTGTTGAGAAACGGCGACAGTCGAGAAAAAAATGTTCGATTGTTTCGGGGGCCTGGCACCGCACACATAGTTCTGTAGGTGAAAGTTCTGATCTGAACAGATAGAAATTAAGCCTTGGAACCCTGCAGCGCAGCTCGCTGAAGGTCCCCTCGCATTGCCGAGAGCCACAAAAATGAACATTCCACCCGAACTTTAGATGCTGGAACTCTTCAAATGATAAAAGTGAATCGGAACTGGTGGCGTCTAAATGCCAATATCGTCTTAATCTCGCAGATGCAAATAGAGCCAGATTAGGAATTCCGAATTGAATGGGAGCTGTGGCAGCGACATTAGCTAAATGGTCCGCTTGCTCATTGCCCCTGATGTCCTTATGGCCAGGTACCCAAGACAAGCGTACCTCCTTCACGTGCCTGGGAACAAGAAATAATAGTGTGCGGTACAATGGAGAGTCCGAAGAGGAAGTTAATGCCGATATAACTGCCATCGAATCAGATAATATGATGATTTTTGATACATGCTGCGGTACTTTGCATAGGGCAAGAGCTATTGCTAAAAATTCGGCCATAAAAATGGGTGTGTAATCCGGGATTCGCAGCGAATAACTCCAATCTAAAGATTGTGAAAAAATACCAATTCCCGCTTTCTCACCATTTTGAGATGCATCAGAATAAATCACAGAAGAAGCAGGATACTTGGATAAATATTCCTTTAAAATAGCGGCTAATAGCGAGCGTGGTAGAAGTTTTGCAGCGGAAGGGAAGGGGTTTTGAAAGTAAAACTCAGTTTCTCGCTCGATTGTGGATACCGGAATAACCTCATATAACTTAACAGAAATACAATCCAGGCATGATTGAACGAATAGCACTTGGGGGGAGATACGTTTAGGCCACGGAGATGTAAAAAATATACTCGGAGCACAAATAAATATAGGCTTGGCAGCCCCAGAGGGGGCTTCGTACATGCGGAGGTAAGTTTGCACCGCGAGCAAGAGAAAACGGACCCTAAGTTCAGGAACGCGTGCCTCTAAGTACAGAACTCGGTTCGAGACGAACCGGGGAAGGCCAAGACAAAATAGAAGAATGCGCCTCTCCAACAGGTCGTCCGCCCAAGAGCCCGGTCGCGTTCCTGCTCCTCTTACTCTTCTTTGGAGGCGCATACCCATTTGAGAGTGATTGGCCTCGTCTCCTTCCGCTGTTTTATTTTCTGCGCCTGTTTCCTTCCTGGTGCTCATCACACTCTGCGACATCCCCTGCCCGGCTCACCCATGGCGCCTCGAGAACTTTCCAGGCAATTTGGTCGCGGTGCCTCTCAAGGCCGGACATAACAGTGGGCGCTTATGGTCACTAGATCCAACAGGTCATTAGATCCAACGAGTCAGGAGATCCACTAGGTCACGTGATGCTCGAGTCAGAAGATCCAACGGGTCAAGAGATCCAACCGTGTCACTAGATCCAACGCGTCAATAGATCCAACGCGTCACTAGATCCAACCGAGTCACTAGATCCAACGCGTCAATAGATCCAAAGCGTCACTAGATCCAACCGAGTCACTAGATCCAACGAGACTTTACATCCAACGAGAAAACCTGCACTGCCCGTCTTTCTTGGGGTTCAAATCAATACAACATGATAGCGGAGCCATCTTTAATACACAATTACTGTAGAAATCGTTTCGAAGAAATTGAGTGCCCTTATAATTATTAAAAATGAACATGAAAAAATCTAATTCATTGCAACTCCACTATGTAGCCGTGCGGTACCTAACTGTGCGTGTAATGGTATGTTTATGCACCGAAAAGGCCTTCTAAAAATGCCGCCAAAACAAGGGTGTTATTCTATTTTCTTTTTTTGTTGTTGTTGTTTTTGTTGTTGTATAGCAAATTTTGGATTCTGGATCCCGATGGGCGTTCTCCCCAAGGGTCAGCGACTTGTCCCTCCCCGAATTTCTCTCGGGAAGTGAGGCACAGGTTTTCTTTTTTTTTTTTCTCTTTGTGGCCCGTTCCCTCTGGGAAAGTTCAGCAAAGAATGCAACCCAGAGTGGGCTTGTAGGGTGGCGTGTGTTGATAACTTCCCACTTCACGGCCTCAATAAAATGTTTTTTACTCACTTACACTCAACTATCGACAGGAGTTCACAACCCTAGACAGAAAAGTGAGGCGGGGACGTAGCGTAATAAAGTTCTTGGAAGACGGGCTACAACGAAGAACGCGGGCCCCCCTTTTCTGTGTTTTCGGCCGGCTGCTTAGGGAGCGGCTATAATCTGCACGTTTTCTTTTTTTTTTTTCTCTTTGGACTCCTCGTGGTGGGTTCCTAGGTGCATACAATAATGGATTTCTAAGAAAAGGGGCGAAGACGCTTGAGCTTGAGACTGACCATGCTCCAGCACATGGCTGCCAGTGAGGGGGTTACGAAAATGAAAAAAAAAGGGGGGGGGGGGGGGGGGGCGCTTCGAACACGCCAGATTAGTCACGAGAACGTTCGCCTGCTACCGTAACATTCATGTGAAAGGTGCGGGTGACGGGTCAGTGCGGGAGCGGCAGCAGGACCAGGATATTTTGTGCACGAGTTCTCCGAAAGCCAAAATTTCTTGGGGGTGTGCCTTACTGCCATTTTTACTTCGCCGTGGCGGCCGGTAAAGGGACCGGTACTGGAAAAAGGTCCATTGCGGGAATCACGTAATTTGTGAGAACAACACGTACAAATTAGTTACAATTACACTTTCTCACCCAGCAACCATTATGCAAGATGTACGAAAGATAATGAGTGATGCCTTATCACCACTTACGTCTAAAAACACACCGCAAATTTTGTTATACCGTTCCTGTGACGAACTTCCCTAAGTGACAAAATGTCCTATGACGAATGATCCTATGTGACCAAACGGCCTATTACGAACCGGCCTATGACGAAACGACGAAAATACTTCCCCGCGAGTGGACGAATATTTCAGTATTTTTGTGTAGGGTGGGCAGCCCAATCTACTTCGCCGAACGGGTTTGTTCCCATGTCGTCAATCCGGATGATTTCCCCTCTTTTACCATCTTTCACAAATGTAAATAAGCATACGTAAATCTCGTTATTTTACTTCAAACTTCGTCTTCCTGGCCCTCATTTACTTTGGCAACGAGTTTGGCGCGCAAAGTCACCCCAACCTCCAGTTGGCGTGCAAGACGGAAGATCAACGAACAATCACTCATTTATAATTGATTCACCCCCAGCTTTCCTGCTCAAAAATATAACTGGGCAGGAGATTAGTTAATCCGCAAGAGAAAAGTGATATTTCGCACTGAACAAGAAGTGGACTTGGACATGAAACTCCGAATAGTTTGCGTGTCATTAAATATCAAAAATTACTGTTCAGACACCTATAAGGGATATTTTAATGGCCATGAAGCCTGGTAGAACAAAGTTATAAACTTGAAACTGCGCAAGAAGCAAGCTTTTGTCCCCAATATAGGCTGCGCAAAAATTAATTGCACTGCGCTCAATAACTTCATAGTAATCACATCTGGAAGAACTGCGGTAAGCCGGAGAGCGTCACCTGGTCTTGCTTTATTCAACCATTTGTTATACCCAATTTTTTCCAGAGTAGGTGGCAATAAAGTTATTTATTTTACAGCGCAGCTCGAAGTCGCTCGCTCGTGTGCATTTCTACTTTACCGTGCTATGTCAGCAGGATCGTTCAGCAGAATACGCTTTGCGACAAAGCCCCAACTTTTCAGGAAGCTGCTTTAGCGTAGACATCCCGGGAAAAACTATAGTGCGGCTTGACAGGTATTTTATTACTGATTCATTTACTTGTCGTAATTAGGTGATCCACAGTGAAATGGTTGAAGTCGAGGAATTGTCGTTTGTTGTAAACATTTGGACATGTACGGGATAAAAATGGTTGCAGAAAATGGCTGTAACTTTTGTTTTGCTGAAGAGACCCCGAAACGGGATCCGGACAGTTTATCGAATGCCGTTTTATCGAGCGCCATTTTATCGAACCCAGAAACATAAAACTAACTCTGACTACTCGCGGGGAGTTTTATAGACTATATCACTGGTAATTACCAGGCGCAGTTTTAATACAAAGAACATGAAGCAGCTGCTCCTATAGGACATTCCATTAGCGTCTCGAAAACAACGTAAAACAGGCAGCGTCATGTTCACCTGTTGGAATAAAACTGCAGCAGTTTCAGATTTGATTACTACATTGAACTGAAAAATAGCTTAAGTCGAAAATAACAATAGTGTCGTGTTCCTTGCGCTCGTTCGGACTACGTCCGGTCAATGCGCTCGCAAACAAGATTGAACCGACTCTCGATAATTAAAAGTGGCTTAATTAGAATTTTCGGTTAACTTGAAGTGATGTTCTGGTCCCGGCAAATATACGTGCAATTAGGTGAAAAAATTACCCGATAATTTGAAGCCAAAACCAAGCAAGTCGGTTAATTGGGAGACATTTTGAGTAAAAAACATACAGGGGGCCGTCATTTCTCGATGAAATTCGATTTTTTTCGGCGCCAAAACAGCACCGTGAACTGTGTTATGTCGGCGCCATCGCAACTGAGGCCACGCGCAGCCATTTCAGTTGAAACTCGCGCCAGCGAACGCATCTCTACGTACTTTCCACGCTTTTTGTTGCACACAACTCCATGTAAGCAGTTTACGTGCTTGGACGCTTCAGGCTTCAAATTTAACGATGAGTCTTGACACTCAGGACAAACCATGTCGTGCGCTTGAATTGGCGAGGAAAGACAAGGCTGTGACCAACATAAAAAATAAAGAAGTTTAGCGTAGTTATGGCAATGCCGTCTTTGTGCTATGTTTAATTGATTGATTGATTATGAGGTTTAACGCGCCGAAGCTACACAGGCGACGCGGCACGCTGCAGTGGAGGGCTTCGGATTAAGTTGAACCACCTGGAAATTTTTAATGTGCGCCGAAATCTCGAACACACGGGTGTTTTCGCTTTACGCCTCCATCCGAAAAGCGGCCGTCGCGGCCGGGAATCGAACCCTCGTCCTTGGACAACAGCACAACGCCTTAACCACAGAGCTACCACAGCGGTATTCAGTTTATTTCAAAGTTGTGTTGGTTCCAAGCTTTTTACGGTCCCCATGGAGTTCGTGTCAATAGGAGTCAACTATATTGTTAAATTGCAATTCAAAGCGCTTTTGTAATTCATTTCGTAACATCATTTTCATTGGTGTCTAACAGCTCCACTGTCCAATCAGCTGAGCAGGACTGATGCTCAGTTTTTATGCGAAGCTTCCGTATTTTGGTGCAAACTGTGCGCATCGCTACTGAAGTAGTTTGTTTTGGCTTTCCGCGTTTTTAAAGCGAAGCTTCCGGAAGGTTCAAATATTCCAGAAAATATTCAACGAATAAACATATATGTTTTTGCCGATGCCGCATAACCATCCGCTGGGCAAAAAATAACGCATAATTGCGAACAAGGACATCTGTAATGAATAGGTTTGATTAAATAGGTTCGAATCAAAACGTCCGCGCACCGCGTGTTTGGGACCCCCGCTTCAGAGGAATCGATCAGGAGCCCGGCGGACCGGGAGCGGCTAGCGGGGCTTCGGCCGCGGTTGGGGTCAAGGAGACGACGTAGGCCACGTCTGAAGCCTGAATGCGGACTTTACTGTGGCACCAATAAATGTTTTTTTTTACAAACCAATCGGAGATATTAAAAAAAAAACGTAAAGAGAATAAAACGTGATGGAGGAACTATTCTCAATTAATAATTACACGAGAAATCGTTTCAATGAAGTCGAGTGCGTTTATATTAGGCTGTGGCTATATGCCGCCCCGCGGTATTATAAGCCCTTCACTAAAGCGACGCCCACCGGCGGTATTTTGATGAAAAATGGTCCGTCTGGCTGTAGTGCCTAGAATATACTAGGCACTGTAGTCTGGCACTACTTCGCCTTCCATTATGGTAACGTAAGGTTAACGAATCGAACACAACCTCACTACGAGAAAAAAAAAAAAAAAGAACAGTGAAAACTAACCTAAGCTGTGTATGAAAACGCAAAAGAAAAATAAAGGATGGCAACGAGCCGCACTCAACCCACTGCTTTATGTAGCAAAAAGTTAAGATGTAACCGCTAAACCACAACGGCAGATGTTCTGGCCTTTTTTAGGTGCGATTGTGCAAGCTCGAGCCAATACGGTATGGTTCGGATAAATGCAAACAAAGCGTGTAGTAGGGGGCGAAAAAAATATATGCCCAGCGAAATGAAACTAAAGAAATCGAGGCTTGCCCCTCGTGCAGCCAAACATCGAACGCCTGCCGTGGGTGCCGCGCAAATAAATTCGCTTCTTACCTTGTTCCATTCCCGCCACGCCTTGACTCAACACAGCATTAATAAAGCACGTGGCGTTAAATACGATTTTGGGCGGCACACTCAGATTGAGGATGCGGTGGAGGCGGAGGCCTATTAAAAGCTGTTCTACTTTCCTAAAAAAACGACAACATGCCCGAAAATATTAAATTACTTGCATGCGAGAAACTTGTATGCCCTTTTTTAAAGTATGCGATGGGTACAATGGGTACAAGTTTATCTTATGAATAGAAAACAGTACGTTGATGTTAGTAATCGTATTTCAAATGTATGTGGTGTTTCTTCTGGAGTTCCGCAAGGAAGCGTACTCGGACCGCTGTTATTTTTAATTTACGTGAATTCTGGTATTCCGGCTGACGTTTCATGGCGGTTGTTCGTGGATGATTGTGTTGTTTTTAAACAGGTTTTGTCTCCAGATGATCATAGTTCACTACAAGGTGCTGTATCTGCTATTGACAGGTGGTGTGAGAAATGGGGCATGGAGCTGAACAGGGGGAAACTGTACTGATGCGCATAACCAGGAAAAAGTTACCGAGCTCATATTTTTATAAAATTCAAGATTGTATTATTTCTGAGGTCAAAGAACACAAATACTTTGGCGTCACCTTCACAAGCGATTTAAAATGGTCAGCCCATATCTCGAAAACCTGTGCGTCCGCAATGCGTAAGCTTTATTTTCTCATAAGAAAACTCAGAAGCGCCCCGGACAGTTAAGATTTTAGCTTATAACACTTTTGTAAGAAGTAAACTAAAATATGCAGCGGTAATATGGGACCCGCATACGAAAAAAGATAAGATTCAACTAGAAAGAGTCAACCGCAAGGCCGTGCGATTTATATTTGGGAAGTACAAAAGGGAGGAATCTCCTACCCAGTTAATGCATGATAATCAATTTCAGACCTTGGAAACTCGCCGAAAGATTAGTCGCATTGCATTCTTACACAACTGTTTCTCAGGAAAAATTAAACTAAACCTACCCGATTATGTAGAACCTCTAAAAACAAGGAGGACTCGTCACAATCACCAACATTCATTCGCTCCCATCTTGGCAAAAATTAATAGCTACAAGTACAATTTCTTCCCTCAAACAATTGAAGATTGGAATTCACTTCCTGCACAATTATTTCTTTTTTCTAATTTCATCACCGAGGTAGAAAAACATTTCCCTTTTTTAATTTTCGGGACAAACATTTATTCATTCTGGTCAATGTGCAACCTTCATGTGAATAGTGTCGTGCATTTAGCGTTGTACCCTCTCCTGGTGGGGCCAAATTTATGGCCTGCAGTATTGTCAAATAATATATGCCTCTTCCATGCGGAGTCCTCATCAGCATTGACTGAGCAAAAGATTAGTAAAAAAATAAACAATACCAGGGCGACTATACGTCGGGATAGTATCTGTCAAAAATATCTTAAAATCATATGATCTGGAACTGCTGCAAGTCAACTGACACAAGAAGAGACTGAAAAAAGTTTGAAATTATATATTAGGGGATAAACTAAAATAAACGAAGACGCGTATGAACAACCGGCCACCAAACGAGGTGCTCCGTTAAGTTATAACGAACCGATAAGGCCTTATCTGGCTCGTCTAGACGGGTTTAAAGATCTTTTTTTCTTAAGTGCGGAATAGGCTATCGGAGTACGGTGTTCCTAGTTTGATTGTTAGAGTTTGAGCATTCGCTAGGATTGTATTACCGGCAGCACGAATCCTAATGTTCTTCGTCTTATAGTATATTGGTTTCTCGTTTTATACTCCTACCTGTATACCCTGAAGTGAGGTTTGCAGTATAAAATAAGTAAATAAATAATTTAGCAAAGAAATGGACACGTTCGATCCCCGACCGCAGCGGCCGGTTTTCTGATGGAGGTGGAAAGCGAAAACGCCCTTATGTTCGAGATTTCGGCGCACGCTAAAGATCCCTAGGTGGTCAAAACTAATCCAGAGCCCTCCACTACGGCGCGCCTCATCACCTGTGTGGCGTCGGCGTGTTAAACATCATAATAAAAGCAATGATGCAATGAAAAAAGCAACCCCAGAAAAAGACGAGGCACAGCTGCGGGTCTGTGTTTCCCTCCTTGCGTTGCTTTTTTACGATGTTTCATTTACTTCTATTGGGCACAGAACCGACAAAAACCAAAAAAATAAACATTTTTCCTGTACCGGTCTTCCTAGCAACCGCCACGGCGAACTAAAATTAGCAGTAAGGTACCCCCCTCACCCCCCATCTCCAAAGTAAGGTTTTCGGAGAACCTGTGCACATAATATCATCGTGGTCAATCTCAAACGTCTTTGCCCCTTTCCTTTGAAAGCCTTCTTTGTGTGCAGCACGAGCTCACCACGAGCTGTCGACAAAGCGGAAATAAAGGTGTGCAGCGCTAGAAAGCATTAGGGTGCCTCGATGCGCGCCCGGGCGCGCATCGAGGCACCCTAGAAAGCATAGCCGCGCCCCAAGCAGTAAGCAGAGGGGCGCCCTTTTGTTCATTTTGTAAAGCCGGAATGGTAGGCGGCGGGGGAAGGTTTCTCCCCTAACTACCCTCCTCTCCCTCCCACCCCACCGAGTCACTAGATCCAACGAGTCGTAAGATCCAAAGGGTCGGTACATCCATCCGAGTCATTAGATCCAACGCGTCATTAGATCCAACGGGTCAGTAGATCCAACCGAGTCACTAGATCCAACGCGTCAATAGATCCACCGAGTCAGTAGATCCACGAATGGTTGTAATGACTCGTTGGATCTACTGACGCGTTGGATCTGGTGACTCGGAATCAACAGTGGGCACCCGTATCAGCTCACCACAATTCCTTTCTTGCATTTCCGCCCCACGTCTTGCTTTTCCCGTTCATGACATTCATTCATATCCTCCTTTCTTCCAACTCGTTTAATTCCTTCCCTTCCAGGGACACCAAACGGCCTTCCAGGGACACCAAAATGCTCACAATGCGGCCCCACACCCCAACAATGAACACACCCTCTGGACATGCCCAAACGTACAAACCACCCTGAGATTATTCCTGCAATCAATTCCTCCCACAAAGCGCCCTACTTGCTGGGAGGCGTGGGTCGCAGCCCCTAAGTAGCTTGAAAAGCTCTATTGGACAACTCTTGTGAACCGCATTAAAAACACGCGAGGACTATAGACGAGTCCCTGTAACCCAACCAAGAAGCCGAGCAGTTCTTTGGAGACATGTTTTAAAATAAATCTTCTCTCTCTCTCTCTCTCTCTCTCTCTCTCTCTCTCTCTCTCTCTCTCTCTCTCTTATTCCTCATAAACGAGGCGCTGCCACCGAAATCAGAAAAATTTACATGCAGTGACGGAATAAAACGACCCGCATGCATAATCAGCTATCTCGACAGCAGGCGCTGACGTGGAAGGTGTCGCGCCGATAGTTTTCTCGCGTCGCTGGCTTGTTGGTCCGTTTTTTTTTTTGGCCGCCTGTACACTTAGCTAAAGGTTTACGAATGGACGTTATTCCGACCTCTGTACTTTATGTGAGAAACACAGTGTTTGCAATAAGAGGAAAAGTTCACTCACCTGCTCCCGAATGCGAGGAATGCATCTGTGATGATGCACAAGAAGTAAAAAAAAAATGTGCGTTGAAGTTTCCCGCTAAAGATTGACCACTGTATATCATACCACCAGTCGTGAGTGTACATGGAAGACAGTTGTTAGGGAGACCCATAATGTTGTTTGAAAAGTTCCAAATTTTCTGAGGAACATTAGTTTTCATTGGCGTAGCCAGCGGAAATGCTTCGGTGCTAGAACGCCCTCGGTAAATTATGTGAGCGCCTCGTAAGTTCAACTTCAAAAGGAACTAACAGAAGTTTCATGTATTTCTGCGACTATATTTTAATGGCGCTCTTTTTCCTCGCTTGAGAGCTCCGCATTGAATTTCAGTGGACCTTATTTTGGTTTCAGTAATTATTAAGGAATTTTCAGGTACATTTGCGTTATTTTTCGCGTGCGGGCATGCATGCGTGCGTGCTTGCGTGCGTGCGTGCGGGCGTGCGTGCGTGTGTGTGTGCGTGCGTTCGTGTGTGTGTGCGTGCGTGCGTTCGTGTGTGTGTGTGTGTGTGTGTGTGTGTGTGTGTGTGTGTGTGTGTGTGTGTGTGTGTGTGTGTGTGTGTGTGTGTGTGTGTGTGTGTGTGTGTGTGTGTGTTCTCTTCAGGGGCGTTGGTTCGAATCCCACCGCTGCTACCAAGCTGTTACGTTTTTGGCCGAGCTGAGTTCCAGGCCGATGCAGAAAGTCGACGCCGGACGACGAAGACGCCACGTTTATTGCGGCTCACTGCCGACAGAAGAGAGAAAAAGAACCCAGCGGCGGAGCTCGCGTTTGCTTTTAAACCCCGCCGTCATGAGGGAGAGTGGGAAACAGAACAAGCATAGTTAGCCCACGTGCGCTGCGGCACGCGAGAACACCGATCAGTTCTGGCCGGCGTCTCCCGTTTCTTACACGTGCGCTCGACTGCAGACGCTTCAAAATTCGTACAGAAAATAAATTTTCTGTACGAATTAAGGCCATATACTCCTTGTATCTTAAATACGGTGAACGACATAACCCATTGAACATAACGACCAGTGAGATGTGAGCACGTGTATATAGGGCAAATAGAAGGAGCCTTAATATAATATTAATGGAATATGCGTCGAGTTTGAAAGGAAGCCCTTTCACGCAGTGAGCCACGCATTGTAAAGACTGTGGCTGCACACCACTGTTTGAAAGCACAGTTTTTTGTTTACACATCACAATCAAACTTCCAGAGAGATTGTGGAGGCGTTTTATATTTCAAAGTACAAAAACAAGTGTGTAAGTCACCCCTCTGTGTCCTTGTTGGACAATGAAATATCGCTGCTATCTTGTCTGTAATGTCCCAAGCCGACACGTGTTTGCTGTGTGTGCTTTGTGTGCTGTAAAAACTTTTTTTGCGATGACGATGCGCAGTTTTGTAGGTATATAGGTCTTTCGTTTCAATCAATAAAATTTTCAATTGTTAGAGTGCGCTCGTCCTCGTCGTTGTCTTCTTTGCCCTTGTTTGTTTTTGCGCAATCGGTGCCATGGACATAACCCTCTGAGAATCACTGAGAGATTGTAAGGCCGCAGGCTCTCCTCCTTTTTATATTTTAACCGGCAGCGTATAACATCTGGCTGCGCCAGTCTTAGATTTGCAGGCAAAAACAGTGAACTATGTTTGCGTTGCGTCGGTATCAATTCAGCCTATTTTTTACGGACAGTCAGAAAACATTTCAAGGTCCTTTCCGTGAATATACTTATCGAAAAGTTTATCTCTTGCTCTAGTTCTATTACACAGTTCCCGAATTACGCACAGCTTTAGCGATGGTCCATATGTCTTTACTCATGGGAACTGGTTATGCGCCAGGCACAATTTTAGGAAGGAAAACAAACAGGAAAGGGGCGCACTAACAACTGAGCTTTATTCGCTCCGAAAGCGATGATAAAGGCACGAAAAAACACCATGTAATACTATTTGCACCACGTGTGAAAGCGATTACAGCTCGCATCGACACTTTAACTCATGTCTTTACTCTGAACCGCCTTTAAAGGGTACGCATTATTGTAGCGGTCCTTAACCTTCAGAAAAGAAATGTCGGATTATTCATTCGGGTTTTCGTGATTGTACGCCTCATTCCATTTTATGCCTTCAAGCATAACCTGAAGAGCCCCGAGGGCTGACAAATTGAAGTTGCGGCATAGCACACGAAACGGTTTTTCATCAATTTTCGGAAGGAACACAATATAGGTAAGTGGTTCTTCACACTGGCGGCCAGCATGCCCGCAGTGACGGTACTCGGTTTGAAGTTATACCCAACCGCACGGCAAATTTAATGTATTTCCCATCGAAGGTCTTTCTTTCGAGGGTCATTCCACGCCAAACGTCCCAGAGAGTTCGCTCGAACAAAACCGCGGTGGTGACGAAAACCTACGTTACGAAAAAAAATTGCCAAAAATAAAATCATATACGGAGCGCAGTGAAATAATTCCAGACGACAGAAAAAGAAGTTCGCTTCCTTGCCACAATGTATTTGCAGTTTCTAGTGCGTTTCAAAATGGGCTTTGCGGGGAAGCAAAGTGACGTTTTTGAGCAAATTTTACACATTTTTTACAGCTATTGAAATTTTTGTAGAGACAATGCAGCTGCATACTTTGTTTATGCTGTTGACGATAAGTGCGGAAGAAAAATATGGGAGCCGGGAAGCGGGTAGTTTCAGCGCGATAAAGACGTAAACTTTGAAAAATTTGCGAAATTGTCCATGTTCAGACGTTCATGGCGCTGTGTGACGGTCCATGTAAAAATACAGACTTAGGCTCATTTGAAAGGGTGTACAAGGGGTATTTATTTCAGAAAGTTTAATTGGAGTACTCTTTTGTTTTAAGCGAGAAAATAATTTTTATATTGCGCACCCACCATGGCCCCAGGCGGCGGGCCGTAAGTCCGCTTCACTGCAATGACGCTTCCTGCGTGGCAGCCGAGAGATGGGGCGTCAGGGCAGGTCGATCCACCGTATGTTTCGTTGATTTCCTGCGATGCTGCCGGTGGTAAATATGACTCCACATGAATTCTCATGCCTTCCGCGGTGCCGGAAACGAATAGTGTTGTTGATCTTTTGTAGTTCTTTCACATAGTTCTTTGAATTGCGAGCGTAAGGATAACGTGCTTGGCGAATACTTTTTTGGAAACGATCTACGACTTTGCTGCACGCTTCAGAACAACAGGCGGGCGAAGCTATGCGGGTTAGAAGCAAGGACAGGGTACTTGGAGCACCTAACATAAAAGTAAGACTCCCCATCAGGGAAGAAGCAAAATGTTCAGTAAGAAGATTTCTTGAGGACGATCACATTGCGTGCCGTGTGCCCGAGAGAAAATACTTTAATGCGAGGTCACCAAAAGCCATTGCTTTTGCTTAATATGAGAAAACTGTACGTGAAGTGGAAAAAAACTTGCTTTCTAAAGTGCGGGCTCTTTTCGTTCCCACTTCCGCGCCCGCCGCAAAGCGTTGTGCTGCCGAAGTGGCACACACACAGTTTGCATGTCCATACTGCACCAAAACTGCAAGCCTATGCTTCATGCCGCAGGCTTCAGGCAAACTACAGAAGAACTGTTGCCAGCAATTGTATGCAACGTCGTCGATGAAGACTGCCTGCGCAGCCTCTATCCGGCGTGTCCCGGAAAAGAAGCCCTGATGACCATTTTGGAGAGCGCTCTAGATATGGACAAAGTTGAGGATTTCCATGTTGAAAACTGGATCGCAGGAGTTCGCGGCAAACTCGAGAAAATAGCTTTAAGTTCTTCTACTTTCGGAACAGTTTTTAGGCACTGTAAAAGATCTGAAGTTGCACCATTTAATAGTCAAACAGCAGGCGAAGTCCCTGCGAGAGATAGAGCCAGACGAAAAATGAGGGGAAGATTGCGGTTTTAAACCTCGCAGATAATTATAGCTTCCTCCAGCAAGACGCTCCACAATTGTACTACTGGGTATATACGCAAGCCACGATACACCCATTGATGACATACCATCGTTCAGAAATCTCGGGACCACTGTGCAAAATCGCTTGCCGTCATTTAGGACTGACTTGACCACACGACAGCGGCTGTGGCTACATTTCAAGGTAAGGCATTAAAACTTCGTAAACAAGAATTCTTTGCTGTTCGAAAAATTCACATTTATTCCGATGGGGCATCATCACAGTACAAGAACAAGAAAAATTGCCTAATTTGTGCTTTGTGCTGCGATGAAAATGACTCAATTTATTGCCTGAGTGGAACTTTTTCGCAACGTCCCATGAAAATAGCGCTTTCGACGGGGTTGGCGGCACCGTTAAGCCGCTGGCAGCCAGGGGCTAGTGTTCAGAGACCTTACCAGGCACAAATAATTGCACCCCTATCAGTTTTTTGCATGGGTGGAAAACAACACTAGAGGTATCCCTGTCCTGGGTGCCAGAAGCAATGGTTGAGGAAAAAAACCCTCAAGAATGTTTGACATGACAATATCTTTGCAAGGTTCGCGCACCTTTCACCACTTGGTACCATAACCACTAACAACTGTCAATGCTGGGCTTATGTCTTACTCCGCCACTGACACTTTCCCAGTGGGGAAAGAACCCACGCCGGCGACCACGATGAAAAGTACAAACTCTTAAATGAATGAAGACCGGACCAGCAGCCGATCTTCTGCTACATCTGTATGACTTCAATGAACACAGAGTTGCGGAGTTCATTTAAGGGCCGAACTGGACGGAGATATAGAAGAATGGGAGGTGCGCAGAGCAACACAAGAGTTAAATTGCAAGTCAGCGGCAGGACCGGACACCATTAATAATAAGACCCTTCGCAACCTAAATTACACCGCAATCAAAGCACTGACAAAATTCTACAACGAGTGCTGGCGAGCGGGATCGCTTCCAAAGAAATGGAACACAGCCCGGACGATCCTGATTCCGAAACCGAATAAGCCGCCCGGCATCGAAAATCTATGGCCAATATCACTAACATCGTGTGCAGGCAAGGTGCTCGAGCATGTCCTGAACAACCGGTGGCAGAGCTACCTCGAAGACCACAACATATACCCTGCAACAATGCTGGGTTTCAGGGCCAAGCTTTGCACGCAGGATGCAATGTTACTCCTGCAGCACGATTTGCTCGAGCACCCCAGCAGAACCGACTGCAGAGCGATCCTGGGCCTCGACCTCAAAAGTGCCTTTGACAATGTACTCCACTCCGCCATCCTGGAACAAGTCAATAGATTGGGCCTGGGTGAGCGGACGTATAATTACATCAGAGCGTTTCTGACACACAGAACGGCAAACATCCAAGTGGGACACCTGCAACTCGAAGAGAGAGAATTGGGCAGCGTCGGCATACCACAGGGGTCCGTCATCTCCCCCTTCTTATTCAACATCGTGATGATACCGGTGGCCGAGCGCCTTGCCCGGCTACCGCAGGTGCACCACACAATATATGCCGATGACATTACGCTCTGGATGTCGAGAGGCGCAAACGGACACATTGAAGAATCACTCCAAGAAGCCATCAACGAGGTCGAGGCCTGCTTGAAACACACCGGACTCCGCTGCTCCCCACAAAAGTCGGAGCTGCTGATCCTGCCACCTCCTGGTCACCGAAGAAAGGATGCCGAACGCGAAATGCGCAACATCACCCTCCACACCGAGGACGGTACGACCATCCCACACGTCCGAAGTATAAGGGTACTGGGCTTCCACATAGACACTGGCAACACTAATCACACGGCCCTGGAAAAGCTCCTGACGAAGATGGGCATCGCAACCCGCCTCCTGAAGAGAGTGTCCATGAGACGTGAAGGCATGCGCGAACCTAACCTTCTGCGACTGCTGCGGTCGTTCGTGGTGAGCCACGTATCGTACGTGGGCTCGTTCCACCGATGGTTGCAGCACGAGCGAAACAAGATAAACGCAGCAATCCGAAAATCACACAAGACAGCCTTGGGACTCCTGCAGTGCACGAGCAACCGGGCCCTGGAGTCGCTCGGAGTGCATAACACTCTGGAGGAGATATGCGAGGCCCAGCGCACCGCACAGCTCGTCCGCCTTGGCACCACAAGTGCGGGCCGGCAGATCCTACAACGAGTCGGCCTCAGACCACCACTCGAGGAAGACACCGAAAGACACGGAAAGAAGATCCCCACTGCCATCGCCAGACATCTGGTGGTCTCACCGCTCCCGCGCAACATCCATACGGAGCGCAATAAGGAGCGAAGACAGGCAAGGGCATGAACACTCGCTGAAACGTATGATACGGACCACACTGCAGCGTACGTGGACGTCGCGCAGGTACCGGACAGGCCGGACACCTTTGTGGCTGTAGTGATCCGCGCCGCGAACGGGGACACGATTAACGCCTGCAGCCTTCTCGCACCCAGCGCGACACAAGCAGAGGAGGCCGCAATCGCTCTAGCACTACGGAGCGATCACAACATCACGACAGTTTTGAGCGACTCCCGGGCGGTGATCGCCAGCTTTGCCAGATGTGACATTGGCGAGACAGCGGCCCGTATACTACCAACACTGAAGACCAATACTACCACCATCAGATGGTTCCCGGCTCACGTCGGACCCATCAGAGGAGGCACGGCCAACCGTAACGAGAGGGCGGACGCCGTCGCACGCGAGCTCGCGCACCGTGCGGCGCCCCCCTGCCCCCCGAATGCGGACGGCACAGTCCCCCACGCGGAGCCACTGACGGAGTACGGCGACATCCTGGCATGGCACAGGGAAGAACGTCGAACACTGCCCCCACCTCACGGGAAGCTGGACAGACGCGAGGGCGTCCTCCTGCGTCAACTACAGACCCGGACGGTGCTTACGCCCGCCCTCGCCCGATACGTGCGTCCGGACCTTTTTGTGAGTGACCAGTGCAGTATGTGCGCGAAAGGAACTGCAACCTTGGCCCACATCATGTGGGGGTGTAGCGTGATACAAGACGATACCGTGCAGGACACACTACCGCCGGACATTGTAGCTCACATAAGCTCCTCCGACTCGGAGGCACAGCTAATGGCCGTCCAGCGGCTCGGGGACGCCCTGGCCCGGCAGGTGCGAACGGGAGACCCTCCTCCTCCTAGCGGGGGGAAGCGGTCCCGCCAAGTAGCCAACGCCGGGACACTGGCCTAGTGTTCCTCGAGGTCTAGATACTAGACAAGGGGCGGTGAAGCCCTGCGTGGCCTGATCCGCCCCTGCACGCCGGACTCCTCAATAAAGGTCATTTTCTCTCTCTCTCATTTAAGGGCACCAACAACTAATCATCTGCCGATGACGCCCTTCCAAAATCCAGTACCGGCCAGCCGCCCTCCTTTATAGCAGCTTGCCGCGTGAAAACTCAGAACGCGCCGGACCTACCCTGACGCCCCACCTCTCGGCTGCAACGCAGAAAGCGTCGTTGCAGTGAAGCGGACTTACGGCCCGCCGCCTGGGGCCGTGGTGGGTGCGCAATATAAAAATTATTTTCTCGCTTAAAACAAAAAGTACTCCGATTAAACTTTCTGAAATAAATACCCTTTGTAGACCCTTTCAAATGAGCCTAAGTGTGTATTTTTACATGAACCTTCACACAGCGCCATGAACGTCTGAACATGGACAATTTCGCAAATTTTTCAAAGTTTACGTCTTTATCGTGCTGAAACTACCCGCTTCCGGGCTCCCATATTTTTCTTCCGCACTTATCGTCAACAATATAAACAAAGTATGCAGCTGCATTGTCTCTACAAAAATTTAAATAACTGTAAAAAATGCGTAAAATTTGCTCAGAAACGTCACAATGCTTCCCCGCAAAGCCCATTTTGAAACGCACTAGAAACTGTAAATACATTCTAGCAAGGAAGCGAACTTCTTTTTCTATCGTCTGGAATTATTTCACTGCGCTCCGTATATGATTTCATTTTTGGCAATTTTTTTCGCAACGTAGGTTTTCTTCAATGCCGCGGTTTTCAAATGGCTGTAAAAGACAGAAAAATTTTTTCCCGCCACAAATCGGCTAGGAAAATTAATAGTGTGAGGAAGTGATCAACCATGAATTTTTGTGGCGTAGTCGTAGATGGTCGAGCGAACTCTCTGGGACGTTTTTCGTGGAATGAATGACCTAACAAAATGACGTCACAAAATGACGTCCCAAAATGACGTCACAAAAATGGCATTAAGTCTTGAAAGGCTTAATGCCATTTTTGTTAGGCGCTGCTACACGGCCAAAACTAATGTCATTTGCAAATGATGGCAGTTGCGATGGGTAAAAACTTGCGTAGAGAAATATTTTAGTGAGCGCTTCAATATTAGCGAAAACTGAGCGAGAAGACCTTAAACACCTTCACTGCACTTTTTAATGCACTTTAAGCACAGTTGCAGCAACTTATTGAACACGATTTAACACTGCCGTCGCACCAGCATGGAGTATATACACAAACTTGGCCGCTGGCCCCCACCACACGGCCTAGGGCTGGCCTGGTAGCGAGAGTCAGTTTTCTTTTTTACATTTCTTGTCGGCTTGTTTCATATAAACAAATCAAGACTGAAATATACGAATGTAAATATATTACAATGCTACTGACGGTTTAGTAAGCTGCTTTGGGTGAGCATTGCCGCCGAGTCTCTGATGTCGAGATAATACATTTTCTGGCAGAACGCACCCGATTGAGTTCCGCAAACTCATTAGGTCCCTAATGTCATTTTGATGAAATATCATTACATTTTCTCGTGTGGCAGCAAACAAGTGTCATTTCGAACCAATGACATTCGCTGGGAATGACATTAAATTTGCCGTGTGGCGGGGGTACTCGGACACGGATGGATAAGAGTTTCGTTTTAAGGCGTTATACTAGTAGGCAAATCAATTACATTTTGGCAGAAAAATTAAAAAAAAAATCTCGATAAGCCAAAGCATGTATACAACGCAGGTAGCACCTGTAACATTTGGGTGTTCGATGAACCTCTTTCACAGGACGTCCAAAAAATTCTTACTGCGAATTGGTTGAGCCCACGTGCAGCCCTATGACTCCGGAACGTGCAGCGAATTGCACGTGTCCTAAGTAGAGCCACGGCCGCCCGATCCATCGAGCGGCCGTGGCTGAGCGAAGGGTCCTCGCTACAAGCCCCATCAGTTTTGTTAATCCAAGATCCGACGAGCTTCCCATTACATAGCAGGTTGCTTTCGGTTTACGTTACTGTATTCTTCGACGTAGCTACTGTATAATTTAACAAAATATTATCCGAACTTTGCTATATTACCTTCAGTCGTTTAACCAGTGGGGTTGCAGATAAATCTGACGCGCCGTATGTGGCTACGCAGCTTGCATTTAGTCTAACTGAACGTATGCGCCTGACGGAAACCTGACGCCATCGTCGAGCGCCTTGTAGCGAGTGTCATAGAAAGGAAGTCGAAACTAGTATTCCCACGGACGTCCATAGGTGGCAGCAGCAGCTCTGCGTAGCTCTGGCAAGCTGCCGTAGAGGCGGAAAATGTAAGCTGGCGTACGGTGCCAACACCGCTGCGTCGGAAATAGGATGTCGTACATTGGCTGCATACCAGCCAAGCAACCAATGCCTACATCTACAAAGTAAAGTACCCGAATGACTGTCTGACTGACTGACTGATTCATCAACGACCAGCCGAAACTGGTGGACCTAGGGTCTTGAAATTTCGGGAGTAGATTTCTATCATAGAGGAGGGGCTCACTAAGGTTGGATTTTTGGAAATTCCACCCGTGCGGGAGAAGGCGGGAATTGTGTATTCACAAATTCCTGATTATGTCATTCACCTGTTGGAATATCGATCTGGTTTTTGCTGATATATCTAAACCGTACAAATGTCTTAGACGTATTTACACGGTTTCGACCTAATCAACCCCTATAGGACGAATATTCGACTTGGCAGTAAATTGGGTATATTTACGAATACCTCAATAATTCTCCGGCTGTTCGATGTATAGAATTGGCTTTCCCGGACAAAGGTTGTTTTTAAAAATATGCAGAAATAAGTTTAAGGGTTTTGCCCTCAGACGATGCTGGAAGATGAGAGGGATTTTTGTGAAAAAAATTGCATTGATAATGATTGATTATGGGGTTTGACGTGCCGACGCTACACAGGCGATGAGGCGCGTCGTAGTGGAGGGCTTAGTATTAATTTTGACCACCTGCGGGTCTTAAACCTGCGCCGAAATCTCGAGTACACGGGCGTTCTCGCTTTTAGCCTCTATAAGAAAAGCGACCACCGCGGCCGCGAATCGAACCATAGAGCGCAAAGGCCTAACAGATGATATCAGTGCCAACCCAAACTGCTAGTACAAGAGGCTTGAAATTTCGGTTGTAAATTACCGGGTGGGCCAATATAACCACAAGTGTCACAGATATTCAGTAATGCGTAAAAGCATGTAAATGGGCCTAAATCCCGGGATTCTCCCCTTTACGTATTGGTTGGGGCACCCCAAAATTGGTAAGCGCTGCATAATGAGCAAATTGTAGTTTGATATTTGAATGGCCCTGCGTTATAATGAAGAATTTACGAAAGAAAAGTTGTAGCCTTTTTCAGTGAAACTGCACACCGATACCCCGCAATGACTAAACGGTGTCTGGCGTCCGTAGAGAATTGTACACAGAATGAGCTTTGAGGCATAGCCAACATTTTGTTTTGTGAATGCCCTGCAGCTCTCAGTGTAATATAGAATTTCTAGAAAAAGAAAGGAGTACTGTTTTGTCCAGTACATTGACTGTGCTACTGCCGCGAGTTTTATTCACAAGTCGCAATGTGATATTTCATCGTGCAGTTGTAAACAACTTAGCTAGACAACATGAAGCCGCGGCGAAGTTAACTCCTGTGAGGCCAGCGCCTGCAGAAGCCCGAGTTCCTGCGTGTATGCTGTTCTGAATGCTCGGAGCGGGTGGCCTCTCCGCCTGGGTGATCGAAACGCTGAACGCCTCTCCTTACGTCTCGTATTTGTCGACCGACTCGCAACGGCTCACCGAAAAATCAGTAACTGTGTCAAGCCCACTAACCAAAAATAAATGCCGCACGTCAGTCCCTTTCAACTCAGGTACGCCACGACGAAAGATTCGCGTTACGTCGATTTTCAGCTAGGCGTGGGATCCGCGAATTTTTTATGCGTACATGAATATCTTATTTCTTTCGTCAATGCTTACAGCGGCAGAAAACGTATATTCTTGTTTAAGTGTGTGATTCGAGGTTTCCTTCTCATCGCTTTGTTTACTTCTAATCACTAGCATCTCGGCGAGCAGCCAATGCCCTGCGGAAGCAGCGGCGTATCGAGACTGCGTTATAAAACTCTCTCTCCCCAACTGGGCGCTCGCTCGAGGGGTAGAATTTCACGCGTCATGCAGTTAGCGTGTGTTAGGGAAGTGTCGTTGTCGATACTTTCCGTCGCTGTCGTCGATCAACTGGCACTACACGATCGTGTGCGCAGGAAAAACACGACAGTTCTATATATCGAGCCACAGAAGATTACAGCGTTCTGTTTTGCATGCTTTCAGCAAACCAACTGCCGCCCCCCAGCTCCCCGCCGCCGCAGTCCCCTTCTTGCCAGGGCTACGTTCCCCGGGTGAAACCAGGGCCATAAAACTCCACGCGGCGCCCGCTCTCGGCTTCGTCAATTCTCCCACTTGTGAGGGGGGGGGGGGGGGGTTAGTAAAGAAGCACTTTAGTGGCTCGGGCTGTCGGCGTCTACTGTCGTTGTCGTCTCATGTCGTATCCTAAATCAAGTTGTCAAACGATGGTAAAAAAACAAACGTATATTGAATAAAGCCTGTTCAAAACACACTAACATGACTTGAGCTAATTTAAAATACAATAATAATCAGGATTTAATTGCATTACTAACGGAAATTTGTTAAATTCCGTCTCGAAATTGGTTTCAAACACCAGGTTTTCTTCTGTAAAGCCCACTTCTCAGCATGCCGCAGCGTGTGACATGAAGACAACTTACGGCCAGTCTGTCTCTCATTTAATTGCTTAAATTCGGTTCAACGCAAGCGAGGGCACCACCCGCTTCAGCAAGCGCGCGATCCCTCCTCTCACCAAGCTCTTATCCGGCGTCCAATCAGCGTGCGCCGTGTGGCAAAACAGAGACTTAGAATCTTTGAATACACTTATACACTGGAGGCTGCGCCTCTTCCCAGGTTTCACATTAGTGGAGATGGCCCGGGATTTTTTTCTGCGCCGTCTGAGGCTCTTGCTGAACATAGCTGTCCCCTCCTCCACCCCCCCCCCCCCTTTTTTTTTTGCGCAGTGAAGCGAACGTTGTCTAGCCAGGGAAGCCTATTCGCCCCGAGATCGAACACAGTCGGCCCCTGGCGATGGAGGGACGAACCGCTCCTAGTGTGGATCCCGCTCCCGCGTCGTCTGCTTGTTCACTTTGCGCCCGGCGCAAAACGCGTGCTGCACACGATAAAAAAAAACGAATATGTGCACTTGTACGGCACTAAGCAATGGCATAGTTACCTCTGCTTGGGGATTTAATGTAGCGATTCAACAATCGGCGGTCGTAGCGGGATATCCCGCCAGTTTAGTTCTGGAAAACATGTTCGCCGTGGTCACCTGCTTCAGCGTGAAACGTGTTAATAAACATTACTTCGACAGTTCGCACTTTTCTTATTGATGAGATCAGTCGTCTGCCGTTTCGGGAACGTCCAAGGGTGGGTTCTGAGGGAGGCATGGTGGAGGCATGCAGGAAAGAGGTTACTACATGAAACGGGTAAGAGACGACATGACCCGTACGTATACCCGTGCGTTTGCCACACCCTTGGAAAACTGAGCGGTGTCCTTTAAGAAAGAAGAAACAACAACAACAATTACACTGCACACAACCAAGGCACTATCGTTCATACAATAACGGGGACGTGTTTTACACACGTAAGAGCCTATATCACGGAATTCAACCCGTACTTTGTCGAAAATAAATGTCATTTTAGACAGCCGTTGCTTATACTCATGCGACATTCTTGCTAATTTTTATGTATTATTTATAGTATATTTCTGTGGATGGGCAAGAGTATTTCGAGGGGATTTCTCGGTAAAATGAAGCAGTTGTGAGTTTGCGTCTGTCCGGTGACATTTCGTGTGTCATTTTTATATACCCCATTTTCAAATCACGACATCATCACCTAATCCAAAAACGCGTTTCGCTCAGCATAACTGAAGGCCTAATAGGAAAAGGCCGTAATCCCTTAAGGTGGACCTAAGTTTAAAGAAGTAAAAATAGCGTAGTGTAATGCACGTTGTTACCCCCATGTGTGCAGGGTGTGTGCCACCACTGACTCGCTGGACTTTTTCCCCCCGCAATGATGGCTTTATATACCATTTTGAGAAAAGCTACCTTCAATTACTGGAAAATCTCTCGCCAAAAGAAGACTAACCAGTATTCAAAATACTGACATTTCTTGGTGAAGTACTGTTTTTTTATCGCTACGGAACACGACGCCAGGGGTACTACTTCCAATTGCAAGTGATACTGAACGCCAACGTATGGCTTTTCGCGTTGCATGCGTTGTGTTCTCGCTGCGTTTGGAACGTTGGCAGGAACCTAAAGAAAAGCACACAAAACGTTTATTCAAGCCTTTTTCTACCACTCCTCAAAAATTAAATGCTAATCAAAAACAACGTTCAGTTGACAACATAGCGCAGTTACCGGGAACCCGCCGCATTAGATGAACGTTTTACCGCATCTGTAACACGTCAACTTCATTTGACATCTTTATGGTTTTGTGATAGACTTTGTAAGCGACATTACGCAAGATTGCAAGCAGATCTCCCTGTTCTGGGCACCTGTTAGATTTTAAAAGGAACGCAAATTGAAACAGTGCAGATGTAGCAGAAAATTTGTGCTCACTGGGGGGTCCAAGAAGCTTGGTTTACACACTGTAACCCGTCTTGTCACTTTGCAAAAATCTGGCTAAACATGAGATGTTGATTGCACTGCGCAAGTTAGCAATTTATTTCGCAATTTCACTAACGATGAAAGCCTTAAATAAGTGACCCGACATCGTTATTCACCAAACCTTTCAAAGTCGCTAAAATTTCACCTAACTAAACCTGCGCGTAATTCAGCCGTTTGAACATTTAAATTTATAACCTCTGCGCTGGTTAAAATTCAAAAATTATATGTGGCCTTTCGAACTCACCCCCCCCCCAAAAAAAAAAAAAAAAATATCGTAAGCTCTTATGAAAAAGGTTTAGAGCATCCCACAAATGGAATAATAGAAGGAATGGAATAAAATGGAATGAAAGCTATTGAAACTGCTGTCGTAAACTGAATTCCAGAGATAGACGCTTCCTGATTTGTCTTTATTTCTGTTTTTATTGAAGCCATACTCGGGAAAGATCGAGCTTGCTACAAGCCACGACGTACAGGTTCATTTTTATTATTTCGGCCATTCTGAGATCCCCGATGGGTCGCCGCTTTTCCGACGTAGTAATGAAAGCTTATTGCCGCTTCCATGCAATACAGTGAACGTTGAGGAACCGAACTACAGTATACCACTCTTGTCTGCGCCTTTCATGCGCACACACAGCGCGAGAGAGGCACGATGCGCGCCCACAGCGGGCATTTTCCCGCTACCGCTCAGCGGAGCATCCACACTAGCAGCGCGACGCTGTCGCCACCTATATGTCGATCTCGCGGCGAATAGGTGGTCTACTAGAGGAGCTCTCAGATATTCACTAGGATATCAAAACATTACGCGTGGTTATAACAAAAGAAGGTTTCATGCCGTTGAGTAGCGGGCATGTTCTGTGCTACCGAGGACCCCAAGGAAAGAGGGAGCACGGGGTTGGACTCTTGATGCATGGATCGAGAGTACATGAACATGGCGGCGGGCAGGCCAGCGGTACAGCAGAGGGTGCTAAGAATCTGTGTTCGGACAGGCCACCTCTGGAAGTTGAACTTGGCAACGTTAAGCGCGCCAACTGTGTCCAGCTAGGGAACCTTAGCAGTGCTTTTAGAGGAGCTCTCGGGCATTGCATGACTGGGATATCATAGGACTTAGCGAGGTTCGAAGAGCGTAAGACTTCAGGGAGTTGAGTTAGTTGAGTATCGGGCCCATTCGGTGCTACCGAGGACTTCAAGAAAAGAAGGAGCCCGAGGTGGCGTTGGATAACGCCCACAACAGTAACTCTGCCCAAAACCGAACAGGAATCTACGTAAAAATCAATCAGCTGCCAAAACAGAATTCAGGGAAACCTGCAGGGAATTCTTGAGAAATCTGCGGGAGAAAGGGCTAAAAATAGGGAATATCTGAACCTTGAAATGGGAATTTTTCTCTCCAGTACCTAACATCACTGTTCTATCGTTACGTCGAGTTCCGTTTACCTGTCATAATTAGTTACGGTAGTTCACTGTGAAGTCGTAAACGTTACCGCATTCTCGTCTGCTGTCAATACATGACCGTCTACCGAGGGAGTGCGGTTACAGAAAATGGCTGTAACTTTCGTTTTATTAAAAAAATATATGAGAAGTAATTCAGAGTTATTTCTAAAGAAGTTATGTCCATGTGTCTATTCGATCAATATACACCAACATACATAACTCAATATAGTAATTCACCAATACAGCTTCGCTGGTCATCCATCTTCACAGAAGTTGAAGGGCTCTAAATTGTTATTTCAGTCGCTCTGGCTAGGCTGCGGATAGGTCACACACACGGGACGCACTCCCACCTGCTCACTGGAACTTTGGGACCCATGTGTAGCAGGCGTGGAAAGGGCCTATCCGTAGTCCACATACTAATCACATGCAGAGCACTTGACACAACACGACACAAACATTTCCCTGAATTATACAGACGACACATTTCTTTGCACCCATCATATTTTTTAGCCGACAAACCAATGTTTTCTAGTACGCGTGTTTTTAAGTTTTTAGCTGAGGTGAACTTTCTGCAGCTCTTGTCATATCACGTGTAATCGTCCTGGCCCTATACACCAGCCATCTCCATTGTCTTTTGTTTTGCATCACTTTTACTTTTAGTCGCATGTTTTAGTATTTACGGCCTCATCACAATTCAGTAACTTCTTCTTTGGCGCTCTTTGCCCATAGTCGGCCTTGCGCCAATAAAACCCAACTACCATCCTCATTAAATTGTTATTTCAGAATGCCTAAGAACTTAAAATGTACCAATTGCCTGGAAAAACGCCAACGAAACTTTGATCTACAAGAAGGGGGATGTCAAAAAGCCTAAGAAGCACAGAGTCATCCGCCTACGTTTGGCTGTGTAAGCGGTTTAACAAGGGAACAGCTAAGCGCATAAGCGAAAGCCTACATTTGTAACAACCGAGGGAGCCGGCAGGGTTTAAAAGGCTTCTCGACAAGCGATCACAGTCATGCCACCAATCCATTAATAGAAAAATCCGAGGGTATAACAAACCTAGTCATATGGTGTTTATTGACAACGAAAAAGCTTTTATTTCAGTAAACATTGCTGCAGTACTAAAAGCATTCACAGACCAGGAGATGAGAAGACTTGCATGAGACTCTTGGATGAGGTTACAAGAGATGTGCGGACAGGATAATCAAGCGAAAAGTTCTCTTTAGAAAAGGAGTAAGACTGGGGAACACCACCTCACCAAAATTGTTCTGAGCATGTCTCGAAGGGGTATTAAGGAAAGTTGACTGGGAGAAGGAAGGATTGCGAATAAATGTGGAGTACTTGAGCCACTTGAGGTTTGCGGATGGCATAATCTTGTTTAATAAGTCGAAGAAAACCAGCAAGAAATGCTTCACGACCTACAGTCAGAAAGCTTGGTATGGGGTTAACGATAAATGTGAATAAATAAAAAGTAATGGAAAAATAAACATGGTAGGAGCACCCTTTTCAAGCCGGGGAGCAAATTGTTAGAACACATAGATGAATATAACTACGTCTTGACAGGTTGCTCGTACTGATCCCAACCACGAGAAAGATATCCGACGGAGAATACAGGCACGGGCTGGAGTTTACTCGATAAGCACGCCCAGATAGGGAACCTTAGGCTACCTCTATCGCTGAAAAGAAAAGTACCAATACGTACTGCCGGCGATGACAGATGGGGCGGAAACTTGGCGCCTTACTAAAAATTGGAAAGAAAACTTACGTCGGCTCAACGGTTCACGGAACGAATGATGATAGGAGTAATGCTTAGGGACAGGAAACGATCTTCCTGGATCAGGGAACAAACTCGAGTAGAAGATATCGTAATTGAAACTGAGAAAAAGGAATAGACTTGGGATGCCCATGTAGTGCAACCAAAATGACAACCGGTGTACCCCGAAGTAACGGTCAGTGGCTCTTGAGAAACGGGAAACGACAAATGTCGCGAAAGTAGGGGAGATCATTAACTCAATGGGGGTACGAATTAATAAATTTTTGGGCGAAGAATGAGCTAGAGCAGCTCAGGACAGCAGCGAGTGGGGGACACTGGGAGGGACCTTCGTCCGGCAGTGGACTTATAGTAGGGTGACGATGGGTGTATTCTAATGATCTAAGCAAATCTTGCCCAATACGTGTTTTTTTTTATTTTCTCTAATTTATTTCAACGTGAATTGGGTGAAAGAACAGTGTTGTATAAATACATAATATCTTGCATATTGTCGGTTATTTGTAAATAGTCGATCCTCAAAGCTTTGGAAGTGTTATAGGATTTCGTTTAAGTGGCCACTCCGGAGCTGCGGTAAATTTGTTGTCTCGAGCGCCTTTGCGTGTGACCATTAAATACGCGCTACTCTGGAGGCCTTCATTTGCATGAAATGAGGAGAGAAGGAAGTTCCGACTTGTTTATCTAGCTACTGCTGTCACTTTGAAACAGCAAACCTTGAGTGTTGTCCACCCTCAAGCACAGCGGATTTCGCTTCCTCTTGTATCCCTATAGCTTTTTCCTGCCGTGTAAATGCTCGTGCATTTAAACGGCACAGTCAACCAGGAAAACCGTCTGCCCTTCTGTAACGATCGATGTGCCACCTTTCCGGCGCAGGCAAACATAATAGAAGGCGCTAAGTCATTTTACACTTCTTTTGGACCTTTTTTGACTGTTTGAATTTTTACATTTGCTCTTAAGAAATATCTTCCCAGTAATGCATTTGTGCATCGCACTAAAGCCAACTATAAGAGGGTAGAAGTGTAGCGCTCTACAGGGATAGGTGGGGTTTTACGGAGGTATTTAATATAAGGCCCCAGCGTGCTCATGTATGTATGTATTTATTGCACAAAAACAAGAAAGGAAGGTCCACCAACAGGCGTTAATTGTCTCGCCTAGGGGCGGACACCGGTGCTCATTTTTTAAAATGTAGAACCTGTTATATTGGCCCAAAAAAGGCCTTCTTACCAAAGCATTAGTGTTAGTACTGAAGCTGACTTTAAAAAGTCTCGGTATGTAGCGCTTTGTAGCGGTCACGTACAAGGTTTATTATGGAGGGATTTAATGATAGACGCTAGGACCTTCCTACGTTCGTATTAGACCGCTTACAAGGCTAAAAATTCCTTCCCAGTAATCATGCGTGGGTACTAGTCAAGCCGAATTTAAAGGGGTCGGTGTATGCAGAGCGGCTTAACAGGCCGACGTAGACAAAATACAAGTTTCGTTCATTGAAAAGGCTGCCTTGTCCTGATAACAATGCTAGTACTTTTATCGCCGACTTCAAAGAAATAAGGAATGTATCCTGAGAGGACTCAGGATTTTGAGAGGAATAAGGTTTATTGGAGCGAACTTGTCCTCCGCAAAGAACGCAAAGAATACACAAGTATCGACGAAGCAGTCGACAAAGTGACGTGCACAGACGATCGTCGGCAGATCGCATGCCGCAGCATTTCCTCTGCATGCATTTATCTACAGTGCTTTCGTTGCTAGTAATGTAAATTAAGGCCGAGAACGTTTTAGATTAGACGACAACAGTCTGACAGTAACTGCAAACACCCTTTCCTTACCAAAACCAGACCGCCTGTGCGGGACGCAAAAAGTGAAAACACGCTTCGTTTAGAATACAAGATAACGCACGGCCAGGCCCTGGCAACAAAGCATAAACAAGTCGAAAGACATGAATCGCGGTACTATGAGGGAAAACATGTGAAGCAGAGGCGACTCCCAAGCCACTTTCCGGCAAATTTTTATGACGTCACCGAATCTCGTTTGCGCAATAGGCGGCCGCCGATCGAAGCCGCCGCCAAGAAACATGTCTGGGAGATTGTGGTGGGGCCTCCTGATCCGTTTGATCGAATCGCGTGAATGCTAACGGGCAGTTAACACACTGATAACTATGTTCTTGGTGTTGAAATCTATTGCGTCCCTTCTCCCCCACATTCCGTCACTTTATCGCAAAAAAATTTGACAGTTTTTCATTATTTTTGCGTTTTTCTGGCGGTGAAGAACGTTTTTCGTGGCTGGAATGGAGCTCAGTGAGTTGGTGAAGACTAGTTCTTTCAAATTAGACACAGGCTCATTTTGTCTTTGTGGCCCCTTTAAGCATTCATTCCAGAACTCTTACTTCAAAGTTCCTGCAATTTTTTTTCTTGCTGCAATACAGTTGGCAGCCGAGGCTACGTGGACAAGTCCAGCATTTTCGTCCCACACGTAGCAATCGGCCCCGGATTTGTCGGCTCCATGAAAATATTTTCACGGTTTTTCAACAACTTGGAGAATGCAAAGGGGTATGCAGCAGCAGATTGGGGTCTTAAAAAGTGAACTTCACAGCTTCTTTATTACTACATCAAATACCATGAGATACAATATCATGAATAATACCCCAGTCACAATCATGCACTGGAACCGTCGAGGGTTCCGTCTGAAAGTAGGAACTCTCCCCAATTTGACCAAGCACAAGCCACCCAAACCCGACATCGTGGCACTCAACGAGACCCAGTTCAGATCGGCGGCAGATTAACACCTCAGGGACCAGTTCTGTCGCAATTATTGTTTATTCTATAGCAGTGATCAAACTGCCCGGCCAGCTCCAGGCTGTTGGAGGCGTGGAGCACGGGCTATACGCTGACGACATCACGCTCTGGCAGACCGGGAAGCAATCAAACGTGAGCACCATCATCCTAAAACCACAAGAGACGGCATTCATCGCCCGTGACTTCGGTGATCGCAAGTTCTGCAGCTACGAAAGAGCCTTGGAGCACATGGCCTGCCTCTGCAGCCGCATCTCAGGCCTCCCTCCCGCACGCCCCTATCCCGGTTCCTCGCACCGGCTCTCGTCTTGCCTCCGTTTGAGGGCTGCCATACGCGCCGCAAGAAGTGACTCGTCCCAGCCCAAAAATCTCTCACGAACCTGTCCTAGAACCCGCACAAGGAACCAGGCATCCTGTACAGGCACAAACAGAAGCCACAACTACCAGTGCCGCCCCCTTTCTCCCTCATCGTTCTCCCAGGTCTTGGACGCTTGTTCTGGACAGCCCCTCCCTCCAAGACCAGCTCCTATTGGACGGGAAGCCACTTCCACGGCACTCGGATTTTCCAGAGCCAAAAGTGCGGTCTTCTTCTCCCCTACCCCAATTTCCCATTTTAAAGGCCTAAAAATTGCGTTCAGCCACCGGCTTCGTATGGGTCACGCAGAAAGCAATAGAATAGGAAACAGGAACCACGTGACAATGACCATTTTTAACGGTGATACCGTATTTACGCGATTGTGGGTCTACCCATTTCTGTAAATTTGAAAACATGAAGTTTGGAGGTGGACCTACAATCAAAACTTAAACTTGTATTGCCGGCGATTTCCGACTCTACCTATTGCGTATAGTAGTTATGCCGGAAGTTCGTTTGCAATACTTTTTCCTGCTCTCACTGAGCTCACGGTAATCCACGCGGCATCTTCCGTTGGCTGTTTATGAGCGCTCCCACGACCAGCGTCGCGTCGCTGGTGGTGGTGGAGATGATGCTGGTGATCCCAACTGGTCTGACGGGCCAACTTCAGCGGCTTGACGGGAGCATCAACAAGTCATTCAAGAATCTATTCTTAATCAAATACAATGAGTGGCTTTCGGAGGACAATCGATAACTCACGCCAGTCGGTCGCACTGTGAAGAGGGACTCCCTGGCTACCATATGTGGGTGGGTGGATTACACGTGGTTAGCTCTTGCGCCAAGGTTGGGATGTGGTATTTTGCAAAGTGCGGGATCCCACTGGACGACGACGTGCTGTGGGATCGCAACAGTTGCGACGGCAGCAGCAACACTAGCGAAGACGATGATACTAGCGAGGGTGATGTGTAGGTCAGGTGGCCAATATATTTTGGCTGTTGAATGAACTAGTGTGTTCTGGCATTTTTTATTCTTTTTAATGCGTAGCATTCTTTGCCGAGTACCTCCACAGCCAGGACCATGTAACGCCCTGCATTTCCACAAAAATGCAGATATCGGAGAAGTTTCACATGTAATCGCTATAATGGCGTAAATGGACATAACTTATCGCACGAAAATTTGAAAAACTATAAAATAAGAAAAATATAAAAAAATACGGGAAATGGCGGAAGGTGTACCTCCCTGCATTTCCAAAATAATAAAGATTTCGCGAAAGTTCCACCTGTTACGGTTATTATAGCGTAAATGAAGATAATTGGTCGAACGAAATTTGAAAACTAATAAAAATAATAAAAATATGAAATAATTACGGAAAATGGCGAACCATGTAACGCCCTGCAATTCCTCAATAAGGCTGATTTCCTGAAAGTTCCAAATGTAATCGTAATGGAGACAATTGGTTGTACGAAATGTTGAAAAAATACAAAAATATGAAATACATTTAAAAATTACGAAAAAATGGCAAAACGTATAACGCATGGCATTTCCACAATAATGCAGATATGGCGAAAGTTCCACCTCCAATCGTTTTAACAGCGTAAATGGAGTTGGTGGAACGAAATTTTCAAAACTTAAAAATAAGGAAAATATAAAATATTTCGGAAAACGGTGAACCGTGTAACGCCCTGAATTTCCACAATAATGCAGATTTCCCGACCGTTCCAGATGTAACCCTCATAATAACGTAAATGATGTAATTGGTCGACTAAATTCTGAAAAACTAAAAAATAAGAAAAATATTTAAAAATTAGGGAAAATGGCAAAACGTAAAACACGTGTAATTTCCGCAATAAGGCAGATATGGCGAAAGTTCCATCTGAAAGCGTTTTAACAGCGTAAATGGCGATAATTGGTAGAAAGAAATTTTGAAAAACCAAAAAAAAAAGAAAAAAAAACCAATTACGGGAAATGGCGAACCGTGTAACGCCCTGTATTTCCACAATAATGCAAGATTTCGCGAAAGGTCCACATCTAATCGATATAATAGCGTAAATTGAGATAATTCGTTGGGCAGGATTTAGAAAAACCAAAAAAATTGGATGAAAAAAACTCACACTCAAGACAAGTGGCATAAGAATGCTACGCATTGGTAGATAATTCTCTGAAGTTCTGCAGAATGTTTTTCGAAGTGGTCCTCCTCCTGGAAGTGCGATGTGGTGGGGGAGGGAGGGGGCGTCGACCTACAATCGAGTCAACCTACAATCTCGGAAACATGATATATCTTGAACGTGTTTAGCTGCAAGCATCTGATCTATCGCTGAGAGCTTCGTATTTGCGCTCTCTGTTTACGACATAAAATTGTAATCAATGGGAACAAAGCGTGACCTGCACATGTTAGAAGAAACCGGAAACAACTTCCCAAAAATTTATTGGCAATTCTTGCTGGTATCATATTTTTTTCACTCGCATGAGAAAAGCTCCAGTCAGAGCTCACCAACCCGTGGAGGGGAAACGATAAGGGAAAGCTAATTGAGAATTACTACCGCTGTTGCTATTACGTTTGAGATATAAAGAAAGAGCCGCATAGAGGTTGTCGAATTTGCAATAATGGTAACGCATAGAGTGTAAATTACAGACAGAAAACGATTTTGTTAAATTGAAAGCAGGGTGTCGAACCGGAACCAAAATAAGCCGAAAACCGGAACCGCACCGGTATTTTTGCCGGAACCGAACCCGAAACCGAACCGTTACATTTTGAGCCCGCTGAACCCGAACCGGAACTACACCGAAAAAATAAAGAACGCTTACGGGTTCACGATTAAACGGTCCGAACACCCTTTGTTAACAGTGTGCGGTCAACAGAAGAAAGAATTTCAAGCACTTTGCCCTTTTAGAGCAGTAACCACAATATTAACGCCTATACGTGGTGCAGCATGGGGGAAGGTATGCGCGCCCATCTTTCAATGATATATTGCTGCTGGCCCAGTAGGCGGTGTACAAGGCTGAGCGCGACGCACTTTCGGCATTCTGCGGCTGTGTAGGAGCAATCAGGCCGCAAGATTGTTGCACAGTGCAACGGCAAAGTCCCACACCCCAAATGTGCCTTGTTGTTGTATTTAATAATGTTCTGAGAAGCGTCGCACACCTAGAAAATGCAAGTACTTGATCAATGTGATCAGCAAGAGGAGTTCAGTGGCTAAGCCGCTGGTAAAGATGCATGTTAGATTCTGCAAGGATGCATGTAAAGATGCTGGCCATATCACCCAGCGAAACCACCGAGAGAGAGAGAGAGAGAGAGAGAGAGAGAGAGAGAGAGAGAGAGAGAGAGAGAGAGAGAGAGAGAGAGAGAGAGAGAGAGAGAGAGAGAGAGAGAGAGAGAGAGAGAGAGAGAGAGAGAGAGAGAGAGAGAGAGATTTTTTCTGATTTCGACAAAAAAAAAAGAAACGTCTATGTGTCGATATACCCAGGTAATCAAAATTTCCAAGTAGTGAAAATAATTCTGCCGCCCTGCAACATACCGTGCGCGTCATAGCAGGCATAGCTTATGAGCACCAAACGCGCCAACATCTTTTGACAAGTGCGTTTGCGTGGGAAAACAAAAAGAAACGGCCCAGCACTTTGTTTGAAAGCGTTCGGTGCAGACTTCACGCATGAATAATTTCTGCTTCTTTTAGCTGCTTTCAGACACCGAATAGCACAAAGCAAAGAGGTAGTAGATTGTTGTCTATACGTCCCTTCCCTTGCCCGACCTTTCGCATAACTTTTTTTGAAATTTGAGATAGAATGCCCATTGGCAGAAAAATAACCTATTTACGTAGAGATGGGCACCCGTCTCTCGGAGGAAGGCAAAAAGGGAGTGGTGGTGGGGTCCCCAGAGTCACCGCTGGAGGTCCGGGGATCTTCCAGAATGGAGGCCTGTGCCTCTCAGGTGTCGCCTTCTGGCTGATCCAGTGAAGCACACGCCCATATTACATGGTCCGCATCAGCTTGTTCGGCAGGAGCTGTGTAGAAGGGGCAGGTGTCATCGAACGGGGCATGGTAGAGTGGAGGCCACGCCCGGGTCACAGCAGGTGAAAGCGCCACTTCAACGCTAAGTCTACGCAGCAAAACCTTTCCCAGCGAACAAGTCTTCTGGGGAGGTCCGTTCCACACGGTGGGATGAGCGCACGTATGGCGCGACGCAGATCGTCCTTCCGTTGGAGAAAGTTTTCTAATGGACCGGTTGTTAACATTGGCAGCGGCCGAGGAATAGACGTAGGGTGACAAGCCCTATCCGCTGCAATGTGAGCGGGGAGCGTATTCCGCCGAATCCACAACAGCCGGAGAGGGCAGGGGTACCTGTCTAGTGGTGTGTGGATGTCCCTTGAAATAGGGAAATTGTTGGATACTCTGCGCAAATCCGGCATCGCCGCCGCGGAGTCCGTATAAATATGTAGGATGGAACCCACTGGGGCGCGCTGTAGGGCCGGCGTTAGTACCTGTAGGCCATACCGAATGGCTGCGATCTCCGCCAGTAGAGATGGCAGGGTGCCGATGGTTTGGTAGAGGGAAGTTTGTCAGGTGTGTGGGTAGGAGGGACACTGCATCACAGTAGATAAAATGCCATCCAGGGCCCCTGCGTCCACGAAGGCCTGTACCGCATCGTACTGGGTTTCAGCCGTCAGTAGTGATCCTCTCGCACATGCTTTCCCGGTAAATCGAGTGTGAAGTCGAGTCAGTGGTCGATTGTCGTAACCTGCTGATACAGCCATACAGCCAAGACGGCCTGGTTACAGGGCGATCTGGGGGAAGCAGGTACAGAACAACCCATGTAGCTAGCTAAGGCCGCTGCTTCCACCACAAAGGAAGTTTGTGCATACGGGCTGAGCGGCGTTGCTCAACCAGTTCTTCAGGCGTGTTCAGCTGAGCCTCAGCCTGGAGAGATGGTATCGGGGTCATTGTAGGGAGAAAAGTGATGGTGCGCATTGCCGCTCTGTTAATAGCCTCAAGTCGGGCCCACTCCGTCTGAGTCATGTACTGGAATTGCGCCTGATAAACCAGTCGAAGCTGCAGTACTGACCTCACCAAGAGACGAGCCATTTTGGCGCAGGAGCCACCAGACTTCTGCGAGATGCGTCGAGTCGTGTGTAGCATCTGGCCTGCTGTTTGTCGGGCAGATCGAAGCCACATGGCAGCCGGCCCAGAAGCATAAATTTTTAACCCTAGCCCGCGAAGAGATGTGGCAGTGCGTACGGGTTGGCCGGAAAGTTCGAGTATTAGGGGAGAAATCGCCAGTTTGCGACGCCCCCAAGAACTGGCCACAGACAGAACGGCTGTTTTTTGTCCGCTGAAAGTGTTGGTCCAGCGTATTGACACCATGTCTGCGTGTCTGTCAAGGCTTGTTGAAGGCACACACTTTGCCGATGCAGGTCTGGGTGGATGGCCTATAACGAACTTTTCATCACTGGGGAGGCGGCGAGTGCCATTGGGCTAATATGAACGTTAGCTTTTTAGTACGCATAAAGCAGACAAGTTTGTGGCGGCCATTTGGGGTCTTACGTTCACGTCAGAAGTTTGTTACCAGTTGACCAAAGATGTCACCACAATAAAGCTAATGAGGCCATATTTCGTGCTTTGCAGCTCCTGAACTACACAAATTCTGCAACATGTCTTTGAGGCATGTGATAAAGCATAACCATGGGTTCAATTTGTGAATGAAAACAAATCCAGTATGACCTTTTTTATAGTGGTTTTAAATATAGAGCAAAATTCTTGACTTTCATGCAGTTCAGTGCTTTTTTTCGAATTCATCTACTTTTTCAACATCAACTAAAATTGGCACGAAGAAAGAAAAAGGATGAACGAATAATACTATTGAACTCCCTATTTTACTGAGAACAACAGCTAGTATACGACATATTGGAAATTTTCGAAAATGCATTGTTTGTTATTTTTCACTAGAATTATCTCCTCCTGCAAACCAAAAATAAATACTTTAACTCATTTAAACGTGTACACTGCACAGTCTCGGCAGAAAAAAGGAATCCGCGGTGATAGCTGCGACAGTTCCTGTTTTGCAAAGGTGAAAGTTTTGAATTTTGCGCGATTCGTTCCACGTGCTTGTTACACTAGCCATCTGTGGGCTTTCTTTTTTGGAAAGAGAAAGTGTTTTCCTGCCGAGAAACCCCAGGCATCTAATTCTGTGTACGGA
The DNA here is from genome assembly GCF_048455015.1 of Haemaphysalis longicornis. Lineage (NCBI taxonomy): Eukaryota > Metazoa > Arthropoda > Arachnida > Ixodida > Ixodidae > Haemaphysalis > Haemaphysalis longicornis. The sequence continues at coordinate 298,278,847 of NW_027526203.1, read as the reverse complement.
AGGAGCGCTTTATAAATTTTTTGTCCAAATGAAAAAAAAATTGGCCACGTATCTGCTCCTTTCGTTGCAAATGTCGACGCAAGACGATAGTGGACTGGCGCACCTGGGAAGTAAATGCACCCTCTTTTCCGCTCACCTCTCATGCTGTTCGTCTCCCGTCGCGTTCCTTCCAAGATAACACGCAAGAGGTTTGCTCAAGTCAAATTAAATTTACCGTGTTCCACTGCTCCAAGTCGGGTGCCTCTATGCCAGCGCTGCCGTATGGCGGAGACGCGCGTTAATCGAGGCACCCGACTACAACGTTTATAGAACCACGTTGCCCTACTCCCCGAGCGTTACAAGCGGAACGTGGAACCTATCTAGTGGAACCTTTCGCTGCTGTTGCCATTTGATTTTTGCGAATTCCGCCAGGTAGCGCGGGCCACATCAGGCGATGGTTTTCTGCAGTTGATGTAGTATTTTATTTGCTTTCGCAAAAACAAGCCCCCATATATGTTACTGATTTTTGATTTTCTGAATTTTATTTGCGTAATGTTTTGTTCAACAATTTTGACAAGTATGAACTAACACCGGACTTAGACGTTTATATTTGGCTGTGAGTATATAAGACTATTGCGCAGCGTCTGTTTCAGTTTGGCCGGCTGGCTGAATCAAGTGACAGACAGACAGACAGACAGACAGAGAGACAGACAGACAGACATACAGGCAGACAGACCAAAATTTTCCCGTTAAAGTAGCCCGAGAAAGACTATCGTATTTAAAATATCAACCGCACGCACCTGTCCCACCCGTAAAAGCACCGCAAAGTAGCCCCTGGGACGACATAAGGGCTGCGCGAAAACGTGGCTGCTTAATTGTCACTACTTCATCTGATTTCACTAATATATGATCCAACTCTTTAAATTTGTCTGAAATTGCACCATTGTCATAGGGGAAAAGCAGTATTTTGAATTTTTTTGTTTATAATTTACTTTTTGGTCGCTTTAAACTGCAAATCATTTTTTTTTCACGATTCGCTAATAATTTAACACACCGAACCGGTTCAAGCTCCTTAACCGGTTCGCGAACAGGTTAGGCACGTAATTTAGTCGAACCGGAACTGAAACGAAACGAAATGAATTGTTCCAAATCCGAACCGCAACTGAACAGATATTTTTTTTCGGTTAAACCATGGCCGCGAGGAGGTAGTCTACGTGGGTGCAACCGAATACAAAGTGCAGGATGCCTGGACAGTTGCAGCCTTCGATAACAAACTCAAGCCCATAACCGCAGCCACTGTTTATGGTAGCCGGCCGGAAGAAGCGGAAGAGGCGGCAATCCCTATTGCAATCACTAGTACCAAAGCAAAATTTACCGTCAGCGACTCGAAAACGGCTGTGCGTAATTTTGCACACAACAAAATTCACGAAGAGGCATCTCAAATTGTAATAAGAAATCAGCTCGAACCCCGCCAGATCCAGATTATCCGGATTCCTGCGCACTCGTCCCATCCAGGGAAGGAAGCGGCGAACAGTTTTGCCCGCGAACTCGTCAACCGGTGCCTGCGAGGGTCTAATGAGCGCATGGTTACTTATCAAGAGATTGCATCTCACTCCATAAATGAACGGCTAGTCTACTCCATAAATGAACGGCCTCATTATTCCCTAACAAAAATCCAGCAAGCTACACGGAGGCAACTCCAATTCCAAAACTTTTCATTAAGCGTATAAATTGGCCCTGATGTACCCAGGTCTGCTTACACCAAAAGTCGAATGCATGAGGCCGAAAAAGTCGACCTGGCCCACATAGTATATGAATGCCCTGAGCTCAAACCTAAAGCCGAATAGCCTCTCTGAAACCAAATAAAATGGGAGACTGCGGTGACCAGCTCCGAGCCTGAGACCCAAATTCGGGCCATAGACTGAGCTTTGGAAGTCGCCATTAAGCAACGGCTTCCGTTTACTTCAAGGAGTCAAGATGCCCATCATTATTCGAACTCAATGGTTGCTTATGAAATAAAGATGTTCCTCCTCTTCCCCGGTACACTGATTACAAGGAAATGCTTTATCAATGTGTTGTCCTTATAATACCCCAAATTACCTTGCTTATATATACTAAAAAATGCTTGCTCCTATAGCGGCTTACCATATATTACAGAGCAAGCGATCCTATAATACCTGAGCTAGTTTAACTAAAAAACCAGGGGAAGGGAAGGGAAGCGAAAGAAAATGAACTCGGGTCCGGGCTGTTGCACCTGTTCGTGTGGGCTTTTAGGCTGTATTCGCAATCGAGAAACACAATGATGGCACTTTCGAACTACCAACCTTGGCAATAATCGCGTTACTGGGGTTAAAAAGGTCGGGAGCAGAGAAAAGCACCCAGGGCAAGACATAGTGAAAGTACGCTCCCAAATCGCCGTGAAGATCCTTTGTTCGTAGTATTTTTTCGCTAAAACGGGTATTGAAACAACGAAGTCCAATATTATGCAGTCTTTTCGGAAGGAAATTGCTCTCTGAGGTTCGCGCGGCACTGGAGGTTGGGGCTGAAAGGGGTAATGTCGCTACTTGGAAGTGAACGGACGCGTGATGACTTCAGGAGAAGTCGTCGATGCTTGCATGATCGTGTGAACGTTGCTCCCCGTCATTTACGGCAATTCCGCGGCACGTGACGTGACTTGTCGCACGCGTACGGGGTGGCTCAAGGGCGGGCTCGTCGTAGCGACTGTTGCGTCTCCCCGCCGCCGGCCAGAAAGCGACGGCGGCGACCGACTGCTCTCGGGCACGTGCGCCGCGTTTCCACAGGCGGAAAAAGGAAACTGCGCGAGTGCCGGCTCGAGAGCGGCGCGTGCCAGGAGCGGCCGGCCCTTCCAACAACAGCCGGCCCCTTGACGCGCGTGGCTGTCCTGCGCTGTTTACTACGCGTAGATCTGCGCCTAATAAATAGGAAAAACTGCTCCCGGTGTGCTCACGATTGCCCCTCGCCTACAGCTTTTCGCCCGCCCGCCCAAGGGCGTCTCTGTCAGAAGCTGCGAGGGGAGTACACATCGCTCACAGCGATTCGCTCCGCTCCCCGCGATTATTGCGAGCTGATATACAAGGTTACAGAGTGTACGACGTGTTTCAGCGTTTTGCGCCCTCTTGACGCAAGGCACCGTGACTCAGTAGCGATGAATTCTGCTGGCTCATTGAATGTCTGGAGCAAGCCTCTTTGCCTTCGCGTTAGCAGCAGTTCAGTTCACTGCCAACTATAGTGGAACGGCAAGAGTGCACTTTATCACTTATTTGTCTTGCTTAAAGCGAGAACGGTACTTTCGGCAAACAAAAAAACGGTTAACTTGACATATCTGCGCCTGTTTCCTTAACGTTGACTCCTACCAATTCAGCGTTAAACCAGCTTCATGGTGATTAAAATTGGGCACTATCGTAATTATCATGAACCGCGTTCAAATAAACACCAGACCCTCTGGTTAACTCTATAGCTATGAAGCAACCAAGAAAAACAGCCGGAGGGCTTGCCTCGGTAGCGTACTAACAGATTTTTTTCCGTGTTCGATTGGTTTTTGGCAGGCATAACAGGACCGTATAATGAGTGGGCAGCCGCAAACAAGATTGCAAGCTTTCCTGCTGCTGGCCATGAACAGCGCAGACGTGGGGGAATATTAAAATGCAACCAAGGACAGCGTAATGGAGGAAATATAAAATACGGCAAGGAAGCCAGCGAACGGGATTTTCCGTGGTCCTGATCTTTTTCTTGGTCGTTAGCGATCCGGCCTGGTTTCTGGGACGCAGGAAACTTGCGAACGAAAGTGGGGACTGCAGACTCAATATACGGCCCGTCCGTATACCAGCTCAACCTCTGGGGCACTAAATTGAGCAAGGGTGTTTTTTGGAGAAAAGAAAGTAACCGCTGGTTGCTAATACGAAAGAGCATAACAGGAAAAGTGACGGTGGCACACAAGGTTTACCATGTATTTCTTGTGCATGCAGAAGGCACGGGTTCATGTTAGGTAATGTTTTAGGGACGGTCGTAATGCTGCCTATAAAACATACCCTACCACAGCGGCCGTAGTGTAGAGGTTTTAAACTTAACACGAGAAGAAATGGGAACATTTATGTCCAGTAAAACAAGTAGCACCTCATATTATGAGTTCAGCGCATAATCTTGACAGTTTTTGATATTTAAATATCAACAGGCAAACTGGAATACGGGGCATGCGAATCAGAAGCAATATCGGCTTGCTTAGCAGCTCCGTAGGAAGTAGCAACACCAACGGCACGGGAGCTACGTTCTGCGTTTTTCTACTGACAAACAACACATGCACACAACGCCAACGCAGATACAGAAGTTCTTTTGTGTAGTATCACGTAATCACAAGGAATCGAAGAAAGAAATTCAGTGCCCTTCCACTCTGTGAAGAAGGAGGACCAGCGAAGCTGGGCGCCGTCTAAGGAGTGCATGAAACAAAACACGTTTGCTTGTCATTTGCGATTGAGCATACTTCCTAAACAATGAGCTGAATGAAACTCAGGAGTCCGGCTTTATTCTAGCGGACAAACATGGGGCTGTCCGTTTGCGTCCATCGTCGTAGGCATCTTACTGTCTGTGTAATACACCAACCCAAACCTCTCGACCGCGGACGACAGCACGCAGGTCGTATTGGGCCGCGAGACGTCCATGTTTAAATCTCCCACCAAGCACAACGGACATGCCATCGGTGAGGACATAAAGCCTATCAGCGCGTGCACGCTCCCTCCTTTTCCTTCCAACGCCCCCCCCCCCCCCCCCCTCTTTTACGCTTAAACGGGCGACCGGTGATGTGTGCGTGCTTAGACCTGATGGACACCTGTGCAAATGTTGCTGCGAAAGTCCTTCAATCTAAAAAAAAAAAAAAACTAGGCTTACGGCGGCGTTCCAAGTAGACAAGTTTCTCTTCATCCGGGAGGGGTTCGGAGCTGCTCGTCGGGCTGGAACTTGAGACGGCAATGGCGGCTGCATGTTCTGCGATACCGGCTTTATACGTTTTCGGGCTCATTCGCGCTACTGTGGGCGCCGTTTCTCGTTCAATTACAACTCTTGCTCGTCCGAGCGAAAGACAGGCGTCCGTCCCATAGTGAATTAAAAGTGCAAGGGCTGATAACAGCGCTGGCAACATTATCAGCCGATTTAGCAACTTGTGAAAGGGGCATCGGTGGTGGCAAAACGTATAAAACTTGTGAAAGAGGCGTCAACGGTGGAGAGGAGGAGCGCAGAAGCGGTGCACAGTAAAGTGGCTTCACCGGATTAAAACCTGGGGATTAGCCATATACAGCTTCGGTGTAAAATTAGTCTGCTAGTTTTATACTGAAAACATGCCTGCGCACTTCGTTGCAAGTTTTAACAGGTGCAGGAGTATGTCCCGTTATAGAAAGTTCATTCCTATTAACTACACGAGGCTCATATAGTCATATATGAAGACGCAGGAGTTGTGTGCGCCCGTCACGTATCGTGAGCTCGTGTATCGCTTGCGGTGTACCCTGGGCTAAATAAATGATGCCTATAGTGATAACCAAATAAAGTTATAAAATTATTTCACAACGCAGAAAACTGACACAAGCATTGCATTCGAAAGTGTCGTGAAGCACTCTTAGCAGATGAAACACACCGGGACGCACACAGGGTCTCGCACACGAGGCGCACAGACCAGTGTTCGAGTAATTTTTCTCCCAGGAATTGCTAAAGAGGTTAGTATTAATGGTGTCTTTGCACATCGAAAAAGCGCATATTTCTGTACCATTCCTTCTCGAGCCATTTTTGACGGTAGGTGGGGTAAAGCCGCCCTGGCTCGAAAAGATGACAGCTCTGATCGTGCACGTGTCAGCAAATTATTTCTGGTCAAATGTGTTGGTGAAGGGTATGATGGAAAAATATTTTGGGCGCGAAACGAAATTTTGCGCTCATAATTACTGCAATAGAGTGCTCGCAGCCGGCATGACCGGAAGTGGCGACGTCATCATTCCAGGTGAGCTCGAAAACATTTCGCTGCCGGGTGCGATAGGTTGCATCACCTCCTGATTTTCTCTGCAAGTGTTGTCCGCAAACGTACATAGAATTTCTCTCGCCTGACATGTACCGACCGATGCGCCGCTGCCTGTAAACACGCTTTCCAGAGCTGGCTGTGAGGTGGTATGCAATTTAACGCTAGCATACTGTTCGTTAGCTTTGCAGCTGACGAATGATAACGGTACAGTGACGTTAACTCTTGCAAACTATTTAGAAACCAGGGTTGAGAAATGGTGGAGAATCCGTGGCACGAAACGAGCCAATTCGAACAATTCAACAAGATGTTTGAACAGCCTTTTCTAGCGCGACCGGAAGTATCCTCTGGACTGCACGGGAAGAACGAGTTGCGCACTGGATACACGCGCAACTCGCTCTGACATTTGTGACCATGCATTGTGACCACGAGTGTGATAAGTCAGTTAAAAGAGACAACTATAGAGGAACACGACAGCGCTCAAGCGTATTGCAGGCGATGCAAAGAAGTAAAGGCGCCTGTGTGGCCAGAATGCGCCGGCGGTGAACGAAAGGCGCACCCCCCCCCCCCCCCCCCACTACACTTACCCTCACAGGTGCTGCATGAAAAGATGTCCACTAGTAGTAACAGACACTCAATGACACTATAATAAGCGGCATAATAATTATGTGGATCCAAAACATGCGCACGAAACAAGTCCATATCTTTGCAGCAAAACTGTGAGCTTTCTGCTGTGCGGCAAATATTATACTTGACAGATATGACGTTGACCTCGTAGCTTAACTACCTCGCTATCTTAATTGCTGAGTTAAAATGGCGCTTCAGGACCACTTTAACGCAAGGGTTAGACTTTTTAACTCTAATCCAGCTACAAAGAGGGTGATTAATGGCAAGGATTTAAAAACTAACTTACAAAGATGGTGGCTGATAGCAAGACTATCCCTTAAGCCCTGAATTTTTTCTTACAACGGAAAATGTTTTTTTCTGTATGTTTTCATTATTACTTGGACCCTTTGGGCTTACAAACAAAAAATTGAGCTTTTGATACAAGTAATTAGTTATTTAAAAGCATGACATCTAATTAGGTCACTAGGCAATTAAAATTAAAATTTGCCGCAGAAAACATTTACTTGTTTTCCTAAAATTTCGAAAGCAGTGAGCCCACATACAAAAAATAGGGCTGGTGGTGCAAGTATCTTTGGATTTACAGCCATGGCATCAAACTAAGGCTTCACTCCTTGGGGCCACCCTGACGTCAGTTTGCACTTCACGGCAATGCCTTACTCTTTCTAGCATTCAGGTTTAGCAAAAAAATGAACAATGGGGATATCTATCGATAGAGGCATCGTTCAAGAACTATTTCCCAGAAAACTAACTTTTTTGGTTTTGTTCTCAAATTGCTAGAAGTCTTTTGGTTCATGTAGTAAATATAGGACGCCATGGCCGAAAGGGATATAAACACACCTACTGTCGCGGCAATCTAAACGCAGTTAACGTGTCGGCAGCAGTGTAAGAATCTTGTCAGTTCAATATTTTGGGGCTAGCCGAAAACTGTTGATACGAAGAAAGCAGCCCTGGCGCCATAACCTCGCTACATATGCGCTTGACTAATACTCTCAGTGCGGCAGCACACGTCTTGCTTCATGCTTGTAAACAACGTGTGGTAAGCTGTAGGTTTTAGCCGCTATTGTGCCTACACTTTTCCAGCAACCACCAATGTCATGGGTCTACCGACAGCATCGCCTTATTTTCAAGCTGTGCAACCGCCTCTACTGTGACAACAGCAACTGCTGATGCCAGCGCCACCGCATTGCTGTGATATTGGAAGGGGGGGGGGGGATGTGAAGGGGGCATATGTCGTATAGTGGGAGTGTTGGAGCACCTAATGACGTCAGGTCAGTTCTACAAGTATGCCCGATACCACCGATACATTTTGCGCTTTACAGCAAGCCCTTCGGTTGAATAATTTTTGCTTCTCATTTCAGCAGCTGCGTAGAGATCGAATGGAAACAGCTTCATGCACTCTTGCGCGGGGATCAGCGCTGGATTCATTTGTTTTTCTGTGACCAGAGTTTTGCATTCGTATGTTTTGTTATCTGCAGAAAAGCTTTACCAAACAAAGTCGCATATACAGGGTGTCCCAGCTATCATGCACCAAGATTTAAAAAAAGAGAAATTACCTTACTCGAAGAAAACCTAGTGCATAATGTTTCTAGAGCAGTGTACTAGTGGGCAGTAATTTTTTCGTTAATGAGATTTAGATAATTAATTTTAATTAATTATCTAACTCGACAAATACTGTCCTAATCATCAAGGTGTCAATGAGGCACTTGTGGGTACGGACGAGAGGAATCTAACTGCGGTATTGTCAGCGATGAACTAATTGCGTACTCATTTATTCTGACTGATAAAGAAACCCCGCGAAATATAAAAAATACCACGTGACGGCGCTCCCACCTGCATCGTAAAGTAGCGCCCTCGAACAACGTTTCTCTTAGCTAGCCAGAATGAAATAAATGAAAGAAAGAAAGAAAGAAAAAATCGCGAACGAGCGTTTGCTTTATCTGCCTCATCTGCCCCAGCGGAAGCAACGCGTCGCGTATAATGCTATTTCAAAATGAGGTGTGATAACGGTTATCTTAGCGTAGGTTGAGTGCACGGATGGTTCGTTTTTTCGCCTCAGAACCTGTTCCAACAAAAAAGAATTGAAGAAATCAGCTCGAAAGTTTAAAGGGGCGTTTTGCTTTGCCCCAGTCGGGATGCGTTTTTCTAATGAACAGAAGGCCAACATGATCCTTGCCTTGGGAGCGGCAAATGGCAATAAAAGAAAGGCCTCAAAGATTTATCAGTCGTGGAAGTTTGGCGGTAAACCCAACGCATCGACCATCATCAGAAATTACGAAATCTTGAGACAAACCGGATCTTTTCAACAACAGCGGCAGAGGACTCCGTCTGTGAGTACAAGCCTACGCACGGATGTTCTTGCATTTATGGCTGCAAACCCTCAAGCTAGCGTGCGAGACGTGGCCGCCCAGGCACCAATTTCCAAGTCGACAGTCTGGAGCGTGGTCTGGAGGATTCTGAAGGACTCGGACTTTCACCCGTACCACGTTAGCCTGCACCAATGCTTGGAAGACAGGGACTTTCAGAATCGTCTGGATTTTTCAAATTGGATCCTGACAAAATCTGAAGAGTCACCAGATTTTCTTAGCAACGTAATGTGGACAGATGAAGCCAATTTTTGCAGAAACGGCCAGGTAAATCTGCACAATGCACACTATTGGAGCGACTCCAATCCACACTGGGTAAAGCGCACTCGGCACCAGTACCAGTGGTCATTTAATGTGTGGTGTGGAATTTACGCCGGTACTATAATAGGCCCAATCTTCTTCGACCATGACGTTGACTGGACAGCGGTACGTGAACGAAATTCTGGAAGGAACGGTTGATCGCTGCCTCAGCGAAGTCCCGCTGTCACGTCTTCCACTGATGTGGTATCAGCAAGACGGGGCGCCAGCACACAGCAGCAGTCGAGCACGAAACTGGCTTGATGCGACTTTCCAAGCACAATGGATTGGACGGCACGGGCCTGTAAACTGGCCGGCTAGGTCACCCGATCTTTCTCCACTGGATTTCTTTCTTTGGGGATATGTGAAAGATCGTGTTTACACGAGCGAGACGAAGACATCTGTTGAGCTCAAGGCCAAGATAACGGATGTCTGCAGCACAATTCCTCCATCCATCATCAAGAAAGCCACTGAAGATGTGATTAAGCGGGCTCAGTACTGCGTAGCTGCAGAAGGAGACCTGTTCGAACACGCCTTCTAGGAGGTAGCGAACGACAACCAGCGCAAACGAATGCACCAGTTATTAAGAAACACTAAAATCTGATGTATTGCTTTTTTTTTGTGCAGGCCTCCATATGGCCAAATCGGCACGTTTTTAAGTGGAATGCGTTAAATTTATTCAACACAATGTTTTTGCCTTTTCTCTAGAGTGTACGTGGGTGGCTTCCCCGTCTGTTTATTTTGTTTTATTTTTGTCGTAAAAGGGTTTTACAGCACGCATACCCGAAAAATAAGGCCCTCGTTGTAATTTGTCTTTGGGCTGAAGCATGTTACTGTCACGAAATATTAGCGCGCGTGCATTCTATGTGGTGGGAGCAGAGACGGGATAAATATTGTATGTCTATTTCATTGCTTTTCGCGTTTCCACTTTGGTCACAGCAGCGCGTCGACTGCTTTAGCGAGGGCCTTTTTTATCAAGACGATCTAGGCCGTAAGAAAGAGAAGAGCGGTGCATAATTGATAAGAACAAACCGCTCCTAAGCCGCCAAAACTTGGTGTTGCTACACCTTCCATGCCACTATCAAAGGGATGCGTTGTACTTTCGAGTATGTGACAGGCAAAACATTGCTTTCAATTAGCTAGTTTGAGGGCGCTACTTTACGATGCAGGTGGGAGCGCCGTCACGTGGTATTTTTCATATTTCGCGGGGTTTCTTTATCAGTCAGAATAAATGAGTACGCAATTAGTTCGTCGCTGAAAATACCGCAGTTAGATTCCTCTCGTCCGTACCCACAAGTGCCTCAATGACACCTTGATGATCAGGACAGTATTTGTCGAGTTAGATAATTAATTAAAATTAATTATCTAAATCTCATTAACGAAAAAATTACTGCCCACTAGTACACTGCTCTAGAAACATTATGCACTAGGTTTCCTTCGAGTAAGGCAATTGCTCTTTTTTTAAATCTTGGTGCATGATAGCTGGGACACCCTGTATAGTTTTACTCGCCTATTTGCCTAGCATGCTCTTAGATCTATGGGAAGTTCAGTAGGAGGGGAACATCAATCTCTAGGTATGGCATTCAACCTGGACGTGGCCGAGGTGGCTGTCGTGGACAGTACCGCGACTAGAGGACCCAGAGCCCTAGACGGAGCAACCGTGCTTATTCCCTCAGATCGAACTACATACTATTGATGATGATGCGCCGCGTGCCCCTGCCCGCTTCCCCGTCTTTTTCCTTTTCTACAGTGGCCGCAAACTATTGTAGATTGCGCGTGTAACCTGTAACGGGGCAAGTTTCACCGCAGGCAGGTGTGGTCCTCCTGTGGCGCTCCACTTGCTGGTCTGTATGCAGCACCGACCTCTTGGCAGCCTGTGGCGCGGCGGCGTAGCTCTTGAACATGTGCTGCCTGAGACAAGAATTAAACGCACTCAGTACTTATACGCCTGCACCACGCTTGCTCTCCGCGACACCTGCCAGTGTCTAGGTCCCTTAACATTCTCAATGAGGAGAGAAAAAAACGAGTAAAACAAAGTGTGCTGCTCCGGCGTACACCTTCTTTAAGAGTGTAGCTGGCACAATGTAATTTTGCAGTATCACTTTCCGTGGAACACCCTTTTCAAAACCAAACCCTATCGCATTTTGCCGGGATATTGTTATGATAGTGCCTCTGTTGCCATTTTAAAGAGAGCCCCGAGATGTTCTGAGACGAATGCAATGCCGTCCGGTGCGCTCTTGATAAGCACATTTTCTTTCATTTCTTCCTCCTGCAGACCCGTTTCACTTCGGTTCCTCTCCCTCGATACCTGCGGCATTATCCCCCTGACATCGCTTACACCAAGAAAGCTACTTCCAATGGGCAAGCACGTATGTTTGCCCCGACGGAATTGACCGCATCAGCACTTGACACCACGGAATACTGCACGCCATTTCAGGAAATTGGCTCAGCTCGTGAAAACTTTTTCCAGGCCCTCAAGAAACTGTCACCATTTTTTACTATTTCGACCCTGAGATTGGCAAGGCAACCAAAGGTGCCTTTGCATGGATCTGTGACTGAAGCCGTAATCGCCGGGCACTTCAACTGACCTCAAGTGCAACATAGAAGCCGATGGCTTGCACCCCCAGTGAATCTAGGCCTATTCTATCCCTGTAATCTTGACTCCCGTCTGTTTTTCTATGCCGGAGAGTCGGACACCGTCCGTGACCCCAATTAAATACACCGACGCGGCCCGCCTATCCATGACTGGCCCAGCGCCCATGATCCGTGAAGGGGCCCCTATCAATCTGGTGCACCCTTTAAGAAATTAAACGTCATGCCAAGCCTCGGACGCTGATAATCACGAACTGCGATCCTTGTCAGCGCACCGAATAAACTTTGCCCCCCCCCCCCCCCCCCGAAGTTCCGATCCTACTCATCTGGATCATGATATCCAAGAAACGTTTCGGGTTTCTAACCTAAGTCCTATCCTTGAAAAATATCCGCTACAAAAACAATGGGCGTAGATATGGGGACCTAAAACGGCCCACTTTGAAACGCAAGGAAAGGAGTATGAGGAGTAGCTGTCCCTCAATAACTTGACTGAATACTGCGGCAGATTGAACGAGAATCCCACCACCAAGCAACTATGGCACACCTTTCATGTGGTCTCCAATAAGAAGGAGGCGATTAATTGCATCGCCAAGCTCCCGTTTTCGTTAATCCCCGCATGAATACCGTGGAACATGACACTACATCTACATTTTTTTCCCGTTTCAGTGTTATGCCACCTCCTCCGAACACCCTTCAGCATTCCTGAGAACAACAAATTAGAGTCTCTAATCCCTATGACGGAAATTGAAACGGCCTTTTACGAATTAAATACCAAGGGTGCACCCCCCCCCCCCCCCCCGGAAGGGCAGCAGTATTCTGGATAATGCTCCAGAACTTGAACCCTTATCTGAAAACCACCTCCTCCGCCTCCTGTACGACGTCTCGTACTCGAGCCAAATCCTCGCGCCCCTAAAACACTCAGTCGTTCATCCTGTGCCAAATCCAGTCGACAAGCCAGGCGTGCAATTCACGACCGGTCTCCCTCAAATCATTTCACACATACGTGCTTGTAATAGGAGGTGACGGGAGCCATCATAATGTGTGGCACATTGATGAGAGATGTTTATTAACACAAGGTGTAAACGTCTTTCAGCACGAGGCAGCTTTCCTCAAATTCAAGCGACTTATGTGGCTTTCACTTCCCCCCAACTGCTGTAATCACCACCGACTCGACGCTTATGGATGGACATCAGACGCCCCTGCCACTTTGTGCTCATGGAGCAATTGATTTTCCCCGCCGGCATATCGCCACTTGATGGGTGGGGTGGCCTGTGTATAGACGACAGCCGAGCGTTAAAGCTGTCCCGTGCTCTCAAGTGCGTGTTGACATAACTGCCACTCTCTCGAGCTACACCTCAAGCAAATGATCGCCACCTGTGCAGTTAAGCTCGCGGCGCTCGAAGAGGCGATGTGCATCACGGATGGGTCGCGGAGGCGGTGACCTTGCGGCCTACTTCCCCGTACGAAAGGCCGTTAACCACGTCACCGTCGATACCATCTGTTTTCAAGGGAAAATTTTACGTGAACGCATAAGCAAGCGCTGAATCAGCCGGTAAGCGTGCTCCGAATGGACGCAAATTGAAACTGAAGTTTTGGCTGATCCAGCGATGGATCACGGACCATTCTTTTTTCGGTCAGCATTATCAGCGATCGAAAGGCAACGTCGAGACGTCGTAGCAGCAGTATCCTCCCCGCACGTGCGCGCAAACATACTCGCGCAAATAGGCGCTCACACACGTACGCAGTCGTGCACACCTCCAAACGCGCACACACGCACGCACGCACGCACGCACGCATCCACGCACAACGGACACACATACTGGATGGGTCCTTCTTCCGGCCCCTGTCTTGATTTGTATACCCTAGACAAATACCACTAGGGTAATGTTGCAATGTTAAAGCTAAGGCTGAGACAATTGCCACTGTTCTAGGGCAAGGAGCCCAGAATTGAATGTTTAAACAGGGCTCCGCCCCACTTCACGAACATGGAAAATAAGCCGCTGCAGACTTAACACCAAGGGGCCACAAATATTTCAGCCAAACATTACACCACTTAATGCAACGGGCAACGAAGAACTTTTGCCTTCTTTGTATTTTAACAGCGGAGCTGTTTAAGCTTGAGTTCCATCCGTGCCTGACGTCACTCAACACTCCGCACAGCAAAGTGGAGAGGATAAAAATGCCAGGCCAAGAAGTGTGAGGGGGAAGTAGCGGGGAGGCAAGGAGCCGACGAGAAGTTGGGTGTGCGCATCGCGGCGCAGATGTTAGGGTGGGGAGGAGTGTGTCGGGGATTGGCTGCGCCCAGTGATGACGTAAGCTTCCTACGTGCAAGTGTTCTCCTAGTAGAGGGAGACACAGTGCGCTCGGCGGCACCAGTGTCCGATATACCTATAATATGGTCAGACATAGGAAAAGCCAAGTTAAAGCTAGTGAAGACCACCAGCTTCGCTGTTTCCTTGGTCTACGCATTTCAATTGCGAAGGTAGCCGACTTTTTTAAGTGCAGAGCACTTTAGGGCCGCGCCTTGTTGTCGTAGCTCGCTCGCTGGAGCCAAGTAGAGCAAAACGGCGTTCCGTCGTAGCCGCTGTCGTCGCGCCGTAACCCAGAGCCATCGAAAGCCAAGCGGTTTATACAGTCATCAGCGTTCGGACCTCGTGAACCGCTGGCGCTTGTCATACATCTCCCCGTTGTATAGTGCAAAAAAACTGTGGGTACATTTGAGACAAAATATACGTAATTAGCCGGCAGCGCCCGCGTTCATTTAGTTACGAACGCTCATTTGGTTGGTTTTTACGATAGTAAGCGAAAAAAGTGGCAGTGAAACGCCGGCACGCCCGGGAGGAAAACGAAGCACAAAAAGGGCAGAACTCCCAATGGGGCAGTTTCAGGCAGGGGGCGCACGAGCACTGCGAATGCGAGAAATTCCCGTACTCATAGAATGGGCGCACCGCCGCTAGCTCCACGTTGTACTTTTCCCACTAACACGCGAAATATTCCTTTTCCTGTACTGACGCTACGAATACCATTGCGGCTAAAGGTATTCTTGTAGCGCAAACCAGCTGGCTTGCGCCTTTTTCATGCAGGCAGGTGCATGCCGTGCAGAGAAGACGCTCTGTGGAACAACGGGGAGAAGTAGTGTCGCTGTACAAATTGAAATTTTTTTTTCTCTGCTAAAACAAAAATTGTTCTGATTAAACTTACTGAAATAAACTATGATAATTTGTGCTAGTGAATGGCTTGTATTTGATATTTTTACTACGAGCACAACAATGCGCAATTTCAAGGTGAATATGGGCCAGAAAGGACATTTTTCCAAGTTTGACAAACGTTTTCCCGCACCTTTCACCTTTTTTCAGTGTAAATATAGTTTTTACCAATTTTCCACAATGCTGAGATACAGGTACAAATGCTTCATTGGCTGAGAGAATATGCTCGTATTTGCTAAAAATGTTTGAAAATGCTCGACATCGTGTATTTTCTGAATGGCGTAATCACAGCAAAGAAAAGGAAAAATAGTTTAAAAATGCCGCATAGAGCAGCCCAGGGTCTCAACATGATGTTCACAAAAAATGGTGGCCATTGTAAGAGAAGTTACGTTTTCATGAATTTTTTCACAGACGTAAGTTTGCTTTAAAACCCTGGAGGTAAAGGGGCCGTTAGAAAAAGAACAAAAATGTTTTGGACAAAAACACTTTCAGGGAGCATTGTGGGCCATGCGAGGATGACCCACAATTTTTAATGAGCAAATCCGTGATGGTCGATTTTACGGCTGGGACGTTTGGCGTGGAATGACCCAACTGTATTGTGTGGTAGCAGTGAGCAGATGACGGCGCTACAGCCTGTTATGGCGAATCACTGCTCTGCACTTCCAATAGCCTTCCCATTGAGTGGAACGGCTTTAATTTTTATTTTTTAATCGTTCAGCAGGCTTAGATTGGCATAAAAATGTGAAATAAACGTGTTCAACAACAATAACTGCGGTTTTGCTAAAAACTACCCCGTGCGAAGACGCGCATCGACGTCACAATGGCCGCACCTGCTCTACATATACGATGTACGAGGGTCATTACGAAGGTACAATTGCTCCTATTAATAGTGTGCGTGTGTGTGTGTCTGCATGAGTGCGTGTGCGTGACTGCGTGTGTGCGTGCGTGTGTGTGCGTGTGTCTGCGTGTGAGTGTGTGTTCGTGTGTGTGCCTGTTTGTGCGTGTGACTGCGTGTGTGTACCTGCGTGTGTATGCGTGTGTGTGCGTGTGCGTGTGTGTGACTGTGAGTGTGTGTGCGTGTTTGTGCGTGTGCGTATGTGCGTGTGTGTGTGCGCGTGTGTGTGTGCGTGTGTTTGTTGCGTGTGTGTGCGTGTGTGTGTGCGTGCGTGTGTTTTTGCTTACGTGTATGTGTGCGTGTGTTTGTGTGTGTGCGTGAGTGTGTGGGTGTGTCTGTGTGTGCGTCTGTGTGGTGGGTGCGTGCGTGTGTGTGCGTGTGTGTGTGCGCGTGTGCATGGGGGTGTGAGTGTGCGTGCGTGTGTATGAGTGTCTGCGTGCGTGTGTGTGCGTGTGTGTGTGCACGTGTGTGCGCGCGTGCGCGTGTGTGTGTGCATTTGTCTGTGTGTGCGTGTGCGTGCGTGCGTGCATGCGTGCGTGTCTGTGTCCGCGTGTGTGTGCGTGCGTGTGTGTACGTTTGTGTGTGCGTGTGTTTGTGCGTGTGTGTGTATGTTCGTGTGTGTGTGCGTGCGTGTGAGTGTGCGTGTGTGTGCGTGTGTGCGTGTGTGTGTGCGTGTGTGTGTGACTGCGTGCGTGTGAGTGTGCATGCGTGCGTGCATGCGTGTGCGTGCGTGCGTGTGTGTATGTGTGTGTGTGTTTGTGTGCTTCTGTGTGCGTACGTGTTTGTGTGTGCGTGTGTGTGCGCGCGTGTGGGCGTGTGCGTGTGTGTGCATTCGTGTGCGTGTGTGTGCGTGCGTGCTTGCGTGTGAGTGTGCGTGTGCGTGCGTGTGTGTGTATGCGTGTATGTGTGCGCGTGCGTGCGTGTGTGTGCATGTGTGTGCGTGTGTGCGTGTGTGTGCGTGCGTGTGTGTGTGTGTGTTTGTGTGTGTGTGGGTGTGTGTGTGTGAGTGTTGACAGAACGTCATCGCGAGATTTTGGTGGGGTTTTAAGAAATTTTCACTTTCGGTTACTATGCTGGTATTTCACCACCGTCCGACAGATGATTACCAGTCTACCAAAACGGGGCAGATGCCGAGGCATGTGCGAAAGAGGGGTGCCTTATTGGATTTCTCACTGATGAGCAAGTTTAACTCGTCGTTACCGTCGGTGCTGGTTGAATATCCATGAAGACGATGTCGTGGATGCAAGCGCAGTAGTAGTAGGGATTTTTAGAAGGGGCGAGAGAAAAAATTAACTGGCAATGCCGGCCCTGCGAAAGTGGATGACCAGCGAAGCTGTTTAGCCCGCGACATAGAGGGGACGGTGCGAGAAAATTTTCTCTTGAGCGTTGACAGTGGCATCCGGCTTTGGCGGTGACCGCGTTCTACTAGCACACACACCGGGACGTTCGTTTCCAAACCCCGCACACTTGGTCGCACCCTACGTCACGCACACGTCATACATTCCCAGAGCTGCAGCGCCCGCATACACAGCTGCGGCGCCAGCGGCGATATGTGTTTGCTTTAGGGGATAAGCGTTTGCTTTTGTTGTTGGCTCTTTCACAGTCACTTTTTGCGGAGAGGTTCCGTTCCAAGGCGAGCAGCGAAATGCATTTGCTTTGGCGATAGGCATGGTCTTTCTAAGCTGCCCTTCTCATATCGCGTACTTCCGCGCGCGCTCGACAACGTCATAGAATCTCGGAACCTAGCCATGGATGCTTCGCTTAAAATCACGGAAGACGACTTGGCTCTATGAGAGGAGGGCGCCATAATTTCACAACCAGACAGTTTGCCCACCTTTACGGCACCATTACAATCCACCGAAGGGAAAATAAGCACACGTCTGATGCACACACACTATTCCCTTAGACGTGCGCTATAGCTCCTTGCAACGCAGGGCGCTCGCAGGGTACATTCACAATTAACACAGCCACCGCTTCAAGCACTATGTGTGATGGCCGGAATAATTTTTACAGTGATTTTAACCTTTCCCGAGCGTATCTCCAAAAATAAACTTAGTTGCAGGCAACATAAAAAGCAAACAAAAAATATTGGCCTCGTATCAGCTAACTCTTCTGCAAATGCCATCAAAAGACGATAGTCGTCTGAGGCACCTGCCACCTAAGAGGCTCTCTTTTCTCTCTCCCCTCCTGCTCGTCCCCCCTCGTCTCGCTCCTCCCATGATTAACACGGTCGAGGTTTGCTCAAGGCAATTTTCTGCGTTCCACTGCTCGCGCGCCATCTACCGGAACCTTTGGTTACTGTTAAACTTGCCGCCACGATGTATTTTTGGGCAAAAATAGTGTTTACGACGCGTATTTTTAGCGGCTATCGCTAAAAAGAATTGGCGCAGCTTGCACGAGGGATGCAAGGCTGGAGAAACAGCGGAGCTGGGAGTCGGCCTAGTTTCTTCCGGTTTTGCTAAGTTTTGATAGGTTTCACTCAGCTTTGCTGAATTTTGTCAGGTTTTGCGATGCTCTTGCTAGGCGAGGCTAAGTGGTGAGGGGTGAGGCCAAGTTTAGCCGGATTTTCCAAAGCCGTTCCGGTCGGTCCCCCCACACTGACAGCAGTTCCCATGGGGGAAGATGCTAGGTCGACCCCGAGATTCTCTGTCGGTGCACGGCTCTTCTACCTTGCCCCACTAGTGCAAGCTGCGCCAATTTCTTTTGCTTTTTAGTAGTCCAAGAAAGACTTTAACCTTTAAAATGGTATAGTAGTAAAGGGTGCGCATACGCAAATACCACTCGTGCTCACACTCGACAGGCGCGAAAGCCGACTTCACGGTTGTAATACCCTATCTGGGGGGGGGGGGGGGTGCACCCTTTACAAGCGGTGCAGTTCTTTTTCTTGGTGTTTTGTTTTGCTGACGCCAACGGACCAAGCTCAAGCCTACACAGCTTCGCTGTTAAAATTTTCAATTGAAAGAACACTGATAGCACCAGTTATGTATTGATGTGTTGCCATATATATTATATGCCTAATATTTCTTTTTTTCTTCACAATGGGGACAAGTATAAACATGGTATCAGATTTAGAAGTTTCGAAAGGTTCTTCGTATATAAGCTCCTCATTTCAGAATGTTGACAACTTTTGGCCAAGCGGTTCAATCGAAGGACAGACAGACAGACAGACAGACAGACAGACAGACAGACAGACAGACAGACAGACAGACAGACAGACAGGCAGGCAGGCAGGCAGGCAGGCAGGCAGGCAGACGAGGATTTTTATGTTTAATTAGCCCAAGAAAGGCTATCATCTTTAAAAACGCAAGAAACCTCTAATGAACTTCAAACCCTTGCCTTGCTGATAAATGCTGCTTATTTTATTTTTACGGGAAAGCCCTCCATTAAATCGTTCTGTTTGAATTAGTGAAGTTTAAAAGCAGCTGCACTGTTTGAATGTCAAGGTGCACAGCTGATTAGTTGATCGTCCAGGGGAAATCTTCTTTATACACTGAAGTGGGCGACGTTGGCAACGAATAAGGGGCAGGGGGAGGGGGAGCTCTGACTGCAGGGTTGAAGCATAGCTGTAGGAAATTTCAGATACACGCACAGTTAACTGAGATATTCAACACGCCGAGCTTTCAAGTAGTTTGTTGCCCTGATGCACTTCCTGCCTTGCTTTTCGTTGGCACTGAAGCTCTAACGATTACTACATGCTTTATAAAAACATTCGTTCACGCAGCTCGACTTTCAAAATAACGGCTTCCCATAACGTCTGCAGCAAAAATTAAGGGAGACTGTGAGAAAATGTTCCGCGATTCACCACTATTAATTGTGTATTAAACCTCAGTGAACAACGCTACTCCGAGACAAATTTCAGCTTCACAGAAGCCAAAATGCGGCCACTTGAGCCAAATCACTTCAGTTTGAGCCTTTCCTACTTGAAGATCGCTTCAGTTGAACCAATTTCCCACTTGAAGTATATCACGGAGCGAGCGGAGAGCGTTCCAGCCCGAAAGAGTCCTCGATTTTAAGTTCGCGCGCATACGCCACGGAGCCAACGTAAGATCGGCAAGTTACCAGACGGTGATGCTTAAGCAGGATAGAGGCGCCTTTCAAGAAATGACGAGAAGGAACTCTTTGGCACGACAGTTATTACAATACATTTCCCCCTTTCCGCGGGAGCGCAAAAGCAAGACGGGACTGACGCCGATGATCCCGTACTACGTCTGGAGATTTGGGGTCCCCCACGGGGGTCCAAATATCTCTAGTATGAAACCTGTAAACCACTCCCATTTTGAGTAATAGCACATCTACGTTTAAATGACCAGTTATGACCACAGCAGTAGTGCCATTGCCACAAAGCCCCGGCCTCTGAGGACACTCTGAGGACACTCCACCATTCCTTAAGTGTTCTGATTACGAAAGTATTAATGTCCGATTCAACGCCTGAGAAACTTAGCTTCCGCCCCGCGTTCCCCAAGTTGTGCGTCCTCTTGCCTCTTGACATGATTTGCTTCGCGATACGCTTCCGACTTACGCTCTCAAATGGCTTCGATCTGTCTCCCATGTGTTGCGTAGCTGCTCGTTCCCGTTTGCTGCTGTCGATTTGAAGCGCGTGCTATGAAACGCGTCGTTCTTCAAAAGCACATGGAGCCTCTGGAGTTTTGATGTGGGGACATCAAAAAATGCATGCAAACTTAGCCTGGTACAGCTCAGCTTTACAAGCCATTTGGCGTACATTTTAGGGGAGGAGGAAGAGCAATAACCGTTTATTTTCTAAACTTTAGAGCAGACAGGTGGCCGCGTCAGTCCAGGTAGCCGCGTGCTTTCACTGCTCGGGTGGCCCTCTGGACCCGGTTTTGCTGGTCCTGCAGATCCGAGCTGGTCAGCGCATATTCCCACTGCTCAGGAGTAGGTGAGGGAAGTGGGGAGAGGTGGTGTGGTCAGAAGAATATGATGTAGGGGCAGTGGCTGGAATATGGCAATCCGGGCAGTTGTAGGTGAAACGGCTGGGGGAAATGTGAGACATGGTGGTGCCGTTGTAGAATGTATTTGTTTGGAGACATCGCCATATGCGGGAATCTTCGTTGGTTGGTGTAGGGTGAGGAAAAGGATAATGTCGGTGGGTGTGTCGGCAGTGCGATAAGATAACGGAGCAGGTGGGCGGTAATCGGTGTAGCGGGTTTGTCGTGGTGGCCAACTAGTCCGACCTCATCGGAAGTGCCCGGTAGTGCAGATCGTCGTCCGCAGCGTGGGCTGCTTCGCTCCCGGGGGGGAAGGCGTGATCTGGGGTCCAGATGATGGTGATGTAAGGAGGGGATGCTAGGGCTTACAAAATATTTAGGGCGAGTAGGGGAATTCTCACGAGGAGGTATCTTCGACAGCCTTGCTGTGATTCCGTGATAACCGTTAGTTAGAGGTAGTCGGACGTTGCTGTGTGCGTTGCGATGGCTATTGCCGTTACTTCCGCTGCAGATGAAGATAGGTGGCGGTAGGTGGCTAGGGTATAAATGGTGGTGGTGGTGTCAGTGACCGCTAGGGTTGCATGGAAAGGGGAGGAAGCGATGTCGATTTAGCGGGTATCGTTGGCTGATGAGTATCTCTTGTGTAGGTAGCGAACACGAGCGTTGTGGCGTCCTTTGTTGAAGTCGGGATGCATACGCCTTGGAATTGGGGTGATTTTGATGTTGGTCCGTAAATGAGGGGGCAGTTTCTGCAATGCTTTATGAGGATCAGGTATAGGGAGGCCTAAATTTTGGAGGACTGTGCGCCCTGTGGGGGTGAGCGTAAGGCGAGGTAATTGGCTGGTTCTTTGAGCTTCTTTGAGCTTCTGTGAGTTCCGAGAGCGAATTATGTAGGCCACGTTGAAGGAGCTTATGGGTGGAAGTGAAAGGCGGTAGTCCTAGGGCTATCTTGTAAGATCGGGGGATGAGACTATCTATCTTGGAATGTTCTTGGGGTCGGAGTTGAGCCTAGGGAATGCCATAAGTAAGTCTGCTAAGTAGTAAGGCTCACACAAGTTGACACGTGTCTTTGGCTTTAAGACTGTGTTTGTGTGTGCATATACGGCGAAGGAGGTGTGCCAGTTGTGATATGGTGGAGTGTAGTTGGGGTAGGAGCGCGGCTCCAGATACATCTGCGTGAAAGCTTACTGCCAGGATTCGTAGGGTATTCCCTTGCGGGATGGGTTCCTGGTGTCTCATGACCTCAGGGTCCGGTGCTGGGTCTGGGGGTCTTCCTCAGATGCATGCACGAAGGACGAAAAGGGCCGATTTTCAAAGGTGACAGGTGAGACCGCGTGGTGCGAGGTAGTTGATGACGGTGTCCACCCTTTGTTGTAAAGCGTACTCTTGGACGCCGGATGAGCCTTTGATGACCCAGAAAGTAAGATAATCCGCGTAGAGAGGGATTCCGGAAAGCTGCTTAGGCAGATCTAAAAGGACAATGTTAAATAATAGAAGGGAAATAACTGAACCTTGGGCGGTTTCCTTGGGGGTGTGGAGAATGTCGGGGTGATCAGTGATAGGTGTCGGATTGTGGCAGTTCGGTCAGCTTTAAATGCCCTTACATAGTCGAAGGCGCGTTGACTGCAGCGTGTGGTGTTAAGGCCATTGAGGATGGCTTCGTGGGTGACGTTATCCAAGGCACCACGAACATCCAAAGCTACGATTACACTGGGATGAATTTTGCTAAGGTTGTCTATGACTTTCCCTTTTAGCTGAAGGAGGACGTCTTGGGTTGAAAGATGCACCATGGTTACGGAACCCAAACATACTGTGAGGAAAAAAGTCATTATTTATCAGATGGGCAGTTAGTCTTGCGTTGACCGAGGAATTTTTTTCACTGCGACTGGCAATGGTACGCTATTGCCTGATCTGGGCTGTCGCGGCTCTATCACCGAAGCAACCACCTGCCCCCACGCCGTCGCTATTATAACGAGGAGAGCAGCAGGCGCTAGCCGGAGGAACACTGTTGCTATGGTTACGTGGAGGAACTCAGCTGTTAAATCGACGCAGGTGCGCACACGGTGAGGGAAGCGTCTGTGTTGTGCTGGCGCTTACGCCCTAGATTGAATCAGTTGCAATGGCTAGTCGAAATAAAGTCACCAACGAGGAGATACGTCATATAGGACGCTTTCGCGGGAGAGAGAGAGAAAACAGATTCTGGCAGTAATCGCACGAAACAAGAATTTTGCAAGGCTTCATCCAAAAATATTACGCCCACCTCCCCTCGCGGGAACCCTGGTGTGATGCGACGCTGAGGGGGGTTCAAGCGCAAGCGGGGAGCAACCGTCGACCGAAAGGCCGCCGGAGAGCCGCACACCGGTAATATGCGCAGCGCGCCCGAAGGAGAGGAGACCGCGGAGAGAGCGAGTACTGCACATGCGCAGCACCGCGCGCAGCACCGCGCGCAGCACCGCGCGCAGCGCCGCCCACCGGCGGAGTGAGAGCGCGCTGGGCCGCACACGAGCAGATGTTGAGAGAGTGTGTTCGCTCTCACCTGGGCACGCGCCGGCGCCAGTGCGTCTGCCGCGGCTATGACGCAACACAATCCAACACAATCCACTTTAATCCAATCCAATCCAAATCCAATCAAATCCAATCCAATCCAAGCCAAGCCAAGCCAAGCCAAGCCAAGCCAATCGAATCCAATCCAATGCCCCTCGCGAGGCATGCGGCTAAAAGGAGGAAATTATTCCACGTTTTGATTGGCTCCTGAAACCACTGTCAGTTGGGGACAAAAGTTAGGGACATTTAGGGAATTTGTTGTTGCAGTGAGCAGGCTTGATGTGGCTTCGCGCGTCGCCTCCTAGGGAATTCCCTGTAAGTAGGAGGCGATGGCCAGTGTCTAGCAGCAGACGACGCAAGAAACGGCTGGAACTGACGCTTCCTTTTGTAATTACTTCAATTTTTACGGGTGTCTTGCTGAACGATTTTTTTAATGCGGAGCGTGCCTGCCTGACCGTGTCCATGGTGTCGCCCCGAGTTTGTCCTGCGCTGGTTCCTTTATTCTTAAAAAAACTTCAAAATTTCTTTCTCCTCTGTGTGGCCCTAATATATTACTGCTGGCCCGCGCCAACCAATAATCAGATTTGGAGGACGTCTTCTTCATTATTTCTCCGACACTTAATTACCTCTGCGTTTAAGTTTCTGCTTCTTTCAAGAACGATGAGAAAATCATCCGTTCACGGCTGCGAGATTTACTACAACCGCGCGTGCACCCGGGAGAACAGTTATCGCAATAGCAGTTTTACTTGTGCAGTGTGCCACATTTAAACTAAAAAGAAACGTAGGATAAGATACTGCCTTCTCTAGTCAGTTTCCAGATGTGGTCATTCCAAAATGCATATTTATTGGCAATAGATGGTAGCGTAGCTTATTTAGTGGATCTAAGTCTAAACAAATTTGTGTTATTGCAGGATGCTTGATTGCTGACACTAGCCCTTTGTAGTAACCGATGTAAAGCAAGCATTAGATTGCTTCCAACTTACAGGCTTCAAGAGCAGATGTGAAGGCCAGTATTAAAATATGCAAAATCTTGAGAACCTGCTGTTGTAAGAGAACCTGCAGTGTAGCATCTCAATCTTAATGTCTTCTTGTGAAGACCTTTAACATGTTCCTCGGACAAATGTCTTATAACTTTTCAGCTTGAGAGGTAGTAGTAGTAGTATGTATTGTTGAATAAGGCGGACTTAGCCTTGCATAGCTGCCGGCAATTGCTCCGCCTAATCGTCCCCAATACCATATCAAATCTCTCAAAGTCATAACACCTCACTTAGTCCTAAAATAACAGACACGCAATGTCACCACACCTCACTTAGTCCTGTGGACTGCAAGAATCCGAGTAGGAGATGAGACACATCTCTTCGCACAATCCAGTGGTCCCTAGAAAAAATAATGTCCTCCGATGTAGCATGGGCACTCCTACTACTTGAATTGGTTGTGAATGTTGGCTACCTGGCAGTTCGTTTAAACTGCAGCATAAATACCAATAAGTGACCAGGGGACGATGACGTGCAAGTGCTTGGGTATTGTCCTCCATGTTATTTCCACGTTCCTGAACAATGTAAAAGGAATATACCAAATGAAGGAGACAGTTTTTAGTTTTATTTATTCCCAGTTTCACGGCCATAGAAGACGACATATCAGAGGTGCTCAGCACAAACATTGTAGGTGCATCCAGATGCTTGTTGAGACCCCTGTCACTGAAAAGTAAAAAAGAAATAGCATTTTGAAAACTGGTCAAGCACTACATATACTTCCTTAGGAGCCTCCCATTCACAATTCAAATGAACAAACAGCTTAAACACAGTACACTATTATTGTGTTGCTTGCGTGTATGTTTTTTAGTATGCGTGTGGACACTGACGTTTCTGCTGTATCTTTTTTCCTTTATTTTTTTTCTTGTACGCACGTGGCAGAATTCTCTTATGTTATTATTCTTCGTTTAATCTGCTCAGGTACCACACCCCTCATTAATGTCAGTGGGGCCATAAGGGTATCTTGAATAAATAAACATAGAACACCAAATACATGGTGCTACATCTACAAATTAACGTTCCTGTAGCAGTTAAAAATTTATAAAATAAATAATAAAATGGCACATTTCCACACATTTCCTAATACAAATAAAAACACGCCCAACTCCAGCTTTCTTCAAAATTTTGTACTATACCAGTCTCTTTGAACCAGGCAAAAAAACTGTAAGCATCTTGAAAACAATTTTATTTGCACGTAAATTGCAGACAGCTTAAAGGAGCCATGAAGAGAAAACACAAGTTTGGTTCATTCAAAAGATTGTCTCGTTAGAATCATACTGACACCACTTTTAACGTAAACTTCGCTCAAATAAGCTACATAATTACGAAAAGCGGGAATGGTCATGCGACCCACCAGCTCATTCCCCGCAACAGAACCTATGATGTCACATGAGCTAAGCTCTGCGATTGGCGGAGGCTGGCAGAAGCAGACACAAATTAGGTAGAGCTGTAATTATAAACTAGACGAACGAGCGATTTGCGCTTAAATTTAGGGCACATTCTTTACAAAGCAATAAGAATGATGGGACAAACAGTGGAAATTATGAAAGCACATGTAAACATAGAAGTACTGATGCATTCTGCTGTTCGTACTGCGCACAGCATGCTTGGTTTAGCAGCACAGCACTACGGGGCTTGGGGCTGTCTCAGACGACACTGGCCGATTGACGCAAGCAACGGTGTTTTACGTGGCCCCATTTGTCGAGCGAGCACTGTTTCAGGGAACGAATATTTTCTCCCAGAACAAAAACAAGCCAGTTTTAAATGCGGGCAAACACAAACCAAACGCTTGACACGGTATGGTGGCGCCATCTAGGTTCGGGTAACGTAAAGAAACGCGGGAACAAACCAACACCGCTGTACAGGGTGGAGACAACCTTTGAACGGTCCCGTCCCGCCGCAATTGGGCCAACGGGCTCAACGCGTTATTCTTTTCGTTTCCCACGAGACCTAGCAACGCGAAACAGACAATATGATTCAAACTTCTTCAGTAAACCGCGTTGCGGCGATAATTTTAGCGCGGTTTTGACACAATGACTTGCTTCGGCGGCGAGCGAGCAACCGAAAATGGCGGCGCCAGCGTATACGTGTCTCTACCCTGTACGGCGGATGCGTGAATCAAGGTACTCTAGGCTGCAGAGCGGTCGGTTCCTGTGATGTCACTTGGGACCACGAAAACGCACGATTGAGCGGGAAAATCAAAATTTTAACCTAAATTGTTTAATTTCTCAGTGAATAAAGCACCGTTTGTATCCGGACAAGCGCTGGGGGCACTATAAAACACGAAATCTTTCGAATAAAACCAACTTGCATTTTCTCTTCATGGCTCCTTTAACTTAGGTGTCGCAGAAGCTGTTGTACAACAATGACTTACTTGCTCGTCTCTGTTTTTCTGATTTTGCCCTTCTACGAACAAGTCACATCCTACAGTCGCAATGAGGTTGGTCGACCTGTTAACAGTTACAAAATAGAAAGCTATTGTATTGTGCTTATTTCTAACATTATTTTAAAGTTCTTACTCTCACTCCTGTGACACCTAAGGCTGATTCAGCTGGAGAGCACCCCTATGTTGGCAGCAAATTCTATAGTGGTATGAAGTGGCAAAGATTTGGCAAAACAAAGCTTTTTTTGTGATGTAAGGATGATGCTCTACCAGGTGAGCGCAAGAGTAGAGATTGCTTCACATTTGCACGATAATGCATTAATCACGACTAAGTTCAGTTAGGTGTCCTCGACATTTCAGAGAAGTGCCGAGCAAAAACTGTTTTGAAGAACAACTCAGAAATACTAATGGCCAGAAATGGGCGGCTGGGCTGCCAGAATGTTACGGTCTCTCTTAACTCCAAACTAAAAACAAGTCAGCTTAAAACAAGTAAAAAATACCTTAAAGGAGTAGCACCACTATTAAACGTTCATAGCATGATTAGGCTCTACTTAAAAGGAGTACTTGAAATATCAAAGCTGAGATAACTATGCAAAAAGTTTCCTTTGTAGCTGCAGATTTTAGTAGCAACCATTCAGTATAACATATTTTAAATCAATTTTAATATTTGCATGCACAAGAAAGCTCCGAATGAATACCCTTTCGACACTGGCATAAGCAAGATACGTGGAGTGCCTCGCCATGCAGTTCGCCCCAAACTGCCGACATTAGGGCTCCAGTGACTTAGCCAACACACTGGCTGCTGATGGTGCACGCTGCACTGCCTTGTGAATCATGTCACAGTTTTGGGACTGATATCGTGTGGCCCAGACGTGTGCGGCCATGGCCAGCTTGGGCTACTCTAGGGCACGCATCTAGTCTGACCATGATGCAATGAGAACAGCGACATCAAGAGTGCCATTCTCTCATGGCGGCCGCCTTGGTGTTCGTTCTGTCCAAGCCAAAACTGACACGAATAAACAAGGCTCAAAATAATTATATATACTGAGGTTGACTATCTAATGTTCCAATTATGATTCCTGGGCTGGTAGGCACCCATAGAAATGGGAAAAATGTAACACGAGAATTTCATACCAGTACTTTTTTAGAATATTTACATAGACAAATGAACTGCAAGCTAATGACCCTTTCTGCCAGTTGTTGCCCCCATCTGTCCACCATTCCTCAGCTGAGCACGAAAGACTGGTACAATAAAGTGTCAAGTTTAGATCTGACAAGTTTGCAAGCTCAGTGATTCACATTGAACTTTTTGTGAACTTTCTTTACAAGGATTTAACCTATAACCACTCCTCCCTGGCTTGGCTCATGTACAATGCTTAAGCTTCACGCACATACTGTACTTGGTACAGTTTCATTTACTAAAGTGAAGCCTCCAGCCTCTCGCTGATGTGTCTGTAGTCCACCCAAAATGCACTGCAGAAAGCCAACTTTTTCTAATGATGACGATCGTGGGTGAAGTGAACGCTTCCCGTGATCTGAATTGAACCTGGGTCCCTCATGTTATGAAGCTGACATCTATCCCATTGCGTCATTTCAGCACAGTCGAAGCAATCTGGATTTGCATAGAAGTGGAAAATTACACAGGAAATGTACACCTCCATCTAACGACAATGGTTGTACACTACAGAAGGTCATGGATTGCCTGCATCAGTAAAGCTCTAGAGAGCACAACTGCAGCGCATCAGACCGTCCCAATAAGAAACAGGTGTTCAGTACTGGGCTGGTTAATTTGGTGTTGGACTTGGTTTCGGAAAGCTTCACATCCCCCATTTTTGTCGTTTCAACAGATGGGCAGTTGATTTTTTGTTAAGTCTTCCCGTCAGTAACTAGGACACAGCTACATATTTGGTTGTCATACTATTAGGGTGGTCTGCGAGCAGACACAGTCTGTTTGCGGCTAATTTCGAGTGTACCACAAAACGACCCACTTGTGGAGGCATTCACCTGCTTTCCATGGGTACCCAGAAAGGATGTAGACCAAGCCTTGCTCTCCAGGCCCTGCACCAACATCGTAGGGGCCAAGTCCAAGCACTTCTTTTTTTCCACTGGAAGCCCTCCTATGCAGATGCTGCAGGAACAGGATTAAATGCTGTGTCAGCACAACTGAAAGTTGGGTAGGCTAATAATACATCTTTGAAAAACAAAATGCGTAAAAGATGGCGACGTGGAATAAGACCACACAGGACAACCGACTACAAGAAAAAGAACACACATACAG
This sequence comes from Haemaphysalis longicornis, assembly GCF_048455015.1. NCBI lineage: Eukaryota > Metazoa > Arthropoda > Arachnida > Ixodida > Ixodidae > Haemaphysalis > Haemaphysalis longicornis. The sequence goes on along the minus strand of NW_027526203.1, from coordinate 298,249,693 downwards.
CACATTGTTTTGTGTTTTCTGCAAAAGCAGAAGTGGGCAATCTCTGCCGCATTGTTAATAACAAGGATTATTGAAGTAAAGGGAGGAACGAGTGCAGTGTTAACCTTGCGCAGCCTTTAGTTCATTGTACGATTGGCATGGTTTACAGAATTCCGTTGTCATGTAAGTCCGTGTATGTGGGCCAGACAGGACGCCGTCTAAGCGTCCATCTCGGAGAGCACTTGTTTACGGTAACGAAATCAACGGGTGCAAATCTTCCTGCACATGATAAAAAGTGTGGGTGCCACCCTTTGTTTGACGAGGCTGTGGTGTGTCCCTCCTGCCTGTACGCGTTATTTGTGTGCTTTCAAATTTTCAGTGGCTTTATGCCCTGCCACATCCTATTTGTCCCATATGCAGCTTCTTCCATTCACCTTCAATGTACACTTTACTGACAGTTGCTCCTGGTGCCTCCTCATAAAGGGCCCAAAATGCCGCTTAACCTTCACAGCCCCTTGGACGATCTGATTCTGCCGCTGTCATTTGGTCTATCCTTTCTCTCGCCCTCTTCCGTCTTTTTTGGCTCACGATTTCACGCTTTTGTTTTTCCCTTTGGCCGCGATATCCTTACGTTCTCTGCACAGAAGCGACGTTTTCCATTCATCTCCCGCAACGCAACTTAACTGCCCGAAGAGCTAGAACGTTGATGCGTGCACACGGCATACTCGCGAGATTAACGCTATCAAACACACGCATACTTACGATCGAGGCACTGCACCTCAGACATCCAGGACAGCGCTTCGGGGAGTACACGCCACCGGTTCGATCAAACTTGAGCAATGTTATGGGCTCCTACACAAAAGGAACAACGAAACGCTTGAAACTGCGGCCGGAGTGTGAAAGGACATAGCATCGTAATTTGAATTTAGCGTGTGCTGCATACTTGGGCGAGAAACAGGGAGTGGGAAAAGAAACCGCACGTACTACGTTGGATACACGAAGCAGGTGTTGGTTTGCGTGCCAACGTCTGGTTTGTCGTTTTCCATTGTGTCTGTTCCTCGCCCAAGTATGCAGCGCACGCTAAATTTGATTCAAGATTATACAAAAATCGTTAACATCACAATACAGCTAGGAGCCCGAGCTAGGCGGCCACGTAAGCAAGAATTCACGCAGCTTTAGGGTACACAGTACAGTGGTATAAACACAAAAACTACAACAAACATAAAATAGCGATGTTACTGACCTTGCCGGGAAAATGAGCGCATCGATGCCCTCTTTTCCGCTCTTCCATGTCTGTGACTGCAAACGCCGGAGACCGGCATGGCTGATCTACGCTGAGCTCAGGTACAGGAGGCGATGGCTCAGGCTGCAAGTCTCTCTTGAAATGTCGTAGTAGGTATGTCGGATACGGAGATCGCACCAATACTAGCATTCACGGTATATTCACGCATCTGCAGCTTCACTTGGCAGCAATCAACACAAACACACGCTGGGTACTCAAATCGTTCACTCGGGGGACCCAGGGAAATGCTGCGCCTACTTCGGCGTTGTCCCTAGGCGCTCAAAAACAAGCCCAGTGACGTCACGTTTTGATCACGTGACCCAAGGATTTCTTTCCTCCTTTTAGCCGCTCCGCCTCGCGAGAGAGTGTTCGCTATCGGAGAGAAGAGGGGGAGAGTGGAGGATAGACACAGCCTTGCGGACTGTGGCTGCGCACGCAGGAAGGCAGCGGTGCGGACAACAACAACGGACGCACGCAGGAAGGACAGGGCCGCCGACAAGAGATGCTCTCAGCGTCGCATCTAATAACAGAGAAATATTGCGGGCGTACAGATATAGAAGCCCAGCGCTTACTTCGAAAAGCAAGGTGGGTGCAAGAATCGTCGCAATATTAACATAGTGTACCGCCAAAATGTTGGCCTTATTTCGTCAATACATCACCATGCGGCACCACTTGTGCCCGTGCTGTTACCGGATTATAACGCTGATCAGCTGAAGTTTGGTATTGTGATTGTAAACAAATTATGTAATTTGAAATAAGAATTGCAGTATGCACTTTATTTGTGCTCTCATTGTCCACCCTATCTTCTATTCTTGCCCATTAATATCAAGCTGCCAGTGTAAACTGCATCCAAAGGGGGGCGAATTGTGATCTGACGACCCCTTTGCCTTTTTTAATTGCTCTTTCCCTGCTTGAGGATTGTTCTTTGCCCCCACGGACATCTTGTATACAAAAGTGTTGTGTTCATGCATGAAACAAAAAAATTTCCGCTTTCCTAAAAGTTTACATTATGACTTCGATCTATAAAGCGCACCGAAGACTGGAATTTTTCTGTGGTACATGGTCTTCATGTATAAAACGGAAGGAATAACTGGGTTTTTGTACGTGCTCGTTCATTATATAACCGTTCCAGCATGTACTGCACCCAGAATTTCATAATACCGGCAAGACATAGCTAAATAAACTAATTACCATCCTCGCCTACTTAGGCTAACCACTGCACTAATGCTACCACTCAGGTACGTAGCAGAAATACCACCCAACGAACATACTAGGATGCAGTTTTCCGTAATCTTACATTTTGCCTCCAAGGGGTACCCGATGAGTTGAAATGGCAGGGCATGTTTGCAGTGAAGGCAGCGGGGATTTAAAATGAGCGTTTAATTCCTGCGGCGAGGTAAACTTGACGCGTTCATCATGGCAGCAGTTAAATGCGGCCCGTGTTGTAGCCCTGGCCCTAACCCACCCAAAATAATCCTTCGAAATACGAAGGAGGAAGCAAAGCTTCGACGCTTATATTCCACTTGTCGCAACTGCAAGAGATCGACCCTCTGGCAATACCACCACTTTACCGGCAGCAGGCCCGGCCTGCGCGCCAAGGTCCGGGAGACGGAAAATGATTCCTTGCTGCGTCCACGTTTCCGGGGGCACGTGCCACACTTCTCGCCACAGGAGAGAATTCGATGAAGCTCGCACGAAGTGAGACCCCTCCCCCCTTACCGGACAAGGGAAGCGGAGGCTATATAGGATGCCTCGGCGATCAAAAGGGTGCCCTTTGGAACACTCGTGGTTGTGCGAACGGGCGCTTAAATCCGAAGGATATTGCTCCCTCAGTCTAGTTGGTAGTGGTGGTTTTATCAGCTCTATATAGGCCACAATGGGAATATATACGCTAGAAATCAAGGAGCAGCTACCTTGGTGACATCTTCCTCTTCGCACCTGCCATTGTTTTTGTTTTTCTTGTTTTTTTTTTAATTTTTGTGAGCCGTTATGGTATTGTGAATTCTTATAACTAGAGCATTACCCTTTAGGTCTTCGCAGCAGTCGACGTGAATTGAAGCCCGTAGCGCCTTCCTACGTACCGATTGTACCCTTCATTTGACGCCTCGCATCTCACACACCTCCAGTAGGCGACATGAAGATGTGCCGTGTGCTCCTTCTCAGCGCTGTCATCTGCTGTGCATTCGTTTCACACGTGTACGCCAAGAGCGAAAATGCACCACCCGGACTCATATCAACGCTTAGGGGAATCGTAGGCGGTCTACTGAACGACCCGAAGAGTTCACTCACACAGCGGCTCCTGGAAGTGGACTTATCGCCCTCGTGCATGGTCGGCCTCCTGAAGCTGGTACGAGGATTGCGCAACCTCGACCCTTGGGCCTTTAGACGTAAGCATTACCAGTTATTCGTCTCGTTGCGTAAATGCAAACGTGCTTCGTCATATTTTCATTTTGTGGACTTGCAAAGGGGTGCACAGGGAAACAGTAGTTTGAAAGTAAGGGTAAAGCAAACTTGGCACAGCAACATTTGTCAGGATTGTAAATGCGCTTACAACGCTCTGACCCTTTTATAAGTGCATTTAAAATCTGGTTTCTCACAAGCAAGCCGTTAAGGTGCTTCAAATTAAGAAAGAGTAGAATGGAACTTTTTGGTGCAGAAGGAATGCGCACGGTTTTCTTGTCTTTTGTAAATTTGTATACTTTATGCTGTAGTGATTGCCCAAAAAGTTGTACAGAGGCGTTTCACAAAGCAGTTATCCTGAGGAAAGTCACAAAGTTTTACCTTATACGTCTGCGTTGCGGTTTCCCCAACTGCGCATGTTAGTGATAAAATAGTGTATATTCAGCAGCGCTAGTATGACCAGTGGGCAATTTGGAAAAGCATGAAATTAATTGGAAAAGCATGAAATTTCCCAAATGCTAGTCTTAAAAATGAAGAAATTGTTCCATTTTAGTAATTTACTGTGCTGAGGATGTACTCAAAACAGAAACCCCCATTACATCCATGGCACGCCATTGTACGCATGGATTTGACAATTTGCAAGAATATTATACCTTGGTACTTACTAAAGAATTCTTCTCAGTATGGCGTAATTTCAGAGTCTGAAAACATCTTTATGCGGGTGATTGGAATGCGTAACGCATTGAAACAAACATTAAAAGCGTATATGCGTCCCCAAAACACACTCTTGGCTGCGTAAAAACTGGGAATGTTTCCAAACCGTCCATTTACTAGACAATTTTGTTTCGAAAATGTATAGTGGAGGAAAATAGGTACTCCCCTGGAGGTTTCTAAGGGAATGTATAGACGTAACAGACATTATAAATTCCCAGAGTGCTCAGATTTCTGCGTTATACGTCCATTGATAAGGGACACGAGAAACGTTTTTGCGTTCTCGAGTGGCGTCTCCTGGAGAGCGTAAACACGCACCTCACAGGACAAAGCATGCTTCGTTCCATTGGAGCCGTATGCGGTACATAATACGTGTCGTACTGTCTCTTCCGGAGTACACGTGGTATTACGATCAATTTGCTGTAATGAATCACTGGTATCGCAGTCTTCTTACATATTTTTGTGTGCCGGCATTTTCCTCATGCTCTTAGTCGATGTTGTTTTCGTACCCACATTTGCACCTTTTGTAGTAACGCCATACTCATTCAATATTTACATATCTTATTATAACAAGCCGAGTGACCACCTAAAAGTTTTGGCGCCATTTGGTTCAGACGCACATGCACCATTAAGGCCAACATACTCCACGATGTGGTTTCCATTCATACACAAAAAATTTGGGCCCTCCCTAAAACGTCAAAAATATTTTAGAGCCATACAGTTTGTCGACGAGCCTTGCCGTCCCGGCTGCAGAACCTGCCATGAAAACATGACATTTTGTTTTACTTTGCTGGTCGAACAAGGTGCGATCAGCACACATCGCGTCGGTCTTCCTTCGACGCTTCTGCAGCATTTCGATGGGTAGGCGATGTCACAGCGCACTAGAACTAGCAAACGTTCGGCAGAGCCCGAAGGAAGAATTTGTGAGCTTCAAATTCGAAGAGCTGTTGTAAGGAAATTATCGTAAGAGCAGTTTATGCTGGCCATGAAATCACAACCGGAATACCGCCAAAACCTAACAAGAATTCCTGTCGTACGAGAAAAAACTTTGTTGCGACAACAGAAGTCCTGTTGTTATGACAGAGCCATTTGTTGTTACGACACACATTTCTGTCGTAACTACAAAGTCAATTTTCTCAACGACTAACATTCCTTTAGTCACAACAGAACTGCCATTTACGCTGCTCTTCACAATAGGCAATAACATCCAAGCCATGTGCAACTACTGATGGAACATCAGGATCACGGCAAGACAGGAATTCGGCGCGACGGAACATCAAAATCAGGACAGGAATACGAAACACGACAGAGCATCAGAATTCCGACACAAGAATACAAGACGACAGTACGACACGCGAAAATACGACAAAACTACAGAGATTTTTACAGAAAGTAGAAACTACATTTTCTACTGGGCGAGCGCCTCGCCTGTTATCTCGCTTTACGCGGGGAACCAATCGCGCATGGACGGAGTCACAGATTCCTCCTGCGATATCGAAGACCTTTGTGAATCTGAACCCTGATCAATAGCTGAGCACCGCATGTCATGCCACTCAAAAACGTGGTCTCCGGTCTGACATCCGCGCTATGACAAACATCACCCTTGCATTGAGAACTGTGGACAGTCAGTCTACACTTTTTTAGGTCAATGACAATTCTGAACCTCGTAATTGGCCTTGTTCACCCTTATGATCCCTATGATTGCTTATTTCGCTGCGTCGTGATGACATGGGCCTACGGGTGTCCTCCACAGTGCATGGTATCGAGATGTTTTCGAAATCCTTAGCCTGGACCATATTTATTATTAATTAATAATGCCACAGACATAAGCATCATTTGACTATTTAAGAAGAAGAAGAAGAATAAAGAGAATTTATTTTTCAGCAGACATTGTTACAATGCCTGCTGACGGGGCAGGAGCTAAAGGCATTGAGTGCTAGCCAACTATGCTACCTTCCACGTAAGAAATGCCCATATCAGAATTTGACAGGCTTCTTCCTCAGTTAACAAAAAGGCAGCGATTGTCTCAGGAAAAGAAGAGAAATTAGGAATGGTAAAGGTATAAATAAGGGCCGTTTTATTAATTTCTTTTATATTTATGTTAAGTTGTTACATCTATTCCATAAAAGATTGGGAAGCTCGTGAGCGCGACGTCTTTGTGTCGGTAACTATTGCATTTGCGCCTTCACCATCTTGAAGGTTCTTGCACAATGCAAGTAGACGATACAGGACGTTCAACCCCATTTGCTTCACTACGAGAGCGCTTGTTTTGCTCACGTTTTGCTCATAGACTGCTCATAAGCATCTGAAATACTTGGTAAAAACAACTTTAGAATATTGGGACAGAGGTTTAGTATCACATATAGCGCCACAAAATAAAGATAAATAGACAAACAAAATTATCTGTGGGCTAGCTGACGCACTTTCTTTTTGTTCTTGTTACATCGGGACAAAAATACACAATTAGCATGAGACGTACCGAGTGGGACGCATACGCATTACTCAATCAGAATCTACAATGGATAGAATAGAGACAGATTATATATATATATATATATATATATATATATATATATATAGAGAGAGAGAGAGAGAGAGAGAGGTCATAATTTAATCGTGCGTAGCTACGTTACCCCGTTTGGTCGTCTCATTCATTCATCCTTTGCATTGCAACTCTTCTGGCAAACAAACTATGTAAATGTCATTACCAGTCACAATGAAAGTGTCTATTTGGCTTAGAAACGCAACATTCTTACACTATAAGGCAACCCTGTGGTTCAGCGTTACCACAATGCGCTCGATAGCCAACTCAAGCAGCCAACAAAAAAAAAATAATGGAACGAGGATGTCGAGCATACGATTTTACTCAGATGAAAATTGTATGCGCAGGGCTGTCCTTCGCCGAATTTGCTTTGTTGGTGGCATGGATTGGCTACATGAGTGTACCGTGGCGAAGCTGAACCACGGGATTGTCTTAAAGTGTACTTTGTCACCGTGAAGGTAATAAGCCCAATGCGTATTTTGTAGCCAGCTGTCGTAACAAGAGGTGCATTAGTTTTAAAATATTTTGATAACCGCATGAAAATTGTTTTAAGCGCATGACCGTATTACCTTATCCTTCCCCAGGACCCGAACCTCTCGTTTGTCTAAACCAATAGAAGAGCAGCTGCTAAGATTTATTCGAGTGATCCCGCCTATAATGTAATGTACCCACAAGCGTAGGGTTCAAACGTGATACACGACTTTTTTTGGTAAACTGGCTGACGTCAGGCAAGGTGTCCGCACCACTGCGGCAGCGACCTCAAAGGATTCTCAGGGCCGTACTCGAGGTGTTTTTTTGACCCTCGGGTTACCCGGTGGCCGTCAGGCGGAAGACACACCAGATCATTTGCGCGTGAAAAAAAAAAAGAGTGGTGGCCTTCGTCAGCACGTACTAATGTCGTCCTTTAGAAAACATCGAGTTCCAGGCGTTCGTGAAAATAAATCCACTGCGTGTACTGACACGCAAAAGAAAGCTTTTTAGTGTAACTTGTGTACAGTAATGGGTCTTCAGCCATTTCAACGGAATTGACCTTTTCATTGAGATGGCCCTGAGGACACTCAGGTTTTTTAACTGACCTTATTAAGCTATAAAATCTAAATCTGCAGTACTCATGGCGGCCGCACTAAGTGTCATTTGCGTATTAAAGACATTCCGTTCTGCTTAGAATGAAACTTCGGTATATTTACAAATATTTTGCTAACAGGGCATTTGCGCTATCTATCTGCGATTTGACGAATTTAGTTGGTTAGGCGGTTAAAAATGTTTCATGTACAGTCATGGGAAAATGAAATGCGAACATGAAAATAGGAACCAGAATACGCAAAACTGAAAAATACTCTTCGTGGAGGTCCGATAATGGCGCGCTATTGGAATATTTGGAAAGCCAGATTTTCTAACTTTGTTACTCTAATTAAGCCACGCGTAAATTTGACTTGAATGGAAAGAAATTGCGCTATTTGTGTGTCCTGGATCCTATTTTCGTGACCGCAGTTCATGACTGTACGTAGTAAAAAGTGCTTCAAGTCAAACTGAACGGGATCACGCTATTGACCGAGCCCGCGCGAATCTCTGAAACATTTTGTTGTTTAAAACAATTATTTGTCAGTTTTCTGGGTTGTATTCAACACCCTTTTTTCCTCACATGAAAGAAGTGGAAGAATAAAATGCGCGAAGAGAATGCAATGGACAGAAAGAAGACACCACACAGTGCAGACTAACAGACTGCGTTTATTTTCTTCTACGTGCATGTATGCTATTACCCTACGACACGTTGAAACAAACACAGCAAAGACAGAAACACTTTTGCCACTTTTGCCGTAAGACGCAACCAGCTTCCAGCCGGTCAGCCCTCGTTAAGAAACGCGATTTATTTAAGAAATCGAGGCAAGACTTTCGTACGTATAACCCGGACGCACATTTTTTCCCGGTCTTCTATTGTTTCCTTAGGGAGCAAGTCCCGGACCAAGTCCTGAAAATTTTGCATACGGATGTTGTGTGCGTAAGTGTTTCATACATACATACATACATACTACATACATACATACATACATATTAGGGTAATTATAACTGGGTAATGATGTTCTACCTTGGATATGAGTTACACATACTAGATTCTGAAGTGTACAAAAGCTTCTCCTACGTTGTACTTGTGTGGCTGAAATCTGGCATAGTGAAAATAAATGTGAGAGCACAAAGTACGATGAGAGATCACCACCACCACCACCACCATCATCATCATCATCATCATCATCATCATCATCCTACTCAGATGCACTGCAGGACGAAGGCCTCTCCCATTGACCTCTCCCATTGGCCTCTCCTGTCCTGCGCTGCTCGAGTCACAGTTTACCCCGAATTCTTTTATTTCATCCCTCTGGCGGATTAATGGCCTTCGCCTTTTTCTAGACCCCTTTCTTGGTATTCATTCTGTTACCCTAATTGCCCACGGGTTGTCGGTTCCTCTCCCTACACGGCCACCCCAGGTCCATTTCTTTTTCTCTATTTGAACTATGATATCCTCTACTCTAGTTTGTTCTCTGATCCAGGTAGCTCGTTTCATGTCCCTGAGTGTCATTCCTAACATTATTCGTACCGTGGTCCGTTCAGCCGACCTAAGTTTACTTTCTAGTTGTTTAACAGGCGCCAAGTTTCAACTCCGTATGTCATAACCGGCAGTATGCATTGGTTGTCGATTTTTCTTTTGAGTGACAGAGGCAGCTTACTTTTGATTTTTTAAGAGTATCTCAGAGTGCTCCCCAACCCATACCTATTCTGCGTCGGATTTCTCTCAGGTTGTTGGGGTCAGCACTAACCATCTGTCCGAGGTAGTTATATTGTTTTACTTCTTGTAGCCTTTTGTTTCCTGTGCTCAAGAGGACGGTCTTGGCTTGCCTATTCTTCGTTACTTTAGATTTATTCATGTTTATTTTTAGCCACATGGCCGTTTTCTCTGATTGTAGTTCCTCAAGCATTGTTTGCAAGTGTTCTGCAGTCTCACTCAGCAAGACTATGTCTGTCGTCCGCAAACCTCAAATGGCTCAAGTATTCCCCGTTTAATCTTAATCCTATGCTTTCCCAGTCATGACTAACCAGCTGAACTCTCGGCCCTCCTATGACTAAGGGTAAAAATACCAAAGAGGCGTTTTATTATATAAACGTCTTAACTTCAAGTTTTTCGTTTTTTCTTTGCGTGCGTTGCTTTCTATGGCCGTCTGTTATATGATCATGCTATTCGGAACATTTGTTTAGACATGTAAGGAGCCGCCATGGATAAAATTTGAAGGTTGTACAGAGTGATTTTCGTAATATTTATCCGCGAAATTAAGGAAAAAATGAGCTTCGAGCAAGATTCGATATTTTAGAACAAAAGATATCCATTTTCTTAAGCAACAACACTTTTATAGATAAATTTATACTATCTGTACATTAATCAGAAGAACCAACAATGGCGGATAATAAATATTCTAATAGGTAGACTTCGCTTAAGTCGGCTGGTGCGCAAGTGCAGGTAGGGAAAGGGGGCGAGGAAGAGGGTCTACCTTGCTGCGTTCAAAGCTTTTTCACACTTAGAAAATTTTTGTCCACGGAAAATATTGGTAAAGGCGGTCATTCCACTCATCAGGGAGTTATATAAAAAATGCAAGCAAATTGAAGAGGTCGAGCAGCTGCCCTCATGTTTGACCTTATCTAAAATGGCCAATACCTAGAGCAGCAAATGAATCAGAATCGTCAACATGATTTATTTTCGGTTAACCTACACTTGTCGTTGGCCAATCATTTGATACATTGCATTGGTCAATCGCTGCAAGTGATATCCACAGCTCAGATGTCGGCCACCTTCACAGAGGGGATTAAAGCCCAACTCATGGTACATGGTTAAAGGCTGTTTTCAGGTGGAGCAAACCTAGCGAAGCCTTAAGAATTGTTATTCCGCCTGCGAGACTTCCTATGGCAGCCTATAAAACTTATGTGGACAACCCGCACTCTTAGCGTGATATCGAACACGCGAAATGCAGCGCTATGGTGAAGAAAAGAAAAATTATTGGTAGAAATGTTACGATTTTCACCTCATTAGTGTTGGGCTAACACCTGATACACTTAATGCCAAACGTGTGCCAGGAATGTACCCACGCGCACAAACGCACATAAATTTCAAAATTGGTTGCATTTTGCTAAATGCATTTCTGCAAGTAAATCTGCGGTAAATACATGGGCACCCAGGGCAAGAGCCTGATGAGCAGGAAACTCGCAAATATGCGCAGTCAGCGCGCCTCTGAGAGTGATTTTGCGTTACAGAGGATACTGCTAGACCTCGTTTCTTTGCCATATGCACGTTGTTGTAGGTTTGGGGACTTTCAAGTGTAAGATTCCACCATTAAGCGGCCAGAGTGGTGAGCAACGACTGTTTACTAATGTCCAGTTCCCACAAAGCTGTTCGCCGAACGCTTCGTATAGGAAGTACTTACGCGCATTTCGGCTTCTTTCGACAAGCCGAAAGAAACTTAAGCCTGGCCGTTTTCTTCATGGTGTGGCGCAGTAATAGACGCGAGCGCCAAATACCCGACCGGACTGCTTCAAGGGAACATGGCGGACCTGGGAGCGTTCGACGAGTGCGTGGAGACGCTCGTGCACGACCAGTTTGGCAACGAGAAGATCCGGGGCCAGTATTGTAACTTGTACGTTCCCGCAACCAACGACACCGAGCCAATGATGTACATGGCCCCGGCTCTGGCCATGTCGCACCCACGGGTAAGGACTGTCGGAGGGATGACTTGCTTGCAATAGTAAGAAATGGTGGAGAGCGCATCTGTCCGTGCTTCTCGGGCTACATGTAACCGCTGCTGATTAATAAAGAAACGGTTGCATTAAATCGACCATTTTGATCAAGGCCCGAAGACATTGGGAGCGATTAATTCTAATGACACCTCAACGTTTGGCCGTGAAGTGAGAGTTGTGGCTTTGCGCTGTGCTCGCTCTTCAGTGCACCGTTAGCGAGGTCCCACACACGTGTGATTTGTAGGCGTTTTAACTCAAACACACACGCTTATTCCCTTGAACGCGTGTTAACTGGAAAAGACAGTGGAAGTGGTTAACATTTGTTTTTCATTTGACGGTGGAAGATTTGTTTAAGGTTGATACTTTTGTCGTAACTATACCGCAAAACGCGCCGTGATGACAGTGAACAGGCAAAACTGTGCCTTCAGCAGTCTTGTTTAATATATTAACTTACTTCCCCCAAAGTCTACCAAGCTTACACCGGTTTAAAGTACCCTCTTACAAATTGTTCTCGCTCCAAGCCCCTTCAAAGTTGAAACATGATCCTTCAGACAGGGCACACGAGATGCTGCTGAGCAGGAAAAATACAGACAGCCTTTAAAAGTTGCCCCCCGTACAAATGCTGCGAAAAGCCGCGTTTCCTGTTCTTGAGAACTACTCCGGAGCCTATATATGCTTAAAAATGTTTGACCATTGCTGACGCAGGTATAATTTTCGTAGTCGTTTAAAAAAAGAAACACCTACAGGACGCTTCAAAAATATAGGAGCCATACCACTTGCAACATGGTATTACACAATTGCTTATTTCAGCTGTGCTGCAAAGCTTCCACGGCGCGCATCACTGCTTTCCACCATAATCGCGGGATACGCCCCAGCCATTTTCACCTCGTCTCTGACGCTGGATATCTTTGTCTTTATTTTTTTTACCCCAGACATTGGAGTTTGCAACCGGTACTAGTGGGGCGCCGATGGTACCAGGGATTCGTTTTGGCATTTGCTTCGTCAGTGACTGCAACCAGAAGGATATCCAACTTGTCATCCATGCCTGTGAGTAACGAATTTTTTTACTCCGAACTTAACCATGGAGGGTGCCATTGGGAGTAGTAGGTTGATTAAATATGTTTGACACAAATATATTTGCAGCCTATTCATTAGCTCCTGTCACTCCCGTGTGAGGTTATTATAGTGTTAGCAGCGGTCTGTAACTCAGTAGCTGTGCTGTGTCTTCTTTAATTCGGCCTTCATCGTTTTACGCTGCGTATGCCAGCCATAGTACGCAGTTAGTATCGAGGTGGGGAAGTGTTGCTGTCGCCATAGCGAATAACATAAGTTGCGGGGTGATTCATGAGTCATGACATACATATTGGCAGTGGCATGGATTCACAGCATATAGGTGAAGATGGGAATTGAGCGGGGTGCTTTTCGGTATATCGCACAGGGTGCGTTTGCGAACTAATGTTGGATGTTACCTATACGGTATATGATATTTGGGAATGCACTGACGCGCGCGTTCGGCATGTTCCGCGATGGATGTGGAAGCCCCAGTCATGCTCGTACCCAGACGAAACCGACTCAGTATTGTAATCGTTTTAACGTCGAACGGCTTTCCCGTACATAAATTCCAGTTTCCCGATTTACTTGATTGTCAAATATATAACTTGCCATTGAAGGCATATATCTGAAGTTCATGCAGGGCGAATTCACCATACATCCCAGGAACCTCGAAGAACAGCTCAACAGTCGGTAAACATTTGATGTGTTATTCTTTCGTTTTTAAGAGGGTCACACTCATGCCACAATAAACCCCATTTCGTGTGTTTAAGCAGCCAAATGTCAACGCTGCGTGTGTGGTTGAAACAGCAACACATTTCGATGCTGCGTATAATGCCGCGGAAGGCTACCTTTGCTAAATTGTCTCTCTTTCGTGCGATCTTCGGTGGGGGTACGCACCAGCGTGTTTTTTTGCAACCGAATGCAACGTTTATCAGTAAGCGAAGGAAGATTAGTGCAACGATAATCGAACAACATTACCCCAACGGTAGTATTGTCTCAGATACGCACAAGGCAGTGTCTATGCTTTCTTGTCGTGATACTGTCAACGGGGAAGGGGAGAACGCTATTGAATGACCGCGGTTTTTGAGTAAAGACGCATTCGTCCTCTCTAGATAACAGATATAAGCAAGCCCGTGCAAACTTCTGCGATACCGTACAAATCTACCATTTATACTTTACTTGATATTGTCACTGAATTACCGCAGAACCGACAAGAATATCACTGCTTCATATATAAGTGCACCCCTCAAACCCTTTCCCCTGTACAAATTTTCCGCAAGCGCTCAAATCCATTACAATCGTTACGTCATCCTGATTGGAGGGTTAAGGCAATAGTCTAATCGTAAAGTACTTACTCCGCAGCATTTTTCAACACTAGCGCAGTCGGCAGCATTGCATGGTGGTCGGAGACTGCAAAACGGAAAAATGCGCGAATGCATGGTCTTCAGCCCCACGAAAAACATCTGCGGACATGCCACACTTGCAGCGCATTTTGATGTGAAGCCAACTTAGAAGCGAAAGCTAGCGCTAAACGATTAGCAACTGTGGCCGATTGAGTAAATTGTACATGGGGTCGCCTTGTACGTGGCGCCAGCGCGTCCGTAACCGTCGTGGAAAGTCCATCATGTAACCGCGTGGAGTCGGTTTCCTTGCAGCGTGCGTCCGCCGTGTGACGTCAAGGACGTTGCAAGGAAGCGGGCCCCGAAAGTGTAGCTAAGCATTAACGGATTCCTATGAGCGCAGAGTTGCCATTTGAAAAACTGGTGCATTCCACGCTGTGCAGGGGCTTGGGCCTTGTTAGCGCTGTGTATGGTTTACAAAAACAAAACTTCTCTCAGTTCCGCAACTCGCATGAAACTGACAATTCCTGGAAAAGCGTTGAACCTTTTCGAGTATATGCTGTTGCGTGTTGTGGGAGTACTGGGACCCACACAGTTAGCAGTGTTGGGGCCAGTTAGATAGCTCTAACTTTGAGCCTAACGACATGCCGGACAACATCATAATCATTGTGCGCAAAGGTGGACTTATCTGGTGGCGTCGTCAGACTTCGAAGGTTGATATAACGCCTTACTTCAGGCAGTAACGAAACCAAACGAAATGAAAACATTCACGGGTAAACACAGACCAGCACACCTCAGCTGGTATGTTCTGCTTTGCGCCTTAATTATGACAGTCTTAGGACTCTCGCAGACGAAATGAAAAATCTCTAGATGTGAACTGACTATTGCTAACGCGGTAAGATATCGTTATTTACTGCCTTCTATGGCCGTGATGACACTATAGACTGCACTCTGGTCACATGTCCCGCTGGGTGAGCGAGATGGGCCTGGAGCTGTAACTTGGTGGCTCATTGTTGCCGGAAAGTCTGCTAACGTTGTTTTATGTGCACTGCTACTAGCGAACCCGAAGTGTACTAAAGGGTGCATTTTTGAAAGGTAGTGCTTCTGAAAAACTTTGAACACCAGTGTTTGCAGGCTGTTTACCCCACGTAGCCTCTCTCATGGCTTCATGAAGGTGTCGTTAGATGTGAATAAATGGAGGCATTTGTCCAAATCTACGAACAGAACCCCGCTTTAGTCATATAATGCGCCTCTATTTAGCCAGTTATAGCAATAGTTTGATTACATAATTCGTTTTGATACAGATTATCCTTCACAAAAGTTATTTGTTCACATATGAAATTCAGGTTGTACAACCGTTAAATGGAGTGATGAACAGCCCGGTGCCTCAACGTATGCCCATTTTGATTCTTTTTCAGTGGTCGGCGGCGCAGTTGAAGTGGATGTAAGGGACTGTGTCACGAACGAGGCTATACCTTGGACTACAACTCAAATAGCGATTGTGTAAGCGCTTAATTTTCGTCAGCTATATGCGTATATAATGATAGTAGTGTTTGGCGTTGAGAGTCGATGAGAGAGGGAGAGCGAGAGATGACCCTATTTTAAGCCCGAGATGGGTCTTTAAAGTTATACGTCTTAAACGATTTCCTTCCCGTAGCCGTCAGCCAGGATTCCTTGGATCCGAGCTGGGGATTCAGCCATCCGGACTACTTTGAGTTGTCATTCTGAAGCACTCACCACAATGCTCTAGTGACAAATCTTAGCGGTATAGAGTGCAAATTCGACGAATGACGTGGCCAAGCATGCAATTTGAATGAAAGAATCCCGGGCCATCTCCACTAACTTGAAACCTGGGGAGGGACGAAGCATGCAGTGTGTAAGTGTATTTAAAGATTCTAAGTCTCTTTCTTGCCACGTGGCGTGCACTGATCTCGCGCCGGAGAAGCGCCGGTGGGAGGAGCGATTAGGCGCTTGCGGATGCAGTGGTGCCGTTTCTTGCGTTGAACCGGATTTAAGCAATTAAATGAGAGACAGACTGGCCGTAAGTTGTCTTCGTGACACACGCCGCAGCATGCCAAGAAGTAGCGCGAGGCGTTAGAAAAGAGCGTGTCCCGGTGTTTTAGTACCGTAACTACATGAGACGACAGGAGACGCCTACACCCCGAGCCCCTAAGGTGCTTCGCCCCTAAAAGTCATCTGCGCTCGTACATTGTGCAATGCCAAATGACATTCACGCCTCGCGTGTTGTCCCTGCGCCCATGCACTTTTTAGTCAACGCATATGGTGGACTTCGTCATTCCCAGAATTTGCACACTTGGTCATTTCAACTTGGTCATTCTGGAACGCTGTGACGAAGGCGACATACGGGGTCTTCTATAGTAAGGTTCCGGGGTGAGGAGCGCAGTCTACAATTATTCTCTTGTCGTAATATTGTAAGTTCTGGGTGTATTTACAACTAATTTTTAAAGCGAAGCCTTGTTTGTATCACAGATGGCGTATGTCGCGTCGAAAATGCACCGCACGAAAGTCAACTTTCTCTGACGATGATGATCATGGTTGAAGTGAAGAAAAATTCAATCACTTCCAGTGGGTGTTATCGAATCTTGGTCCGTCGCGTTATGAATCCGACGCCTATCCGATTGCGCCATTACGGCACGGTCGGAGCAGTTTGGATTTGGAGAGAGAGAGAGAGAGAGAGAGAGAGAGAGAGAGAGAGAGAGAGAGAGAGAGAGAGAGAGAGAGAGACATAATTCAGAACAAGCTCCTCGGACGGTGGCGGTCACCGCGAGGTGGAGGGAGGAGGGAAAACATGTATTTATATTTTTTAGTGGTTGGGCGGCACTCCACCGGGGTCTTGTGCCACGTGCGACAGTTCCGGACGGCGTCAGCAGGGGTGGTACCCTTGGTCGGCCTCGGGAGGGGACTAGCACCTGGTCCGAAACCTCGCAGCTCCGGAAGGCCTGCTCCCAGGCCCGGGGGTGAGGAGGTGCGGGTAGGGACCCTTGGGGCACTGGCAGAGGGGATGAAAGTGTGAGTCCAGTGCCCCGCAGTTCAGGAATTGGGGTGAGGGAAAGAGGTGGGGGTGGGCGTGCTGTAGGATTGTGCGGTGGGAGGTGTGCGCTTGATGATGCGCCGCATGCGGGCCTCCTCTGGTGATAAGGTGTGGTGGGGGGTGGGAGGTTCTGACGGTTCAGTCTGTGGTGGAATGTAATGTCGATGTACACCTAATAATGGCGGTTGGGATGCTGTGGTTAGGAGAAAAAGAAGCAGGAGCCCGGATAGTGAGTTTTCGAGCATGCAAATGTGCTGCCTCATTGCCTCCTAAGCCAGTGTGCCGGAGTCCACAGTAGCTCCACAGGATCTTGAGGAGAGTTTGGAGTATGATATGGAGAGTTTGTGAGGAGATACGACCCTTGAGGTAGTTGGAAAGGGCGTGTTCGGGGTAAGAGAGGGTGGTGGTGGGTTGGGGGTGTTGAACAATTGCGAGGTCGATGGCGGCTTCCTCTCCCATCGTAGAGAAGGGGGTGAGGACCGACATGGTTGTGGGGTTGGGAGGGCCGTGCATGTGGGTGGCGTAAGCGCGATTGTTTGGGTGTTGGGCCGCGTCCACATAGATGGTAATGGGGGAGGGTGGGTGGGAGACGGTGTGGTGTTTGGCGCGTGCCATGCGGCAATCTGCATGGTGGAAAAGGTACACCGTGCAAGGAAGGGGTTTGGCGAGGAGCGGTCGTCGTATGTGTGGGGTATAGGCAGGGGGGGGGGGGGAGGGCGTGTGAATGAGGTTGATGTGGAGGGAGGCTACACACAGAACACAAATAAGCCGAAATGGGAGTAAATGTCTTGTCGCATAACTCGGTACCAATTGGGACTTTTCAAAACTCCTTCCAATGGGAGTATCGCCTTACTCCCATTATTTCCGCAGTTTTTTCAGTAGCATACGGGAGTTCCATTTACTGCCGCCACAATGGGAGTTTTCAGGGAGACCATTGAGAGTATATTATTTCCTCCAACCGGGAGTTTTCAGGGGGCCCGTTAGGAGCAGTGTTTACCTGCATTCGAATTATTTTTTTTCTGTTTTCGGGCGTTTGATATAAGCACTGTAGAGGAATTTATTACTGTATTTGGGAGTTCTTAATGAGCGCACAGGCCGCATTTTCATTTTTCGTTTAGGACTGCGTAATTTCTAGTCTTTTTCCGTTTCAAACTTTGAATGGTAAAACGTGAAAAGTTTGTTTTCTGTACACAGTCAATTTATTGCGTAGCAATTACATAAATACGATATACGTGTGAACACGTTAATAACACAATAAAAACACTGAATCAACAAAAAACCTACATCGAGATTACAAGGTACCTTGGTAAGAACTTTATCTACTACAACACTCTTAAACGAAGAAAATGTAAGTCATTTGCAAACAATGAGATCAGCATGTCATCGATGCTCTGTTTGCTTGCACTTGCCTCCCAAACGCTGACGTTGCCGCTCCTCCTGGCACGTTCCCCAGGAAGTCAAGAGAGAGAGAGAGAATGCTCTTTAATGTGAACTGGTGAGGTCAGCCCTGCTAGGGACAAAGCTTGCTACACCAGATGGGGGGTGACTACGTTGATGAGTGGTGCATATCATACATCAGGGTTACAGCAGGAAGAAGACAAACATGAAGCCAAAGTAGCACATGCATTAAAGGGATAACAAAACGCTTTAAATCTACGGCAACAAATACAGAAGCATATTGGGCATCCGATCTGAAAAAAATATTAAAGAAACGGCTTTGTAATGACGCCGCACTTCTCACTCTTGTGTCCAACTTTCCGTGATGTCTGAATGTTTATTTAAAGCTACGCAAAATTGCACTTCCGTCCGAGACACCTGCGCTCAGTAGTTCGTCAAAACGAAGTGCTCTGTTGTTCAAAAGGGTGCGCGACCCTTGTGGCGACCAACTTCTCAAAACGCTTCCTTTCCCTCTTTTCCTCGCGGGTAGTGTTCTGGGAGCGAGCTTCAGGTTTTACCACCCGCACTTCCCCTCTCTCCCCTCTCCCCCCCTCCTCCCCGGCCAAAAAGAAATAAAAATAAAATAAGCAGTCGTCCGTCGACTGTACAGATTGCTCCCTCGAATGGCGTTTGCTGGTGATAGTTACACGCGCCTAGCGCACGGAGAGCTCCCACGGGGCCTCGACCTTCTCTCTTTCCAGTGAAAGCAATGAATCGCCGGCTGCACGCGGCAGTCACCCTCGTCGTAGCAGGCGCGGCGGGCACCACACGTACTTCTCAAGAAAAGCGGCCCTGCGACGTTTGACCGGCCAACTTCACCTTCGCCTGCCAATAAGCCACAGACACAGCCTAACAAAAACACCTACCAGCCGTTCACAGTGCAGACACTTTTCATTCTGCTTGCGAATGTGAATGAGTGAGTGTTCTGCTCGAGACCTGCGCAAATCCGCATCGCTTTCGCACCGTTCCGTCTCCCCCATGACGTTCCGGGCATGGCGCCCTCCCTCACGCACAACCATCACCTCCAGTGGTGGAGAATCGCCCGAGCAGTGGCGCGAAAACACACTGAGTTTATTTGACACTACAAGGGGCACAAGCGTCCCAAAATGTTGGTTAGAATAATCTTACCTTCAAGCACCTCGAGAGGCACAACCGCGTTGTTTTTAACGAGCCACTCTCCGTTAGCGATAACTGCATTTAGGCCTCGCGTCGGCTCGCTGGCGTACTCCATCGGCCCGAAGGTCGGTGACTCGGAGGCGACGTTGCAGTGCGGCGCACGTTAGTCTAGGCTGGTTACACAATGTTCACTACGAGCTTCGGTTGTCGGAAAGCACTTCACATCCATTCATTGGGCCGCAATTGTTTACACCGACAATAAATTTTCGGGGACGGTAGAACTCACACGACACACGACACCAACTGGCGGCCATTTTGTAAGGAGGCGTACAGGAGGAAGGGGTGAAGGAGGAGGAGAAGGAATAGGCGTGGGATTTTATAATACTCCCATTAGGACAAACGCAGTATTCACAGCTTGATACTGCGTTTTGTGGGGAGGTACAATCGTGGTGAATGCGCCTATTTACGACGGCTCGTGGCCGCCGGTGTACACTGCAGTTTTTTCCGCCATCATACTACAACACGTGGGAGCAGGCCGCCGTCCTGAGGAGTTTAAAAGACGTATTTCATCCAAAAACTCCCATTCAGGCTAATTTGTGTGTTGTATGTAGCATGTGGTGTCCGGTCCAGGTGTGGGAGAGACGGAGGATTAGGGAGGCGCGGTGCGCTTCGATGAGTTCCTGTGTAGTGTTGTGGGGTCCCGTAGCTGTAAGGCGCGCACTGGAAGCGTGAGGAGACAAAAGCAAGGCTTCGCGGTAGGCTCTGCGTATCAGGCCGTTGAATTGTGCGTGTGATGGGTCTGTGTGAGAAGGGTGAAAGGAAGGTGGTAGGTTAATCTCTTCCGACAGAGCAACAAACGCAAATATATTTGGATGTTTGGAAAACATTGAAACAAATATGGAGAATTTTGAGTGGTCTGTTCCGTCATGCTGATGCAATAAATATCAAATCTTCGCAAAATAACAGTAATAACATTTATAATGGTAATTGTGAACGAAAAGCAGTTTGGCGATCTGTAATAGAGGCATACCTGTGCTTTTTATAAACTATCGATTCGATGGTGGTTTATTTAACACAAAGAAACAACATACAATGGGTATATACAGGAGGAGGTCCCGAAGTCAAAGACTGCAGGGGGACCTCCTTATAAAGAGCTGAAAAATAATAATGTCGGGATGACCTCTCCTTAGCGTTCCCTTAATCTTGCCTTTCTCCCGACATTGACTAAAATGGTGCCTCGTTTTTTATACACCGATGTTTCTTTATATTGTGCGAACGTGTTGGGACGCTGCCGTCATCATATCAGGAAACGAAACTTTCATTGCCGAAGTAATCGATCAAGGGTAACTTTATAGTCATGTTTCCCCCTCCTTCATGCTTTGTCTAAATACTGAACACTGATTCCTTACTTTTAGGGCCTCCATTGGAACGTTGGCTGTGGTGATTTGCATGAGTAGCGCCTTTGACGTCTACATAACAAGGCAGCAGAAGAAGAAAGGTGAGCGGTGATTTCTTGCGGTCTGGCCCACAAAAGCTCAATAGTCGTACCCTTTGCCACTGAGCACAAGGTCGGGGGTTGAGTTTCTGTGCGCGGTGGTTGTGTGCTGATAATAATAAAACACGAAAACTCTATTGTGCAGGATATCTACACGCAGGTTAGAGAACGCCAGTTGGTCTCAATCAGTGTTTCTCAATTATGAGTGTCCTAGTGACCTTTTTTGGGCTTTCAGAAGTGGTGGGGGAGCCCCCGATGAATTACGTTGATCCGTGTCATTATGTCAAACGCTTTGCGACAGCAGTGACAGTCACCCTTACTCATATTCAGTGCCCGCCTTTTGCGTCTGGCTGTTATGCTGATTCGGCCATACTGTCCAACAGTTTGCTCTTCCAGCTAAATGTCGCTGAAACACCTATTATTTTATTATATCTGCCTATCCGCATAGCCAGTTTGTTGCGCAAAACAAGGACGCTAAAGCTTGGGCTACGCGGTGGAGTAAAACGTACATGTCATGCAGCAAAGTCAGATTTTTGTGTTGCTGGCAAGGTTTGACAAAAAGGAGAAACAATGGAGGGGGAGAGGGGTTCAGGTATGGCATCGCGAACCCCTGAAAGCCCTCCCCAACCCCTTCAGGTCCACTGAACCCGTTTGAGAACGATTGGTTTAGATGAAACCATCCTCGTTCACTGAAACAAGCCTCCCTCAAAGGCCAGTGTTTCTCTGGCCCTTAAATTGCCTCTACTGCCTTTCCACACGCGCAAAAAGGAGTCGCCCCTTTAACGTGGACATCTTTATCAAAACTTACTGTGAACATTGCATTAAAAATAAATTTCGCCTTGTTGCGAATGAGGTTGTTTAAATGCGATACATTGATTTCAATAAAGCAATCATCGGAATAGTGAGACTTATGCAATTCTGCAAAGCACTCGCTGCAACTTAGGAGGCTGCATTTACATTCATATTTCGTTCGCGAAATATATTCTTGTGCCTTTGACATCTTTGCTGTTTCGCAAAGAATGCATAAAAGTTGTGCACTATTGGGGTGGTGTAAGGTCGCTGTAACTAGTAAGGGAACGTCTTGTAGACAGCGTTACGTTAGAGGGCTGTTGTCGTGTTTTTCGCGCAGTTTTGTGCTCAAATGTGTACCAACTACAGCGCCTACAATCCGTGTTGTCGTCCCTGAGACCCCCATATAAGTGATGCGTTTAATAATATAGAGCTTCAGCTTTGAAAGTAGCGTTCAAAAAAGAGGTTTCTTGCGGCCAACGCAAGCAAGAAGACCACCAGGAGCGTTTAAGCAGACGTTAATTCTGCAACTTGATTGTTCGACGCTAGTGCAACGTATGGATAGCTTAGATTTAAAATGGGGGATATAATGCAAGTTTTCTATTCTCTATACCATAAAAATTGTAAGTGAATTTTCTCGAAGATTACGAACAATACACGTCAGCATTTAGTATTCTTGCACTGGATATAGTTTTCGGTTCGCACGAAGGACGCATAGCTTGGGAACTAAGATACTACTAGTGCGTAGTAATAACCAGTCTGAGACAGCAGCAGGTTCATTTTGCTCACAGTTTTGTGATTAAATATTGCGCAGTAGGTCAGAAGTTTTTTTTGGACTTTAAGAAGAGATTCCTTTACACAGCTGTGTCTACGAAAATCCGTTTTCTGTAACTATTTCAGGAACTGTAGCGCAAGCCCTGGGAGCTTTTTCTGTGCAGGCCAACTTACGAATGCTCCTCAACATGAAAGACGGGAAAAATTCGGGAGCAAAAGTCTACAGGTTTCTTCATGGCATCCGCTTCTTCGCCATATTTTCTGTTGTACTCGGTCATACATACAGCCTCTTCGATCCCTTGGCGATGTGTGAGTACATGGGAAATTCCCCTCAGCTGATCTTTCGGTAAAAACGTGCTATGCTCGTAGATGAAAGCACCTGTAAGCGGCTGCATAAGGCCCCCCTGTGCTCAATTATTTGAAACCACCCAACATAAAGTAAAGCATGTAACTCACAGAAGATACAAAAAATCTAGTTAGCTTAAAATACTGATGATTTATTTTGTTGGCCTTCCAAAAACACCTGAAATGTCCATTCTGATGTTTCTTGCCAACCTGTGCTTATCATTATACACACTTTTTATGACGTACATTGGTTGCAAAGGACACATTAAGACGCCATCTTTGTAGTACAAGGCCTAAAACCTCAGTGCTTGCCGTTGACTCTAGATACGCTGTATCCATGGCCTGCGTGCCACTCGCACATCCATTGATTTGCAGCTCCCTGTGGTCCAACGGTACTCGTGCACTGAACGGGGTACGCTCGTACGGAGGGTGGTATGTGGTTCCGTCACCCTCACGGCGTAGAACAAATTCTTTATCCTCATGTTACCACATGAGACAAGTATAACAGCGAAAGCCAATGAGGGCCATTTGGAACTGCTGTTAGACATTGCTATGGCCGTAAGCTCGAAATATCAATCAGAAGGCAGGCAGTTATCTTGTGTGAATTCGATAAAGTTCCTTTTAGAGAAATTGTTATCAAGGACACACATCCAAACTGGGATTGCAGTTTGGATTTGCCTCGAAATCCAAACTACGTTCAGATCCTGGTGCCCTTATGACCTTATGGGGCCCTTTCAGACCCGCTGTGGTTGCCGGGTTAGCCGACACATACCTTTACGTTGCAAAGGGACTTCTCAACACACGAGGTTTCCCGACGCGACATACCCGCCTACACCAAGGGGCACCTTGTGTTAAGAAACTGGGCAGCTGTCGCTGTTGTGATGTGGGATAGGGAATGTTTAGTTTAGACACCCACACCAACTTGCCATGTGACTTCACTCGAATTCACACACGTGGCTCTTGCAGCATGTGTCGGATCCTACTTACGGCGCTGTCGAGAACGACGGTACTGTTCTCTTCGTCGAGCTTTCAATTCCCGCTCTTCTCCAGTTTTCACTTTGCGTGGTCTCCCCATGGCAGCCTGCGATGAACTGAAGGTGTCGCTAGAGGGGTTCCGCTTTAGCCGTTACCTGAGATTTGCGGGGGCGGCGTCCCGAATGCAGAAGCGTCGGCCAGGACAGGGCTAGAGCGGCGGACGCCGCCCCTGTAGCCCGGCCATGTGTCAGAAGAAAGAAAACGGAGAGGAGCGCCTTTCGAAGGGTGAGGAGGAGGGTGGTACGCTGGGCTACTGCGTCATCTCTCTCACTGCCTGCCCGTTAGTCTTGTTTCAAGTCTCGCCTCCAAAGCGTCATCCCCTCTTCAGCCGCTGAATCAAAACCAGCGTCTGTGTATACGTCTGCGCGTGTGGGAGTAGCTTAGTCGCTAAGACGACGGGCTCCCTCTCCGCTTCTCTTCGGGGCCAGGTTCGATCCCTGGCGGTGCCAGTGGCTTTATTTAGCCTGGTTGGGAGTTTCTTGTGGCGCACGCGACGAAACCGTTGGCTGGTAGAGATGAAAAGCTTTGCTTTAAAAACAAAGCCATTTCGGCTCCCTTACGGCAGCCTGGTGCATAATGAAGATGAGAGCACAAAGGATATGGCTATGTTTGTTTCAAGATATGACGTAGGCTGCATGCGTACATGTGTGGGGAGCTGCGTTCATTGCGATTTTAAGTGTGTGCTTCGTTGCCTAAATTTTCAGGGATTCTAGATAAAGGCGAGAGGTCCAGTTCTCCTTTTTTCGTTACCTCCACGTTGGCCCAGTCTATTTCATGGAGACGTACTTCTGTGTGCTCGGCCGAGGCATTAGATGATACGTTTCTTGTATGTCGTACAAATAAATTCTAAAACCTTGTTCCTTAGGGATCACGTTCCCTATCTTCAAGATGTACACTGGCGCGAACATGTTATCACAGGGCACGCCTGCAACGAAGCATATCCTCCCGCCTTGATGCGTGATGCAGCCCCGCGTGTACCTTGATATTTTAGACCTAAAGCTATTTCTCGTCGCTTTACTTTGGCAGTTAACTTTGCCTCGCATCTACTAGCCGTGCAGTTTCTGCATTTATATTTGCACAAATGGCTTCGCACGAACTTCTGGTACCGCCGGCGTTGTTGTTTTACCGCCAATGCCAAAATCTATCTAATTCAGGATTGCTCACCCAACCATATCAACGGCTAAAAAATTCGCAGCCTGCCTTAAACTCTTGAGATTCTTGAGGCAAGTTTGTAGAAGATGGTCAGCGCTCAACGACTCAAAAGCTGCACTTATGACACTCCACTTAGCCCTGTTATAACTGCTACTCTACCACTGTTCTTTCCAGCAGGGAATTAAAATAGCTTTTTATTGTCTTCTATGCATTGTGCCATCATGGGCAGGCAAGGTGTAAACGCTTCCGCTATTTTGTATATCAAATGAGCCATTATACTGATAACGTCATCTAGAACGTTCGCTGGTGTCTCTCTTCGCAAACTTGCTCAGTGGGCAATGTAGTCTGCATGCAGGAGGAAAGATTTTTACACGCGTACGTATTAACGCCTTTGAGCCACACCTACAGCATCCTCTTCCAGTAGGTCTCCGACCTAGTACAACATTTCGTTGTCGTGTATGATTAGGGCATGATTCACTAGTTTGAATCATGGGCAGCGTTTGAAGTCTGGGGCCCGTCGGAGACCCTACAGCACCATTTATGCGAGTGCGCCCGATTTTCATGGCAAACAAGAAAGCCCTTGCCGGCTCTGTGCAACGTGCACTCACAGAAGCCGTTCTCGCAGCTGGAAATACTGGGACATTTGCCATCATTAGCGCACAGAGTGGCGAAGGCACTCATATGCTTCCCTAGCAAAACAGACTTGCGCATGAGACTGCAATGATACCCGGTCACTTCCTTGCCTACTTCCGTGCTCACCGCGTGCGGGACATCAACATATGTCCTCGCCTGGTGCACAATACTCTCCTCTCCCCCATCTCCTTCTTTCCTCCCATAAGCGTAAACAAACATGAACTCGGTCAATACAGGGACTCGCATATGCCGGCGCAGGGGCATACAAAATTCTTCGATACGTTAATAGGAATTCTTTCAGCATTAAAATATAAAAAAATGTATTTACCTGAATTAAAGTACGAATATTTCTCATATATTTGTTTCAATGTGGGTTAGTGTATATCACAAGGTCTTTGCAAATAAATAAGCGTACAAAAGCTGTCGCATTGACTGCATATGAGTAAATGTGTGTTTGCAAACATTTATTTGCCTATTTAACTTCTCTGCAGCCCGAGTGGTCAACACCCTCCACTATGCCGATACTGTGGGCATCAATTTTATTGTGCTCGGCTACTTCAGTGTGGACGTGTTCTTCTTTTTGAGGTACGTTTCTTTTCTGCAAAGGGCTGGATGTGATGAATACAAAGGATTGGCAAAGAGAAAAAAAAATGAAAAGGGAGGAAAAAAATACTGCGTCGAGATTGGAGCTCGAGATAACCACTGATTAAGCTGAGGGGGGTATGAGACAATAAATTTCGAGACTCCGAAGGACTCCCTATGGTGTAGTGAGCGCGAAAACAATTGTGGAACGGATATGTCGCCATCCTGTGTCCGCCACGTTTCACAGCTGCTGGGGATGCGGCCACGGCGGCCGCTTTTCCGGCGGAGGCGAAAAGCGAAAATGCCCGTGTGTTCAAGATTTCCGCGAACGTTAAATATCCCCAGGTGGACTAAATTAATCCGGAGCCCTCCACTACGGCGTGCTTCATCGCCTGTGTCGCGTCGATGCGTTAAACCCCACGATCAATCGATCAGTTGCTGTGGATGTAGGAGGTTCACAGCCCATCTCTGTACACGCCGCACCGAAGAAATTTGTGGAACAAATGTCGGGGGGGGGGGGGGGGGGGAAGTGGCAGGTTCCTTGTATGCACGCTAATGACGTGGGGCCTGCAGGGCTCGTGTCCAGTGGCCCGCATGTGCCCTCTCATTATCATCATCTTTCTTTCCTTTTTGCGAGGTTTTCTTCCTCTTTCGGTTACTCTGACCGATAGGCTTCGCCAATCGCTTCTGTTGACCTTATCTTACGCGCTATTAGCGGGAACGTGCTTTGCTGCTCGCGTAATTGCTGCTTGTGTGTTTACCACGCTCGAATTTCTCCTGTAGTGCTGAGCGTGCACCCGGCACGACCCCTACTCTGCCCGACTCTAACAGCCGAGACCAAATCGAAGGCCAGGTCCTCTTTGATAAGTTCACCTTTAGTTGGAGGGAATCACCCTATTGCGGTGGCTTAGAAATTTCCGGGCACATCCCGCATTTACGAGGGTGCAGGTTTGGCTTCCACCCCGCGTCAAAATTGCGCAATTTTCTTTTAAACGCGATCAGTTACTTTGTATGTAAAAACTGTCCCAAGAATTTTGGCGTCACTCCCAGCGTTCATTGCATAGAGTTTCACACTAGTATACGCGCAGAGGGGGCACTGGCGCTCTATGCGAGCCGCCGAATGGCGGCTTCAACCCCCCAGGAGACGGCCATGCTTGGGGGATGCGGGATTTTTTAACTTGGCTTAACCCAGCCGTTATCCTGACTTGACTCAAAGTACTTTTTTGTAATACAAAAGCTATGACTAGTGTTGATTAGTGTATAAATTATTAATCGTGAAAACCAATTGTTCTTCCTGTTAATTTTATATTGAGGTTTAGAATAATTCTTCTATCAGACGGGAAGATATTTGTAAAGTGTATACACAGCTGCGCTTAGCGGAGCCGATGATTAGGCCGATTAGGCTGCGAAGCGCTTGATTTTTGGCGTGCGAGTGGGTGATGGCGTGTGTCTGAAGCAGGGCGGCTGTACTGTATTCCACAAGTTTGCATGGACAGGGGCGGTGGCAGCCATTGTGACTGCGCCTTGTTCACGCCAATAATTACGAGCAGCTGAATACCGCCAGAAAAAGGCAGCCTAGTATCATGGCGGTTGCATTGGAGAAATCTTTTTGTGCATGCGACCTACCCTCGCTTGTTTCGCCGCTTTGTACCGTGATAAGGTGCTGACCACGATCAACTTGGTGGTGACCCACCCGCCGGACGAAGCTCCCGCAATATTGTTTTGTGAAGAAAAATTAGACGGTTTTGCACATATACTTACCGCTGGTAAAGGTTTTTTATTTGGCTTAGCCGAACTCGCGATCGTGTTGTTCTCGCAAGCGTCGTCATGAACCGGACTATAGGATGGAACAGCGTGCTCGTACCATCTACCTTGGGCGGAAACTCGAGTTCGCGTCCGTTTTCATAAGTGCCGTAGAACATGGCTAGTTTTAGTGTAAGGTCTACACGGCGATGCTACTGCTTTCCTCGTCCATTTCATTCCAGCCGAGCAGTATCTGATAATTGCAGCCACTGGAATAGGGCGCTAACAGCAATTATGCCCCGTAACGAGCCCTCGGTGCTTTCGACGCCGAAACCGAAACTGATGTCGCAGAAAAATTCAGAGCCAAGTGAACATAACAACCGCCAAGCCTCAATTAAAGCCAAGTCCGAAAATCACGAGTCTACGAGCCTTATTCTCGACTGCACAAATTCGCGGAGAATTGGCCAATTCGGGGACTCATGCTTTTAGCAAGCTGCTGCCGCTGCCAAGCGGCTGCACGGCTTTATGAGCGAGGGGCTCGGCCTGGTTGCTCTTTGTTCTTCTTTTTCTTCTCTCCTTGCTTCGGCTGCTAGCTGTTCTGATCGCCGCTCTTCAATTATTATATAAAGCGTCCTTCCATGTGGACTCGACTTTGTGACGTGACATTTTGCCGGAAGTCTTTTCTGATTGGCTTTCAATTTTGGACACGTGCCGTTTGACAAAGCGGTTGTGTGTGCTGTCGTAATTTTCACGTTTTATGACGTTTGCGGGCACCAGTTCTAAAGTTTGCCTCATTTCTCTTTACTGAAAGCGCATAATTCTTGGCTGGAAATGAAAAACCAGGCTAAAAGCACCAGACATGACAACGTAGGCCTGTCTTTGCTATTCAACAACAATAATGCCGGTAATACACGCCCTCTCTGTGATTGGCTGAGAAGGATTGACGTAATTTAAACAGTTGGCGGGGACGACACGTCATGCATTGGCAACTTCAGCCTGCGTAAAAGTGACATAATGTTACGTAACAGCTTGAAAATGGCGGCGGCTTTTGTCGCAAAATAGGGCAAAAAATTTCCCCGGCTTTTGCACCGCGAAATGGGGCCCTATTCTCGACTGCACAAATTGCCGGCAATTCGCCCATGTTTTTTTTGCGTAACCATGACGTAAGCAATCAGTGACGTGCTGCACCTATAGCTATGACGACATGCAGTGTAATTTGACGAGTCACTCATAAAGATCGCTACCGAGGTATCAAATATTATGCAAGAAAGATATAAAACACTTGGCATGTACTATAAAAATTAAGACGGTAGCTGAGCCTGACAAGAAAAAATTCACCCCACCTCCCCGAAGGGAATCGTGAGGAAATGCGAATGCATTTCTTTTGCGCGAGAGTGCGCGGAATTGTGTAATGCTCGAACTGGATTGCATTACACTTCTTGCTCGTGGTACCGTTGCCGGCAGACATTCCATTTATATATACTTGCTACCGAGCGAATGGGAGAGTGTGGCGAGCGTCGAGAGGAGAAGCACCGAAGCACCGCGCCTACCCTCGCCTACACTCTCCCACACACGCGGGAGCTCCGGCGAGCTCCCGCGATGCGAGCGCCCTCACACGCCCGAGCGCGCTCCTCCTCTCCACTCACTCGCCGCTTATCCGCCCGCACCACCTGCTCCGGTTGCTAGGGGAGAGGAGGAGCGCGCGCGCTCGCAGCTGTTGCTATGGGAGAGGGGGTGAGAGCGGAGAGATAACACCTGCGGGCGCGTGGACGCCGCACGGCGCCTGACATGGCTCGACTAAGAAATGCATTCGCATTTAAAACACATTTCTGGAGGTCAAATTTGGCGTCAACACCACAAGACGATCGAGTAACGTTGATCCAAAAGCGAGTGAAAGGCGGATGTCGAGCTAAAGAACATCACACAATTTTTTACCGTATCTATTTATTTCTTTCAATCGCTTTTAGTAAAATAGCTGGGCTCTCTGCTTCAATGCAAGCTTTGTTGCGTTATCACCTTCCCTGCCGCCACCACCGCCACGCCATCGTCTGCTGCTATGTTACAAGTTTATGGCGTGATCACAGAAAAAGACGGCCGCGACCATCGCTTCTATGACACATAAGAGCAGCGAAGCGTTACGCCTGATAACCGCGGAGCGCACCGATGTCGCCCATTCACTCATTCGTCAAGCTCGACTTCAATCAGCGCTGTAATGAACCAAACAGTCACTTTTCTTTGTTATTTTTCTCTTGAGTTCGATCATGTGACCCAACAGCTTACTAGGACGAGTATGGACAAATGCCATGCATTGGGTTCTCTTTGTCATGGAGAGGCTTGTACTGCCCTCTTATGTTGCGGTTCCGCCAAACAAATAATTTTTATTTTATTGCTAAACATAAAAGCAAAATACTGCACGTTATTTGTGAGCTCCATTATCGCTGACTTGGAAGCAGTTGAAACTATAATTTGTTTCGGTAGGAAACATGCTTTAAACAGCGCGCATGCGAAACTGCGCCTGCTGCAAATTGCCGCATATTTAGCGGTGCCGTAAGCCGGGGCAATTTTTCGCCCTATTTTGCTTGTATTTTGCGACAAAGACAGCCGCCATTTTCAAGCTGTTACGTAGCATTACGTCACTTTTACGCAGGCTGAAGTTGCCAATGCATGACGTAATCGTTCCCGCCAACTGTTTAAATTACATCCCGCCTTCTCAGCCAATCACAGAGGGGGTGTTTATTACAAGCAGTATTGTTGTTGAATAGCAAAGACAGGCTTACGTTGTCATGTCCGCTGCATTTAGTCTGGTTTTTCATTGCCGGCCAAGAATTATGCGCCTCTAGTAACAAGAAATAAGGCAAACTTTAGAACTGGTGTCCGTAAACGACATGAAATGTCAAAACGACGACAGCACACACAACCGCTTTGTCAACCGGAAGCACGTGACCAAAATTGAAAGCCAATCAGAAAAGACTTCTGGCAAATTGCCAGAATTGCCGGCAATTTGTGCAGTCGAGAATAGGGGCCATGTCCGCAAATTTGCAGCAGGCGCAGTTTCGCATGACGCGCGGTTTAAAGCATGTTTTCTGCCGAACGAACTAATAGTTTCGACTGTTTCGAAGTCAGGGATCAGGGACCATACAAATAACCTGCCGTAGTTTGCTTTTATGTTTGGCAATAAAATAAAAATTATTTGCTTGGCGTTACCGCAACATAAGAGGGCAGTACAAGTCTCCAAGACAAAGAGAACCCAATGCATGGTATTTGTCCACGCTCCTCCTAGTAAGCTGCTTGGTCACATGATCGAACTCAAGAGAAAAAAATAACAAAGAAAAGTGATTCTTTTGTTCATTGTAGCGCAGATTGAAGTCGAGCTTGAGGAATGAGTGAATCGTCGACATCGATGCGCTGCGCGGTTATCAGGCGTAGCGCTTCGCTACTCTTATGTGTCATGCAAGCGATGGTGGCGGCCGTCTTTTTCTGTGATCACGCCGTAAACTTCACTTGTAACATAGCAGCAGACGATAGCGAGGCGGCGGTGGCGGCCGGGAAGGTGATAAGGCAACAAAGCTTGCATTCAAGCAGAGAGCCCAACTATGTTACTAAAAGCACTTGAAAGAAAGAAATAGATACGGTAAAAATTTGTGTGATGTTCTTTAGCTCGACATCTCCTCTTCTCTCGCTTCTTGATCAACGTTACTCGAATGTCTTGTGGTGTTGACGCCAATTTTTACCTCCAGAAATGTGTTTTTTTTGCAAGCCTCAGCTACCGTCTTAATTGTTATAGTATATTCCGAGTGTTTTTATATCTTTCATGCGCAATATTTGATATCTTGGTTGTGATCATTATGAGTGAAGCGTCAAATTACACTGCATGTCATCATAGCTATAGGTGCAGCACGTCACTGATTGTTTACGGCGTGCTTACGCAAAGAAACATGGCGAATTGCCTGGGAATTTGTGCAGTCGAGAATAGGGCCCTACGTCATACAACCTGCCCCATAGGGGTTGAACGATTGCAGTGCCAGTGTCCCCTCTAGCGTATATTAGTATGAAACTCTATGGTTTATTCACTTGTTTTTTTTATCCTCTGAGCAATTTTTCGTGTTGAGTGCCATGCATCGCCATTTTGTGTACCATCCGTCGGCCATTGTTTGTTATAGGCGCTGGTACTTCGATCAACATAGTCAAATAATGATTTCACATTAAAAAATAGAGTTTTAAGGTCGAAAGAAAGCACACAAGACAAAAAAATTCAGGAGATATCCCCGCAGAAGGTTTCCTTAGAGATGCAAAGCCTATACAGCGCAATCAATCGCATAAGCAGTTTTTCCAGGGCTCTTACAACTTCAGTGCTTCAACAACTGGAACATCGCCTGTGGAAGCGGTGTTGCGTGACCTGTAAAAGAATACCTCACCATTTTTGTTCGTTGAGCCACCGATACTGAAGTTACATGTCGGTCGAGTTCTTTGTGTCATGTCGACGAATTGACGTTAGCAGTTTGCGCCGCATTAAGGCGGTGTTATTACGGTAGTTCTTATCAGACGCCCTAACAGCTTTGATTTTCGTTTTACAGTGGATTTCTGATGGTGTACAACATTGAGGAGTTCTTAAGGAAGCAGATCAACCCATTCTACATGTACATCGTAGCCGTCATCCGGCGCCATATACGGTAATAGGCCCCGAGCGGCCACACTTACGTCTTTTACAGTGTTCTCACAGCCGGTGATGAAAGTGCATGGCTAAACAAAGCGCGATTTCTCCTCTTTCGACTGACCAAGTTTCGGATGATTCTTATTACTATGCTATTCCAGGACTACCGTTTTGGTGTTCTTTACAATCATGATTTGCTACGTGGTGCCGCTGATTGCCTTTGGCCCCAACATCAAGCCACTTATGGAAAAACTTCATCGAGAGTTCTCCACACAGTGGTGGAAAATTCTGCTGCAAGTGCGCAACGCCGGCGAACCAACGGCAGTGGTAAGTTAGCCGAGGTCAAGTCCACATGCAATTACAGAGCGACCAAGGATATGCGCGGTACGTGGTGTATGCGCTGTGCCATGCTAAGTCCTTCATCTATGCCTCGACAGACATTCAGGCCTGCATAACAGATGGAGTTTCGGCGAAGTGGTTGTTGGCACACGTGCGGGGGCATGTGAAGGCAAAATTAAATTCTGTGAAGTTAGTAGTGAAGCTCTATTGCTCGGCTCATCAATGGTTTCTATCCCCTCTGAATCAATCTGGAGCATGCAAAAAGAAAAGGCGTACGAAAAAAACTGTCTTTTTATTCTGGGTGAAGATACATAAAAAAAATCAATTTGTGCTCCAATGTGCACCTTGTACTTTAGCGCATGAAAAAACTTTGTAAATATATGCAGCAGATTTTAGTACCATAAACTTCCATATTTTCGAGTAATATGTAGCCAGTCGGGCAAATTTAGCAATATATGAAATACGAAACATATTTGTTTTCCTCAGGGAGTTTGGGGCGTGCTTTGGTACCTGTCTGCGGACTTCCAGCTGTTCATGGCAGCGATGCCGACGGTGCTGATACTGAGAAGGTTCGTATCTCGACACATGTTTGCCCTGAAAATTAGATCTCTTTAGCCCAGTCAGTTGGAGGCAGGGTACATTTATAATTGTATTGTTTTTTTCTCCAACATCCATGTGAGTTTTAGTAACGGATGCACATGAAATAGCCAATTTAGCATGCTACAGAGCTGCCTTCTCTAGCCTTCGAGTTTTTTCGTCCTCCGCTGCAACCCAGATGTACAGGTGCCGTCAGAAGTAATTGGAACACGGGAGCTGCGGTCGAATCGTATCGGAGCGCCGTTTAGCTTCGCTGGCGGGAAACGAAAGGACGATAACACGCATGGGCGCCTGTCGACAATGATAGTTATCTAATACCTCTCAGACGACCTATTTTAACTTGGTTTCCAGCATTGTTCTCAGCATACTGGTCTCGGTGATGGCGCTGATAGCATACACACCTAAAACAATTTGCAACAAAAACCGTCAAGTTGCAGATTCCTGTGATAGCGCGCCGCTTCTGCGGCAGCTCGCGTGTGCTGGAAGTGTGCCAGAGACTGGAAGTATGTATGTAAGTGGGCCAAATGCGACTCGGCCAGACTCGGCTATCAGCGCCATCGACGAGACCAGTGGGCTGCGAAAAATGTTCAAAGCTGGGTAAAAGAATTGGTTTAAGAGGTATAGATGGGCTATCGCCGTCGCAGGCGCGTATGCATGTTCTCGTCCTAACGTTTCCTGCCGGTGTATACCTACACGGCGCCCCGCTACGGTTCGGCCACAGCTCCCGTGTTCAAATTACTTTTGATGGCACCTGTACATTGACTTTTCGCAGGCGAAGTAAACGAAAGTATGTCATAAAAAAAAACACTCCCAGGACACCTACGCCACTTTTGCAGCTGTGAATGCGAAATGATAATGTAGAATTGAACGCGGCTGAGTGCTCCTTGCAGTCTTGCGCTGCGAATTGGAGTAATTAGTAATTGCGGCTGTTAATTGTGGTGAATAATCGTGGCCCGCGCACAAGAAGGTTCGTTCTGTGAACGAACGCGTACCTAGTTGCTCGTCAGTATGCCACCACGGCGGGAAGTGGAACTCGATCCTCACAGCACAGCCTCACCATACCGTCGTATGGAAACATGCATAGGGAGGAACCAGCTTAAAGCGAGCGCTTATCTCACTGAATCACCGCTAATATAGCTGATAGGGGCAAACTACAGACAGATATGGGTGAACCAGCTCAAAATGCAACATGATAGGTACGGGGGTGAATTTATGCGGATGCGGCCAAGGTGCTCAGGCGTACGGGTGCAACAAACAGTAAGTGGAGCACGGCTTCGTAAAATTATAATAATTTTTATTTTATGCGGTTGCCAGCATAAATAGAGTATGTGCGGCCGGATGTTATTTTAGAATGACTTTCTGGAAAAGTCACTTCGAGATATCTGGCTAGGCACATGGCGGAGAAATCCCCTCAAAATCTCCAACCCATGCTCCATTTACTTTTTGTTTCACCTGTACGTATTTTAAAACTGAAAATTTGTGCTTTAAGAAGAAGCTGCTATTTTGCACGCTAAGAAATTTGTTTCGAAACGAACATTTATTTGCACGTAAAGTACAGCATTCGTGTAGTTTGCACAAATACTGATCACGTTTATAGACAAAATGTTCGAATGAAAAATAGATTTCTCCTCTCCTGTCAGCTCGGCTAGAACATTCGTTCCCAGCCCCCTTAAGCGGCAACATGCGCGTCAATTATGAGACTGAAATGTCTCCCTAACATAGGTGGGAACCATTCTTACCGGTGCCCGGAGGAGCGTGAGCTAACGGTTTTGTAGATTTGGCGCCTTGATTACTGTGAACTGAGCCATGCCATTGCATCTGCCTTGTCTGCTTTCAGGACATACTGGGGAAAAGTCGCTGCTTTCGTGGGTATGGCAGCCTTGTGCACGGTTATAGCGTCATGGCAGCTGTACGGGACAGGCTACCCTCCCTTCATGATGCCCTTCATCAGTGACTACAGGTACGCAGTGGAGTTTTCGCATTGCTTTTCTCTAGCCCATCAGACGCAAAAAAAAGAGATAAATGTTGCGCGACCTTCGCAAGAACCAAGCCAAAATAAGCATAGAATTTGTGGCTGCAATGACCGGGCTCATATATGAACAGCATATAGTTAGCTCAGCATATAGTTGGTTCTAGCGTTTTCCAGACAGCTTGACCTCTCACTTTCAGGACACCATGAAGCATCGGCACGCCCCCCCCCCCCCCCTCCCCGTTTATACAAACAGGCTTTGATACTTCCCTTCTTAAAAACGCCTTCCTTTTGTTCTTAGCTCTCACTACAAACGAAAACACGTATTTGAAGAGAAAAATATGGTAGCAGGTGGAATCCTATTGACATGGCACTTACTTCTTTCTTTTCAGATTATTGATTGGCTTTCACAACGACGTCTATGTCTGGCCGTTCATCCATGGAATGTTCTATTTCGCAGGGTGTTTAACGTGCTTGCTCGTTCAAAGATACCGCCACGTCAAGATTTCAAAGGTAATTCTGTGCACTTTGACTTTTCCAGACCCCATCTTCATAATTTTTTGCCTTTTTTGCTGGGAATGATTGGCCAATTTGCTAGTTTTGCTTGGGCAATTTGCTAAAAGCTGAAGAAGCTCTGGCTTGCCGTGACAAATAGAGCAAATTCGAAGAGCGCCGGTGCCGGTCGACGCGAGTCGATACGCCGTCGGCGAGCGAGTGCGGCAGTTCCGCGGCGGCTGATTTTGGGGTCGCGACGGAGGCAGCAGGCTCCCGGCCGACTCTACGAGCACGCGAGCCGCGAGTATACGGCCGACGCGAGACGACACGCTGTTGTCGCGGCTAGTCTGGGCGCGAACGGGTACGACAGCTGTGCGGTGACCTGCACGGTCGCGAGTACGGCCGACGCGAGGCTATATCCCTTTCCTGCCCAACATAAAGATCTTAGAAAAAATGGCCACAAGTAATTAAATTTTGTGTATTTACCCCTTCCCATTGATGCTTCGACAAGTTAAAATGGAAAGCCCAGAGTATTTCACACAGAAAACAAACCCACACATATGTGTGGGCTGGGCTTGTATTTGTATGATCTGCGGGTAGTAAGAATACCTTAAAAACAACATCAGGCGCAGAAAAACTACAATTTTACGTATTATATATAAGTTTTGTATTGTTTTCAGGAGTATATATATTATAAATAGGATTTTGTGAAAATAAATAACAATGAAGTTTTAATTAACATAATTAATAATTATAATTAATACTATTATCACAAGTAATTACGCAACGAGTTGAAGGTCAAGACGCAAGAAAACATTACCAATGAACCAGAACAAAACCTCGAATAAATGAGGCACCAAGAAAGCAAGAACAAATTATTTATCGCTAGCGCTTCAGTGCACGAGCCCGCCACCGTGTGCCACCCAGCAAAATTTTCGTGACGACGAAAGCCCAGCCCACACAAATGTGTGGGTGCATTTTTCAAGCGTGATGACGGAACGCACACGAAGGGAACGGGTGTGTTTTTTAGCCGATCGTGGTTTCCCAAGTCCTGAAAATCGCGTCTTACGCTTTTTATTCAGAAAATACGAGAATAGCAAGAAGAAATACCAGCTTTCATCGTGAAGGCGGCTAGCGTGATTGCGACGGCTTGGACGCCGTTTTTATTGTGCGATTTCTCGCCCCCTGCTGGCGAAATGAGTGAACTACCGAAACCAATAAAGTCTCTGAAGCGTTCGCAGTGACTCCCAGGGCTCTGAAACCGAAACCGAAACAGGTGCCGCTTTGTAAACGAATTTGTTGACCCACACGTTTGTGTGGGCTGGGCCGTAAAGGGATATGGAGATACGATGTTGTCCCGGCCGGTCGGGGCGCGAAGTACAGCGGCTAAGCGGTGCACTGCACGCAATTGATTGTTGTCTGCGGAAAAGAAACAAACTATGCGGCACATAGTGTTTGAATGTGAGTGTAAATCTACATAAGGGAAATATTCGGCTTTTAGAAGCCCTAGGATTTAAAAGTAGCAAAGATGCAGGTAGCTTCAAGGCTGTCGAGGCGACGAAAAGAAGATTGGAAGGCTGGTGGACGAAAACCAGAGAAGGGAATATTACCTATGACAGTTGCCACCTGTAACGGAAAAAAAGTATTTTGTGCCTGCCCTAAGAGCAGCGCTAGTATTTACGAAGAGTATAAAACATAGTTACAGTAGTTTTTTTTGGTAAGGTGACACGTCGTTACCGAGTTACAAAGGGGATATACCACAATCAATCAATCAATCAATCAATCAATGGATCGATCAGTTCCAGCAACTGCGTCAAAAAATAAATAAAAACTAGCCGCTGTTGGCAACATTTCGCTCACCGAGTAGAAAAAAGAAAGAAAGGGGTCACATTTGGCAGAAAGAGTAATTACAAGGTTGGCAACATCGAGCCTCGGGTAAAGTGGTTGTTTCGCGAAGACACTGCAGTGCTGTCGTTCTGCATGGCCTTTTATACGGCGGAGATCATTAGAGAGTTTTAGCATAGCGGGTACCGTCCGCTACGCTAAGGTTAGCGGGTAGCGGGGCCCGACTGGGAAGGTGCAAATTCGTTCCGATGTGGTGGATTAGTTCTGCGGGCCGGCCTTCGTAGTGCTCGCGCATTCCCTCT
The DNA here is from genome assembly GCF_048455015.1 of Haemaphysalis longicornis. Classification (NCBI taxonomy): domain Eukaryota; kingdom Metazoa; phylum Arthropoda; class Arachnida; order Ixodida; family Ixodidae; genus Haemaphysalis; species Haemaphysalis longicornis. The sequence goes on along the minus strand of NW_027526203.1, from coordinate 298,211,259 downwards.
CCTGAGGGGTAATTTCCTCGCCCTCCCCACCGCTAACCCACCGCCGTAGCGTGAGCCTCTGGAAGCCGCCATGCTAAAACTCTCTATTATCTAAAGATTTGGTGCGGGAACCCTGCTAACAGAATCAAAACGGCCGTCTAAACAAAAATAATAATGAAATTCTGCATTTGAAATTCGATGATATGCACTGAAGCTGAATCATTCTTACACGCTAGCCGGCATATTTCGGCGCTTCCCTCCCTAGGTAGCTTTTTTTTTAATTCTCTCACAAACGCAGGGTGGCTCTCACAAACAGTGCATTAAGGCGGCGGAAAATTTCGTTGCAGTTGGCCTTTAAAATGCAACACGCGTGCCAAAAAAAAAAAACATTGCCGGTCGACGCATTCCATAATAGTACAACCGTAAGGTCTAAAAATGCTCCAAAAACTCCGCAATATGCATATGTGCATGTCCATACACACGTTGAAACAGACGAACGAAACTATGCATCGTTATAGCACCACGATATTTATAATAGGGTGCAGATTGCCAGAGATGAACTGTAAGAACAGAAATAGGGATTATATTCAACGAATAAAAAGCAGTTGTCATATTTGTTGTCTTCCAGCTCACGCTGTTCGCCATGTGGTGCCTCTGGACGTTGTGTTGCCTGACCTGCTTGTTCATTAAGTACGACTGGAACCGGGGCCGGAATCCTACGCAACAATGGGCTAAGATCCTGGTCTCCATCGCAAACAATCTTTCCGGTTCCATCTTCCTCGGCTGGCTGGCGTTCTCCTGCGCGTCCGGCAGGGGAGGTAAGCTCGGCCGTTTAACAGTTCGATGCACCAACAGTTCGCACGTCTGAGTGTTTTGGTACTGCGAAGTACATAGGCATACGTAGATTACGTAGATTGATAGGTAGATTGATTTATTGATTGCTTGATTGCTTGATTTCCGGCTTTAACGCGCCGACGCAACTTAGGTGATCAGGCGCGCCGTAGTGGAAGGCTCCGGATTAATTTCGACCCCCTGAGGATCTTTAACGTGCCCCGAAATCTCGTACACACAGGCGTTTTTGCCTTTCGCCTCCATCAAGAGAGAGAGAGAGAGATAGAGAGAGTTGACTTAAGGCATACAGCCTCCATTTTGGTCCTGCTTACGCTGCTGAGGCAGCGCGGAAACGAAATGCTTACATGTTAGCCTTCTTACCCTCACCTGAAAACTGGCCACTAACCAAGAGATACGTCACAGTCCTCTCAGCTATTATGCACCAAGCGTTATGCAGACTGCCCTCATCATATGGTTACAGCACCCCCACCCCGTTTCCCCCCGCCCTCGTAGCTTCAGACAACACCCTAACAGGGCTTATGAAACAGTTGAGCACGGCGTGTTAGGCAGAGTTTGTGGCCCCCCGCCGCAGTGGCTCAATGCCTAAGGCGTTGCGCTACTGAGCCCAAGGACGCGGGTTCGACTCCCGGCCGCGGCGGCCGTTTTTTTATGGAGGCGAAATGCGAAAATGCCCGTGTGTTCGAGATTTCGGCGCACGTTAAAGATGCCCAGGTGGTCAAAATTGACCCGAAGCCCTCCACTAAGGCGCGCCTCATCGCTTGTGAAGCGTCGGCGCGTTAAACCTCACAATCAATCAATCAATCAATCAATCAATCAATCAATCAATCAATCAATCAATCAATCAATCAATCAATCAATCAATCAATCAATCAATCAATCAATCAATCAGAGTTTGTGGGTGTCCTCGAAAGCAATATAATGTAAAAGAAATTTTCAACTAAGTGGCACGAAAGCCGGTTGAATAAAAGCGGTAAAGGCAGAACACATTGGGAAACGCAAGTTCATACTGATCAGCGATAGTAACGCCAGTGCTATGTATACTTGCTATTGAGGACATAATATCTTACCTGTTGAGGACATAAAATATCAACCAAGCCGGCGATTTGCAGACACTGTTTTTGGGTAGGTGTGAACATTTTAAAGGTCCATGCTATTCTAACGTTTTCAGATAATAGAGCTAATACCAACGAAAAGCTAAAATTGGTGTTAATATCTCCATTTACCAAGTATTTGTAGAGGTGCTTGGGAAAATATGAGATAATACTAAGGTACAAACTACAGGCAAGGGGCGAAGGCGCGCAGAGCCTGTAAACCTTCCTGGAGAATTATGCCAGGCGTGCCCGCTTCCTTAATTGCTGTTCATGCTACACGATGAAGGAATAGAAACGTAATAGGCAGGCAGTACAATTGCCTTTAAATGTGCAGCTGGTAGAACCGTTGATGTCACGACTGATGTTCTAGGACGGCATGGTGTTACTTCCGTAAATGCGACACACTTGTCGGAACTTGTAGATACTGGTGATAACGAGACATTATATATCTCATCCTCGCTATTGCGCAGAAATAAATGGTTACGGTATTAAATGATGCATCAAATTGCGCGCCAGTAATTCTTCAACAGGAAGCGGTGCTGAGGAAGTACGAACACTTGGGGATGTGGCTGAACAACGGAAAGTTCTACTATTTAAATACCAGTGAGGTATTTGGGTTCTTGCTCGAATGGCCACAGTTTCTTTAGTGTGAGCTGACAGACTCCATTTGTTGATAGGTATTTTGCTATGCATCCGAGTATTAGCTCCTGAATAACAAGCTATTTAAAGGGGTAAGGCCATTTAAATACTAAGACCATTTAAAGGGCCCATACAGACAAAACACAAGTTCGGTTCATTCGAACTAGTGCCTCACTAGAATCATGCTGACACCACTCCTAACATAAACATCGCTCAACTAAGTATATAGTTGGGAAAAAGGAAAATGGCCTTGCGACTCACTAGCTCATTTCCCGCTCTAGAACCTATGGCGTGATATGCACAGTTGTGCGATTAGCGGAGGCCAGCAAAAGTTAGACAGACGTTATAAGCTTGCAGAACGAGCTATTTTCGTTAAAATGTAATGCATATTAATTTTGCAGCAGTAAGAATGGTAGGGCAATTGAAAACAACGGAAGTTAGAAAAGTACACGTAAGCGTAGAAGTCCCAAAGCGTACTGTTGTTGGTACTGCGCGCACTATGCTTTTGATAGCTGCACAGCAGTATGGCGTTTTCAGGTGGTCTCACACGACACAAGCAGATTGGCGTAAGCGACACTGTCTTGCGTGGCCCTATTTGTCGAGCATACCCCATGTTTCACGAGACGATTAGTTCCTACCGTAAAAAAAACAAACCAGGTGCGAATACGGTCAGAAACAAAGGAAAGACAGACCGCGGTCCTGCGCAGTATGGTAGCGCCATCTAGGAGGACTGACGGCAAAAAGACGTTCCGCAGTGAGCTGCAAAGTAAACAGCACTCGAACCTTCGCTTGAAGAGCTGTCGTTGTTGCGTTCTCGCAGACGTCACAAAACACATGATATGGCGGCAAAATCAAAATTTTAACATAAATTCATTTAATTTCCCATTTCCTTTTCTCATTTCTCAGAAAATTCATTAATTTCGCAGTGAATAAAGCATCGTTTGCTGCCGAACGAGCGCTGGGGTACTGTAAAACACCAAACCTTTCGAATAAAACAAACTTTTATTTTGTCTGCATGGCCCTTTTAAGTAAGACGAATGTGAGGCCTATAACGCCCTTAGGAGGTGCCATGCATATAAAATAGTACGGGGGATTTGGAAAGAGGTAATAATGCCTGCACTGAGATTTTGCTGGCGGTCACAATCGCTCCATTGAATTCTTCATAGGAGGAGTGACATGGGAGCGGAAGACATGAGGGATAAGTGGGTGACAGAAGAGGGGATTCACGCGCTGTGGGGCGACAGAAGCGTATCGTCTTTCGGTGTCATTTCCTGCGAGGCAAGCAGATACGCGACCAATTTGTTATTGCATTGCTGAGGTCGGTTCAGAACTGCAAAGCATACGAGATACAGCGCACTCAGAGTGTGTTAACGGAGATGAAGAAACTATGGAAAAAGTGTAATTAATATCTTTTCGCTGAATCATTAACCAAACGGCGTTGTTTTTATGGTTTTATTCTTTTCTTCCGTTCATCGAACAGGCCCAATCTCCAGGCTACTTTCCTGGAAGCCACTTGTGCCCCTGAGTCGACTCTCCTTCGGCGTGTACTGTATCCACGACCCATTTCTCTACTTCTACTTCGCAATGACACGGGAGAGGATCTTTTACTCGCACTTTACGCTGGTGAGTTCCTTACCCGGCTGGCTGTCCACTGCTGCGGTTATGCTGACCCGATCTCTGGAGTGTCGTGATGGAGCCAATTTTATGGCATGCACTTAGGAGTCTGCACACCAACAGCCACCGTCTTTAACGCGTGAAAAATGTGCCCACGGTATTCGGTAGCGTAGTTGCGGCGTGTTATTCCGGGGGTGTTCCTAAACAGTACACAATCAAACTTTTACGTGAGCTCATTTCACCAGAAAGCCCCTGATCGAATGACCAATCGGTACAGTCAAAGCGGGGCAGTACGCGAATGATGAGACCCTGCATACAATCATGAAAAAAAGGCGCGTAAAAAGACGGCGACGCAGAGTAAAGAATACACAGGACGGCGGCGGAACAGAATAGGAACTAGACTGGGCGAGTGCGTTATCCTGTGTATTTTATATTCTGTGCCACCATCGTCTTCCATGCCTTGTTCCGTGATGTATCAAAAACAAATTCGCTTAATTTTCCATTCTACTGAAAGTAACTTCTCCTACATGCGATTTCACTCAAAAATTTATACGACTTCACTCCAAAATTTAATCTGCTTGTGAACTGAAAAAAATGTCAGGCTTGCTATGCGCAATGTTGCAGAGCAGACCTGAGGCAAATGATATGCTGGGCCTAGTAATCGGCGTACTTTGCCTCGTGGCTGCAGCGAATGGTCGGGCTCTGTGGGCCTGCTTCGGGCTGAAGCAGGCCCACAGAGAGTTTGTAATTTTGGAGAGCATTACGTCAGGTTAAGACTTCTGTCGATGATGCTGTAAGGTAATGACGTCACCTGATGTCTTGTCTAACCAAGTTACGTGGAGCACTATGTTTTACGTCTACTGCTTACAAAACGCCTGCTCCATCGGGACTCTGAACGCGACATAAAACATGTACGCCACACTTACCGTTGAAATACCCCTTACGAGAAACTATTGCCTAATCCTTTGTCCTGTATTGTTGTGAATGTACGGTTTCCACGCTTCTAGTTGGCTAAAAAGGTCTGTTTTCAATTAAATCTTATTCAGTAGATCATAAGTCTCTGTACACAGATCTCATCAACATGTACGGGGTTATTTAGAGCAGCTACACCGGGCCACGTGTGCGTGCGTCCGTTGCCGGCCGGTGGGTTCACTTAGCGTTGTAACAGTGATTCTTACTCTTAACATGTAGATTTACGTTTTGTGCGAATGTGTCTAATATAACCTTGAACAATCGTCAGCCAATATTTGCCTGCAAACAGGTTCCGACCGGTGCCAAAAGTACGTCTCTGGTTCAATCCTCATTGTGCAAGCATTTCTGCGTCGAGATAAAGAGACGAAAGGGTAGCCTATTTGAGAGAGCAAGGTAATCTTCCCCCTGACAAAAAATACAGACACAGCCCGAGGCCCCGCGCACACGGTAAAGATTCCAGGCGTCCGCCTTCGCGACAAGAAAGACATCTGTGAGCCCACCATCTCAAGCCCTCGCTGATGCAGAAATCAAACATTGGCTGCTTTCGCGCTGTTTCCGCCAATTTTTTGTTTTAATGGTAACGATGTCACAGGCTCCGCTAAAGGCTGCAGATGGGATATTTCAGTTGGAAAAGGGGGACGAGAAACCGGCGGTGCTGAGATGGTGGCATACGTGAAGGAAATCAAGGCAATTTAAATTAATCCATAGCCCTTCAGCACATACACGGCGAGCCTGATAGCCCATGTGGAGCTTGTGCGTCCCAAATGGGAAGTTGTGTCCTGTTTGTTCTTAGGATTCCGAAGTTCACTCTGTGCCTTCTCTCTTTGCTCCTTTGTTTGCTTCGTTTACTTCTGCCGCTTTAATCGAAACATATCCGTTTCTATTGTGAGTCGGTTCCTTGTCCCATAATTTAGGTACCGGAAAGGTACCGTGAAGGTGGTTGTTGGCGCTTTTAGCTCTCGTTTACTGTTCCGCCTTGCCATTTTTGTGGTCAAGCGCTTAAGTAATTTCAATAAGAGCATACAGGCAACAGAGAGGGAAAACGCAAAAGGGGAGATTTGCAACTTTATGCTGCAAACTTATTTGTTGCGCCTCACAAATTTGTTATACGAGAAATTCAAGTTGTCTTTATTTCCCGCTGCATTGTTTACTCCCGCCTAATTACCATGCGTTGCAGGTATCAAGAAAAACCAGCTAGATTCACCGCTCGTTGTTTTTACTTAAATTCAGCATCATATTTAACTTCATTTCTAAAGGGGACGGCTGCACATTCTATGCTTTTGAACATCACTTTTCGGGTTACAGATAGGATAACGATGAGATACGCGTACAATTGAAACATTGCATTTTTCAGGTGGTGCTAACACTAGGAGTGTTCGTGGTATGCTGCCTGTTGAGTTTGGGATCGTTCCTCGTCTGCGAAGCCCCAGTTGGTCGTCTGGAAAAACTCATCCTGATGCCATCTAGCATACAGCATGACGATTGCAAAGAGCTCAAAGCATACTCATCGAACGGCAGCTTACAAAATGGCACAATGAATGGAAAGGCTGGCTGTTTCGCAAGCGACTACGAAAGGAGACGTCCAGTAGCTGTAATTTCTATAGACGACATCAGCCGTCTATAGCCCCTTCCCCTTCCCCCCCATCTTATTTATTTTTCTGTATTTTTTTGTGGTTTAGCGTCATGATTTTTCATTATATTTATGCGCTGTTCAGCTCAGTGTGACCTGCAACACGCAATGGTGTTCTGGGGCGCATTGTGATGCTGTACGTTGGGATGAAAAATATACTGGGGACTTCGGGCTACTCCTTCCACAAGGAACCTTTAGCCCGTGCGTGACGATTTTTCGTTTTTTTTGTTTGTTCACCAACTGAGCGAGGTGTATAGGACACCGAACACCGGTCCGCCTCCGAAGGGCTATTGCGGTGAATGCGTTTGGTCTGTGTTCGTGTGTTCTTTGCGTGCTCACTTTCAATAAAATGTCCTATTAATACTACCTTTATAAAAAAATAAAGTAGACCCCAGGAGCGCTTTGTCAAGCCACATATATTGTCGAATCGGCGTGTCGCGTGGCGCGTAAGCTGACATACCCGTTTTATTGCACGCACTACGTAAATGTACATCGACTACGCCGCCACTGCTCAGGCGCGAAGAATGAAGGACGGTCAGTATCATGCCCACGCGCCGGCGTACGCAAGACCACGATACTGCTATCGCCTTATAGCTTTTTGCTACATAGCCGGCAGCATGAACACGTCCCGGAGAAGCGAGATTCCCTTCCACTGTGGGTACAAGCCCGTCACATCTTGTACGTACCCAGCGCCATCTACTGATTGGCTTCCAGCACTTTTTCAAAATATTTCAGCCGGAAAGGACATTAGGATGCTCGCAGGAAGCGCTGAACAGCAAGAGAACGGCAAATCGTCACTGTTTAGCTCATATGCAAGACACTCGTAGGTTCCCATTATCCTGGAGCGCATTCCAGCTTACTGCTGAGCTCTGTATCTCATACTGTGTATGATTTAGTGCCAGATGTATATGCTATTAATAGCATTGTGTTCTTTAACGCCATGCCTTTATTCCCTTCCCAGTCAGGGTTCCCGGCTTCCTGTTTCAATAAAGTCTTTCATTTATTCATTCATAGTGTCGTCACACATTATGAATGAGGCTTTCAAAAATAAATTGTGCTTTGTCTCAAAACTTTTCATTAGCCATGTAACGATACATGACATTTTTTTCTGCAATATCGCACCCACTAAATTGAGAGATTCGAGCATGCATAGTGCGGAAGCAAAAATAATTGGCTTGTTTTACAAATAGTTGGACACCATTCACCCCTTCGAAGCAGTGTAACCAAATCGACAATAGTAGAGTTTATGTTGTTCGTCATTTCTGGTCTGCAGAACGCCTGAACGCGATTGTTGCTTTAATCTGGTGACGCAGGATCGTTCGAATTTCTCAGTTATAACTTTTTGTGCCTAAAATCGCCTTAATTTCTGCATGGTAGCATCTGTTGTCTGGTCTCCATTAGCACAAACAGATGTTCAAATGAACCCCACTGAAAAAAAAAAAAAAAGCAATGTAGTATTTTGCCGAAGTTACGAAGTTCTCGTGGAATAAAATGCGCTAGTTTTTTTTCGGACGTTTGCCTTGTGGCATAACAGATACACGTGTTCACAAGCCCGCGAAAAAATTGGCATCGTGTGTGAAGTTAAGGAGTCCATGAAAGGGTCCCCGCTCCCAGCGCTGCTGGCCTGGATGGCGGCCAAGATCTGTTGCTGGGAGTTGCCGCAGTTGGACTTGATGCTATTCCGGGCAGGTCCACATCAGATGCGGCACATTCACGGCCTGTGTGCCGGAGTCGCCGAATGGGCTGGTGGAACCGCATGGGCGGCGGTACTGCAATGACCACTGCGCTTGTGCCGTTGCCTTTCATGTGTCCGCCATTTTGAGCTGTTAAACCATGTCATCAAAAATTCATCAGCATCTCGCCCAGCAACAAGTTCTGATGATGCCTTTTTGTTACCTCATCCGGGTTACTCGCAGTTCTGTGATGAAATGGATGAGCCTTGCGGCAAAGCCAAGTTCTAGCCCAGTATGTTAGGCTAAGTTTATTACATCCCAAGTAGCCCATTACAGAGTAAAAAACACAAAGCGTACACGAGACGAAAAAAGCCACAGCCATTGGCTGTCATTCCCGCAGCTGCAGTTAGCGGAGCAGAACAACACTGAGAGAAAAAAAAAAGCGGCCTTGGCGGCATCTGTAGCAGGCTCCCTAATTCCCAACTGGCTCTGACGCGTTCTATAGCGCGAGCCCGTACTTTGGAAATAAAAGCACAAGCGCCCGCCTCCGTTGCTTTGACAGCGCCTGGGCAGGTGCGGAGAGACCACCGTTCAGCATCTGGCGGCAGCGACACGCTGCAGCCGCTCTAGCACCTTCGGCCTAAGTGAATTGGAAATTTAGGCCGGGAAATATATAAGACGACGAAGAGTGAGCTGAGTTGTTCTCCATGATTTTACGATTATCCAACTATTGTACTGTGTTTGAGAAGCATGAAAAGCTGTGCAAATTGTTTGACACGCATCAAGGATCGAATAAGGCGCAAAGGCAAGCACAACAGTATAAAGACGCATTACAGCGGTGTTATGCATCTTTCCACCTGTCTCGTCCCCGCCTTTGCGTGCATTATAATCCATTATATCTAAGTTTGCCATTTTTATAGCATGTGTTGTGTAATAATTTGATTCATATCTCTAAAGAACACCATTAAATTCTATATTGTGAGTATAGCATAAGTGGAAATCGACGTTTAACCAATAACATTGACCCCTGCTGACACAATGCGATACTTATTAATGCATTTTATGTTTCCCTCCAAAAATGCAATTGTAACATCTAAACCTTGCCGTCAATTTATATGGTGGGGCCAGTGAGATTTACACATTTGAGAAACAGTGGCGTTGCCCTGATTTGCTAAAACGTAAGCACCTGAAATGACCAACGAGCCACGAAAACACGCGAATAAAGCATGGTAATAAAATAAATGCATGGGTCCCGGTAAAGGTGTTCAATACATGTCATCCTAGCTTGTTTAGTTAGTGCGGCGTACGTGGTGGCTCAGTGACTAAGGCGTTCTGCTGCTGAGCACGACGAGGACACGGGTTCAATCGTGGCCACGGCCACCGTTTTCTTGCGAAACCGAAAAACAAAAATACCCGTGCGCAGGGATAAAAAAAAAGCAACAAAAAAGACAAAAATACAAAAGAAGAAAAAATAAAAATAAAACAATGGGGGATGCTTAGAACTGTTTCAGAATGTAAAGGCGAAAGCCTAGTTGAACTTCTGTTGACCTGCTCTTGAGCTTCCTATTAAAGTTTCTGTTGATCTGCTCTTGAGCTACTAGCCATGCCCCCCTACGTGTTGCGATGGGCTCTGGCGAAAAGGGTATGGCAACTCCTCTTTGAATGAGCCATTGCAATAAATTACAAGCGGAACAAAAGCAGCGTGTAGGTCAAATTTTTCTTCTTTTGCTCTTCACTATCGTTTCCCCTGACGGCTGTCCGCGGTTGTTTCCGAGGAGTTGGTCGAACTAGTCGACTAGGTTGCTCCTTATACAGCTTAGAACCGTCAATGTGGCCCGGTAACATGAACAAAAATCTCAAACAGCGCTTGCAAGCGAAACTTGAGGCTAAATAGTGTTCATATAGGCGCCGATTTCGAAAATAGGCACTTATTGGCATTTATAAACATTTAGGAACAAAACGCCAAAACAGGCATTTGTAGGCGCTATAAAAACCCCATTAAGACCTCTCTTAACCTCTAATTCATGCTCATATATCGAAGTGGGGCTATAGGAATGCAAGGAACAGAACAGGCATTTGCCTAAACTTCGGTTTCTAGTCATGACCGAAGAACAAAGGTCAGCCGAGATCACACAAGCCTAACCCAGGATACTTCTCGCTCTGGCGGAATTCCAAATACCGATGGAGACAACAGAAATAAGCAACGAGGAATTGGAGGAGGATATAAAGACATTCTCTTTGATCTGTAAGACGAAGTTGTGTTGTCTGATGATGATGACGAATCGAACTTAGATGCATATGTCAAGGCGCCGGCCCGGTTCGGGGCGTCCCTAAGGGAATGCGTTGTGCTCCGGGGATAATCCAGACCCTAACATAAATTGTTCTGTTCTGTCATGACAGCTTGGTTCATATTTAATTGTATGATGCAGTCAATTAAGTTATATGTTAGAAGGCTTTCTGTTTTTGGGCCATTGCAAAGGCCTATTGCTTGTTCCTGGGCACGTTAATAAGCTACTTGTTTATTCATATATTTGAAAAATACCGCTTGCCTCTTTTATAGAGTAACAAAGAATTGCTTGTCACGCAAAGATTCTTTTTTCTTTTACGAATCCCAAGTCACTGGGCCGAATGACAGCAACGACGGCAACCTGACCAGGAGGGTCAGGACAACATGGCCACACGCGATATGGCGTTCTCTTTGTCACGTATTTAGGTCTCCGCCGACATATCGATTTTCGACCCCTTTCTATAAGACAGTTCCACCTACCCGAGGACGCACTGCCGCCGTTACGATCATTCGAAGAGCCGCCACCCCTATGCTAGAGATGGGGTCCCGAGCGCTTTGCACCTCACGCGGTGATAGATTCGAGGCTCGAACTCACTGAAACGACCTGCTTCTTCTTCACTTTTTTTCCTTTTTTTATTTCATAGGGAAAGTTCAGCTGAGCTTCTGAGTGTTTATGTAATAGTATAATTACTCGATACGCGCAAAATATATTTTTCAAAAACTTGTCAAAAATTGTGGAACGTAAGTTACACCAGAATTAAATCAGTCCAAAGGTATCACGCGTGGCTACGCCGTTGTAAAAAAAAATGCAAACAAAGGCGGCATGTCGACTTAGGCGAAATGGCTGATAATTTCAAGCTGCAAGCTTATACTATTTGTTGCTGAGGCTGATTTCTCTTCGCTAAAGTGGTAACACCAAAACTCATGGAAAGGCACCCCTCTCACTTCTTAAAGCTATAGAGAGCAAGCAATGCTGGTTGTCGGCGCGTCGACCACAGAGAAGACGCAGAGACAATAAGCCAGTAAGCAACCCCAAAGCTGGCAAGGAACGGCGGCAATAACCTTCAATGGCAGCATTAGAATGTGAGGTCGCGTTCTCAGTTCGGGACTCCATTGGAGACTCCTGTTGCAACGCGTCTTTCCAGTCGCAGCTGCGACTCGGTACCAGAGCACCTTCACCCACTGCTATCGGAAGGGCGGAAGATTCTATGAATCTCGTAGTTTGCCGGGCACTTCCCTACCATGTGGTACAGGGTGTCCGATACATCGCAGGACTTATGCAGCAGGACCAACTGCGTACTGCGTAGGGTACATCGAGCGGAACTTGGGTGAGGAGAGGTATTGGTTTGGAGGAGCCAGAGAGGGTGTTTTTGACTCTTTTGAATGGGTGGTTCTTGTGAACTTATAATACTGAGTAATTTCTTGATAAGTCTGCGAATTATACTCACTCTCTATCGGGGTGTCGGAACGAAACAGAAACCGGAAATGGAAAACGAAAAAAAAAAACGATATTTTTGGATGGAACGAAAACGTAAACGTAACGATATTTATTATTGATTCAAGAGCGAAACCAAAAAAAAATTGTGGCTGAGAAAACACGGGTAAATGGCTACAGACCGTTCGTGCCTAGCGCCTGTGAACACACACCTCAAGCACTGTTTTTCGCTTTTGCGAAATTTTACCGCTAGAAAGAACCGTTTTGGGGTTCGTTTAAGCGTGCCTGACCAGCAGAGCGTCGGGTACGAACTTGAAAAGAAAGCAAAGTATTTGCAGTAATTTACTGCGCGACCTTGATGTTAGTTTTCATGGCGTCGCCAAGGTGTAGTAACTGCAGCAAAATCATTGTGTACTACATGACGTTAGATTTGAATTCGCAAGGCTTCTTTAGCCAAGAATGCAGTTTTTTTCCGCTAACAACCGTACAACACCCTTTTCACTAAAACAGCAATATTTTTTTGCGACTCGTTTAAAACAACAATATATTTTTTTGCGAGTTGTTGGGCAGCTTAGGTACTTTATTTAATATTGCACTCTTCCCCCCCCCCCCCCCCACAATGACCTCGCGTCCTCATTTTCTGAACAAAATGAGTTAGCATCCTCATTTATTAATTGGACCGAACAACCATTATGCCCTCTCGTGTACCACCGAGTGTAACAGGAAAGGGCCAGTTATAATATTATTGCTAGGAGTTCTGCCAATGCAGCTCCACCGCTTTTTATAGAGCGCATGTCCTCTCGCTCATATGAAAGCCAGTGTTTGACATAGGGGGTAACTACAAGAAATTCCAAAATAAACTGGCGGAAATAATTTCAATTCCTTAGTAAACTTTCTGTAATCTGAAAGGTGGATCCATATACAAAGAGTCCCGTCACTTCCAATGCGGGATTTAAAAACCGCCAAATGAGTGCATTTTACTATTTCTTAATCTGGGGACAAAATCTCAAATGCCTCTTTTCATCACAGCGCAGTTAAGAGTATGTTGCCGCGCGGCACACTGCCACGGTTGCCGGCATGCTGGCCGTTGTACGTTAAGCTGCGTGTAGCGGTTGCCGACGTTTCCTCAGTCGAGATCCACAACGAATGCACCTTTAGTATGCTCCGGTCGTAAGGTCCAACTGTTGCTGTGGGCTGCCTGCTTCACTCGCATTATGAAAGCCTCGATTCGAATGCCATCCATACCCAAGTTTTCCTTCTCAACACAATGTCTCCTCTTTCTCTTTGCGCCGTCGCCCTGTTTAGGAGCTGTGTCGCTGCTACGGAAGCCGGCGCCAGGCGACGGATTTTCCGCTCAAGGAGCAATTTAATGCTCTCGCATTAGCAAGAACAAAAACGAGGATTTCCGCGAACAGCCTCAGTCATAATGCCCGTTAGCCTACGGAATAGCGCTGCGGGATAGATAGCTAGAAACTTTACAGTTCGTGGGATGGTGGAAATGAATCAGCCGCCTCGGTCCAGGCAGCCGCTGAGGGCCCTGATGATGTGGGCCGCCAGTTCCCGTTGCTCGTGGAGACTCGTCGCAACAGCCAGCCACTCTCATGTGTAATTGTGGGGAGATGGCATTGAAACAAAGTTCCTCTTGGGATTCATGCCACAAAATTAGAAATCCTCAAAGACTTCCTGCCCAGTGAACGCTGTAGACGACAAAGTTGCACATGACTAAAGTCACGAGACCAAAATAATAGAAGCGTTGGTGCACAGGCGACAATTCACGAGGCACTCCGACCACTGCACACGCATTGTTTGTAGCGTTGCTCAGCGCAAGCCTGATGTTTGCATTGCAAATCACAACGACTGATGTGCTGACCTTGGCATATAGGTCATTCCATGTCAAACGTCCCAGCCGTAAAATCAACCATCACGGATTTGCTCAGTAACTTATTGTGGGTCATCCTCGCATGGCCCACAATGCTCCCTGAAAGTGTTTTCGTCAAAAAAAAATTTGTTCTTTTTCTAGCGGTCCTTTTACCTCCAAGGTTTAAATCAAACTTACGTCTGTGAAAACATTTATGAAAAAGTAACTTCTCTTACAATGGCCACCATTTTTGTGAACATCATGTTGAGGCCCTGGGCTGCTCTATGCCGCATTTTAAAAATATTTTTCCTTTTCTTTGCTGTGATTACGCCATTCAGAAAATACACGATGTCGAGCATTTTCAAACATTTTTGCAAATACCAGCACATTCTCTCAGCCAATGAAGCGTTTATACCTGTATCTCAGCATTGTGGAAAATTGGTAAAAACTATATTTACACTTAAAAAAGGTGAAATGTGCGATAAAACGTTTGTCAAACTTGGAAAAATCTGCTTTCTGGCCCATATTCACCTTGAAATTGCGCATTGTTGTGCTCGTAGTAAAAATATCAAATACAAGCCATTCACTAGCACAAATGATCGCAGTTTATTTCAGGAAGTTCAATCAAAACAGTTTTTGTTTTAGCTGAGAAAAAAAAATTCAATTTGTACAGCGACACTACTTCACCCCGTTGTTCCACAGAGCGTCTTCTCTGCACGGCATGCACCTGCCTGCATGACAAAGGCGCGAGCCAGCGTGTTTTCGCTACAAGAATACCCTTCGCCGCAATGGTATTTGTAGCGACAGTACAGGGAAAAGGAATAATTCGCGTGTTAGAGGGAAAAGTACAACGTGGGGCTGGCGGTGGTGCGCCCATTCCATCAGTACGGGCAACTCAAGGGCTGGACATCAGATGTGCATTTAAAGCATCGGGTTATGCAATTCCCGCTAACGCATACAAATAAATCCTTTTAACTAGATCACTCCGCCGCTGTTTATTTCGTAATTTTCGGCATACTTAAAAGATACCACGTATAAAATACCCTGCTTCTTTAAATGCTCGTCCATGTCCAGCCAGCCGTTGAGTTACCCATGGAACGGGCGCACCACCGCTAGCTCCACGTTGTACTTTTCCCACTAACACGCCAATTATTCCTTTTAAATGCGGAGCATTTCTTAGGCTCGCGATGTCACTCGTCGATGTTGTCGGCGCCGTCCCCACGCTCCCTCCGCAGGTGCGCGTCTCTCCCCCGTACCCTCCTCGCTCTCAACAACAGCTCGCTCTCAATAACAGCTGCGGCGGTGCGGCAGGAGCGCGTCTGCGCGCGCATGTGTCGTAGCTGCCCCTTGCGCCTCGTCGCTTTCAACAGCAGCTGGGGCAGTGCGGGAGGAACGCGTCTGCGCGCGCATGCGCAATAGTTAGCCCGTGCGCTCCGTCGCGCTCAGCAGCAACTGCGGCACACGTGATAGCGGCGTGCTAGCGGCGTGCCAGCTGCGTGATAACAGCGCGGTGGGGGGTGTGGAAAGGGCGCGCGCTTCTATACGGAAGTGTGCGCATGCGCGTATCTCCCCCATACTCCTCTCCCGCGACAGCGCGCGCAGTGTATATAAGCAGCAGAGCGGCCGCTCGGAATTCAGTCACCTGCGCTCAAATATAATAATGATCACAATACCCTCACCTGTCCTTCCTGTGTCCCAAAATCAACAATAAGAATAACAAAGACGAAACCCTCCCCACATCCAAACGGTAACCACAAACTACCCAATTACGCAACGTTCGCGCAATGCAATCACCCCTATGCGACGCATTTACTCGTGTTCCCCCCGTGGGAAGATGCGGGCGGGCGGGCTTTTTTTCCTGTACTGACGCTACAAATACCATTGCGGCGAAAGGTATTCTTGTAGCGCAAATCCGCTGGCTCGCGCCTCTTTCATGCAGGCAGGTGCATGCCATGCAGAGAAGACGCTCTGTGGAACAACGGGGTGAAGTAGTGTCGCTGTACAAATTGAATTTTTTTTCTGCTAAAACAAAAACTGTTCTGATTGAAGTTCCTGAAATAAACTGCGATCATTTGTGCTAGTGAATGGCTTGCATTTGATATTTTTACTACGAGCACAACAATGCGCAATTTC
Source organism: Haemaphysalis longicornis (assembly GCF_048455015.1). Taxonomy (NCBI): domain Eukaryota; kingdom Metazoa; phylum Arthropoda; class Arachnida; order Ixodida; family Ixodidae; genus Haemaphysalis; species Haemaphysalis longicornis. The sequence goes on along the minus strand of NW_027526203.1, from coordinate 298,195,096 downwards.
AAGGTGAATATGGGCCAGAAAGCAGATTTTTCCAAGTTTGACAAACGTTTTATCGCACATTTCACCTTTTTTAAGTGTAAATATAGTTTTTACCAATTTTCCACAATGCTGAGATACAGGTATAAACGCTTCATTGGCTGAGAGAATGTGCTGGTATTTGCTAAAAATGTTTGAAAAATGCTCGACATCGTGTATTTTCTGAATGGCGTAATCACAGCAAAGAAAAGGAAAAATATTTTTAAAATGCGGCATAGAGCAGCCCAGGGCCTCAACATGATGTTCACAAAAATGGTGGCCATTGTAAGAGAAGTTACTTCTTCATAAATTTTTTTCACAGACGTAAGTTTGATTTAAACCTTGGAGGTAAAAGGACCGCTAGAAAAAGAACAATTTTTTTTTGACGAAAACACTTTCACGGAGCATTGCGGGCCATGCGAGGATGACCCACAATTTTTACTGAGCAAATCCGTGATGGTTTATTTTACGGCAGGGACATTTGGCATGGAATGACCCATATTTGAGGGAGTGATTAAGTAAAATGGGGATGTTCCCCAAGCAAAAATTGACCGCGTATATGCTCACTTCGCTGAGCGTCATCGAAAGACGATACTTTTACTTACCACTTGACTGCCTAACTCTTTTCGTTTCCCATCCCACCTCTCCTGACTCGGTCCTCCCACGATCAGTGCAATCGAGATTTACGCATAGGATTTACTGAATGCAAATCAATTTTCCCGCGCCCGCGCGGCTGGCGCACCACACGTCGTGACCTTTTTTTACTGTTTTTGCTGGGCGCTCGGACAGCAAGTTCCAGGCTTGAGAGTGAAGCGTCTTTTTTTTTGTTGTTAAAACATTTTACTATATGCTGGGGCCCTTTCCGCAAATTGTCAGCCTACGTGCGGGGAGTGATCCCGCACGCTATTCCCTGTTTCCAAAAGAAGAGACGTGGTTATGAGGTAGAACACCAGCCCTGGTGAAGCTGTTCACGAAGAGACTATGCATGTAGACTCCGCTCTTATTGAAGCTATTGAGTTATCGCGCTGATGCTTATCCGCATTGAAATAGTTCAACCTCTCTATATTCGTCTCTCTAGGGACAATCATTGACAAAACATTTCCACTGTTCACATCCTAGTCATCCTCATATTATAACTCTTCATTGTGATCCACGTCATTTTTTTTTCTCCAAAAAGGCGTTCCCTTCGTCGTACTTGTTTTAACTCTCTTTCTTGCCCCATAATGCGGCATACCCGCTCTAGTAATACGCCTGGTCTATTTGAGAAAGAACCCTTGTCCCGGCTATTCTCACATTGCCGCAGCTCAACCGGCCCTACTAAGCCTTGCAAGGAATAAAACATCTCTCTCTCTCTCTCTCTCTCTCTGAAAGGAGAGTTGTGTCTGAGTGTCAGCAGTGGCTACGAGATGGCATAAACGCCACAACAGTAGCGTTGTTCTAAGTCGATGTTACCAGAGCAGCCAACAACGTATGTACTATCGTGATGCACTGAAATACGAAGAAGGAAGCGCTTGGCTTTCAGTACATGCCACACATCCTGGCGGCGAACCCAGTATGCCCCGCACGAAAAAGTTAGGAGAGTTCGTGTCCAACTTTGTCTTCCCGCCGCGTTCGGCGCTCGCTCATGCCAGCGTTGTCTAACATCGTCACTGCGCTGAGCGAAAACGGCGCACGTAGATATATTCCCCATTTTCATTTTTTTATTTCGTGCCGAGCGCTTAAAGAACAATAAGATGATCTTTGCATAGCACGGTTGGTCACGAACCCCCGTAACTTGTTTCTACTGTGCATGCGCGGTCCGTCGCCAGGATGCGCGGCATGTACTGCAAGCCACGCGCTCCATTGTTCGTATTTCAATGTATCCCGTTTGTACGTTGGACTAACTGGCGATAGACATAACAAAACGGCAAACTGGAAGAACAGTGACTGTTCGACGCTGTGACGTCGAAAAAGAGCTACGACGAAGAGTGACGAGCCCATCACCACGAGCGTTCCCAAACAAGTAAGTGCTTTTATTTTGTAGTGCAATGTATAAATGCCCGAAAACCGCTACTATTATACATCACTATAAATCCGCTATATGCCGCATGTACAAAGGATTCCCGTGCTAATGTAGTCCACTTCCTGTGGCGGTGGTGGTCACCGTGGCTCCTGACGAGCAGAATGAGGTGGAGGCTTAGAGTGAACGACGAAGACCCGACGCAGCTCAGGCCGGAGGTCGGGCGGTGTCGATGGAGGGCAGGGTCTGGATCTCCACGAACTCGACGCAGCGGTGCCCCTTGTGGAACACGGGCAAGCGCAAGCAAGAGCGCTTCCGCTGACTGCAGAACGAGGCGCGAAGACTGCTGCTTGGACGCCCCCGGAGTGTTGGTCGGCACGCGTTGACCTCTCGTAGTTCCAGCCCAACCACCCAGAGGAACTCGTTCCACACCGTCAGACCCGCGGGAGGGAACCATGTGGACATGGGGCGTTTGGTCGATCTTCTACTGGCGGATGACGCTCCGGAGGTAGAGATGCAAGTTTTCATGAAAATTTGAGGTGCTTGAAAAAAAACAGGTTTTTTTCTAGTTTTGTTCAGAAAATTACGAAAACTTGGAAAAAAAGACTTGTGCGCACACTGTTTTAAAAACCCGACACATTTATTTAGTAGCACTTTCCAGAATATAATTGTTTCATTACTGCACACAAAAATTCCAGCAGAGCTTTCAGTTTCAAAATCAATGGGGTGATTTCACGTCAATTCCTAAAGTTCCGATCAAAAAGTGCGAACAGTCGTCAATCCGTGTCTGATTCGGTTCCGCTTGCCACGTCGATTCTTTGCTGTGAAGCCGACGAAGCCTTCCGGACATTCAGGTTCGAGTGCACGTACACGAGCTTCTGCACGCGATCGCCTGAAAGCCGGTTGCGTAGCTTGGTGTGCACGTTTCCGAATTCCGACCAGTTCCTTTCGCAAGCCGCAGAAGAAGGGGGAATTTGCAGTATTTGACCGGCGATGGGATTTAAGTGTTCATTAAAGCAAAGTCCTTCCCACCACGTGGATGGGTCTAGATGTTTCGCAGACTCCCAAACTCCTTCACTGGACCAAATTCCTTTGCAAGTCCGGTATTGTGCGACGTTAGATAAAACTTTCCCGACGTCTAGCGAGAGCTTCTTTGCATGTTGGGAAATCCAGTCAAACGTGACCACAATTTGCGCGTCAGCTAGGTTCTTGCCGCGATACCTTGGATCCAGGAAATTAGCAGCAATGTGAATGGGTCGCAAACAAAACTCTTCACGCCCCCTGAGCACACGCAATATGTGAGACTTTTCGTCTTCAGTGAAGGAGCTATTTTCTAGCCTCGCTGTGATGTCACTTTTGATGGAGTGAAAAACTTCGACGACGTCTGATAACAAGGCCTGGTCAATAAATGGAGTGGTAAGAAAGAAGCACAAAAATAGTACAATTACTAAAAGTTAAACAAGAAACTTTCAAGCACGTCAAAAGGAGCTGCATAACAACGCAATTCCGCGGAGGAGGGGGGGGGGGTACTGTGTTTTTTTCAATTTTACCTTAGTTGAAAAAAACGAAAAAAACATGTTTTTTTCCTAATGCTTTTTTGTTTTTTTCAACTGCTCACATCTCTATCCGGAGGTAGCGTACCTCTTTCCACGGGGCATGGGTGGGGGTGCCGGGCCACCAGGTACCCGGCATGCTCACGCAAGCGTCCTTTGCAGGATTCCATGCTGTAGACCTGGAGACACAATTATAGGTTCGTTATCGCGAGTAAGTGTTTTCTCTTTAATGAGGTCCAGAGATTGCAAACTACCTTGAACTGGTAACCGTGCCACAGGGTTATGACGTGCGAGCTAGACACCGTTGCTGGGGGACAGCTCTTCAACACTGTCAGTTTCCCCGTCCACTTTGTCTTGTTTTGAGAACAGTTGTTAGAGGGGCCATGCAGACAAAACACAAGTTTCCGACCATTTATCTCAATTTACACTGCTATAACGATTAATGTTGAACGTTTGCAAAATCTCCATTATTGTGAAAATGCAGGACGTTATACGATTTGCCATTTTCCATATTTATTCATATTCTTGTTTTTTCTGATTTTTTCAAAATTTCTTTGGAACAATTATCTCCATTTACGTTATTATACCGATTACATTTGGAACTTTCACGAAATCTGCATTATTGTGGAAATGCCATGCATTATACGTTTTGCCGTTTTTCGTAATGTTTTCATATTTTTCTTATTTTTTTAGTTTTTCAAAATTTTGTCCGACCAATTACCTCCATTTACGTTATTATAACGATTACATTTGGAACTGTCCGCAAATATCCATTATTGTGGAATTGCAGGGTGTTACATAGTTTGCCGGATGCCGTAATTATTTTATATTTTTATTATTTTTTTTAGTTTTTCAAAATTACGTCCGACCAATTATCTCCATTTACACTATTATAGCGATTACAAGGTGTAACTTACGCGATAACTGCATTTTTGTGAAAATTCAGGCCGTTACACGGTCCTGGCTGTGGGGATACTCAGCAAAGAATGCTACGCATTAAAAATGAAGCAGGCTGACCCACTCAAAGAGAACACGACCATTATTTTATCTTTTTTTCTTTCTACAATTGAACTCTGCACCGAGTCTCGGAATGCCATGGAATGTTCTGATGTTATCTGCATCACATTTGCAGAAATCTTTGCTTGACAGGTATGGCGTCAGTCTTGTCTGAAAATATATAAATTAATTGCTAGCTTCAAGGTCACCAAACAAAGAAATCTCGTAATCATAAAAAAACACCGCGACATCTGCTAGCATGAGATCGCTGTCATAATGCAGTGCGGACTATCAAGGCCGAATATCTCCCGTGATGTAGCACTGCCGTAGGAAAGGTCAGAAGAGACAAGAGAAAAAAAAAAAATTGGCGCCTGATGACCTATTCTGAGAGCACCATGTGCATAAAGTTCGTATGGCACGGTAGAAGAACGACATTACTCTGTCCGCTATCGTCACAGCAACAGCGGAATTCGGAAGCATAAAAAATATGTAGTTGTCGGCGAATGAGATTATGTACTGATGGCACTGGCATTATCTGCTTCGTTATAGATTCCAAACTGAAAGCAGGTGGCAACGGTCGGAACGAACAAACCACGCGACAGTTGCGTTTTCTCTACTTCGACGTTGACTGGGGAAGTTTGAACGAAAAGCTGTTGGTTTTAACTTATTTGTTTACTTGTAAAAATTGCGCGAAAACCCGCAATAACAATAGTAGAAGCGTTCAATGAATAAGCACTGCGCGCAAGACACCATCATTAAGCGTCTGCCCTCTATCTATGGCAGTTTAGGAAAGGCACCCTCCAAACAACCTGTTGGCTGTCACGACAGTAAGAATTTGGGCTATTGTTATTTTATGGTTTTTGCAATAACGGTACAAAAATAAAACCTAGCAACATATCAAGCCAACCTTGGGAAGAATCATGAAGCGCACCAATTGACGTACATGCAAATGGAAAATCGCACGAAATGACGGACAGTTTTGCCAATAAAAACCACCTCTTGTAAACTGTGAAGACGACGATGTGGCTCCTGGCAAACGCCGCACCACCATCACAATAATTGAATTGCTGTTTTGATGCGCCTTCATGAAAAGGATTCAGTAGGTAGTCTTGCTCTTCCGCTCTCTGGCGGCGTAACCATGACAGGGTGGTCATTCCGCATAATTTCGTTTTCGAATGCTATAGAAAACGAGTAGCCACAATGACGAGTTTTTTGTATAAACGGCCGCCGGAGTCTCTCAGTCCTCATCGGCAGCACAACAAAAAAAAGAAACACTCCGAACCAGCTACTTCCTGCCTGATTAAGTAAGCTGTGATCCTAACCATCTATGAACGGGCTGAAAGCCAAACGCTTTGCTAGGCATGCCTAAACAACGAGCTCCTGAACGAGGTGACGACGCTCTTTGAGAGCGGGTATAAGACCGAGGGGGGTTCAGTCGCAAGCCCAAGAAGCATTGCAAAATCTAAGCCCAAGTTGATGACGCGCTTCCTTCTGAAGATTCGCAAAGGGAGAATGAGTGCCGCACACAAGGTGATGAAACGCTTAGACTACAACTCACGTTAAATACCGGCCCAAAAACCTCAGCTTCGGCAGCACTGTGCCTCCTGCCGCGCCGGCGGGGATCAGCACTCCAATTTTCCCAGCGTCTGCTCAGCCCCAGATTTTCGAATCTCGCCTCCCAGCATTGACAATCAAGCATGTGTATGGGAACGCATGTCAATGAACGTTTTGCTGGGAGCAATTAAACAGCGCAGTACTCAACAAGAACCGTACTCTCACCATAGCTGTCCCCTTTCTCTACCTCTGCAACTACCTTGTAGGTGAAATAGCATCTGCCATTGAGGAAGTGTGTACAACAGAGGCATGCTGCAAGAGTGCCATTAAACTGCTCGAAGAGAAGCTCGGAGAAAAGAGCCGGAATAAATATCGGCGTTTCCGCACGCTCCATTTAGTTCAGAACTTAAAATTTGCATCGAACACAGTAGAACTGCGTAGACTGTATAACTCCGTCCAGCTCTACATCCGCTGCCTGAACATGGAGGAGGTCCCAAATGCATCTTTTTGGCTAAGCTATATTACATGTTGGAGGGGGCGTTTCCGGAGGAGATCGTCGTTGCGTTTTCCCGGCTACACGTCCGCCTTTAGGGGAAAGTGCCCTGAAACGGCACCTTCCTGTTCTTGGTATAAAACGTAGTGACTTGCCAGCAGCTGGAGCAACCCTGAGGGTTCACGCAGACTGAGCTCGAGCAGAAAGCGATGCGTTCCAGTAGGAACTTTTGTGGAATCCAACAGCCCCTTCGAAAGTAACAGGTAATTAACCTTGATTCTACACTCCTCACAGGTATGGATGCCTTAACTTCACTGTTTTTTTGCAAACCAGCAAGGTACACTACAAAGGCATGTCATGCTTGCTTCAGCATCACAGAAAAAATCGGCTGGCTAAAGCTGTGCACTGCTCTAGTTGTACAAGGATGGATAAATGATGGTTCGTTGTTGTTGATGATGATCTGCGTTGGTGCCTGATGGTTGCAGCACTGATGACACGACGACGATAGTTGATGAGGGTTTTTCAAGCTGTATATTTAAACGAAAGACATATACAGAATATTTACAGATTGAAGATAGAATTAACGAAGTAAGAAATAAAGTGAGGTTCTTGGTCAGCTAAGACTTTGTGCACTCGGCACCTCCGTCAACGACGGACCCTGACCTAAGATTACCAAAGTGGTGAGATCCTCCCTAGCCGAACCTGGCTATCCCGGCGATACGCCGGCCGTGCATAGCACATTAAACTTTGAGGATTCGACCCCGAGACCTCGCGTTTTCTGGTTTTGATGGGTTACTTAGGCTCCACCCTCGATACACAGGCCAATCGGTATCACCTGGCGCCCTGATTGGACGGATTACCAAATCTGGGCCTAAACCATGGTGTGCAACACCCCCCGTAACCCTGAAACGCTGGTCACTCTCTCTCACCAGAACAAAAGGAAAATATCAAAAGCAAACCAAACACAACAAACACTCAAGAACCCGCGGAGACACGTGCAAGCGCAGGGACGAGCTTCCACGGACGCCCCCTGCGTCGCCTGTTCCCACGCTTCTTGTCCAAGACCAGACAGCCACCCAAGCCAGTTGGACCCATAACCATCCATCTTAACGAAAGGCGGTGCGACTCCAAGATTGCCCGCCGTTGACAGGTTATGCCCTGTTCATTGGACCGCGCGCCAGAGTTAACGCGTAGGGAACACAGGATACGGCGCACGCCGCAGGCGTCGCATCTGCGCATCCACCCCGGGCCACTACCCGAACACCCCCGCACGCCCTCACCGCGCGCGTTGACGAACCAACAAAGGGAGAACTATAGCCATAAATGTGCCACTGTCTAACCACAGTTGACAGCTCCAAGCTCCCCCGTCTCCGGCGGCGCAACGGACCGACTGGTTTTCAACCGGCCATTCCGCTAAACGTACACGCAGTGGGCCACAGAACCAGCTGCCGCAAAGTTCTCGGAATGCCTTTCGAGCCGCCGGGCTACCAATGTTTTCCAACAGTCGCACCACGCCCGTTGACCATAACAGCGCGACAACGCGGTTGAGGCCCCAGACATTGTGTCCCGGCGGCTTCACCCAGAGGCCGCTCCCTCTTAACATGCTGGCTGCCATAAAGCCATTCCTTCCTCATTCCCAGAACAGCCACTCCCCCTGCGGCGACACGTCCGGCGCCGCTGGCGCCTGGAACCCTTACAGATGGATCGTGGTCAAGTCACTGTCGACGTAAGAGAACTTGTCTACATGCGAGGGGAGGCATGCGACTACCATGTGTGAACCACGCAACAAGACGATGCAAAGCGAGATGACGGCTGAAACAACCATCATCTTCCCAGTGCAAGCTCAAACCAACAACACAGAACCTACAACCCTCACGGCCTCTACACCTTCTGGGAATGTGTCACTGGTCCAAATTGCGCAATCTATATGCAATGCAGTTTGATTGGTGGCAGTCAGCAAACTTTCCTCAAGGAAGTCTTCGTGGGGAAGTTCAGGCGAAGTCGTGGGAAAAACAAATATCGACTTAAAACGTTAAAACATCAGGTGGGACGGAACAGACTCGTTAAGCGTCGGCTTCGTCTCCTCTTTGACGATGCGGAGCATGTGGTCGAGGAAAACCACAGCGGCGCCCACCGCGGTGGCTCAGTTGCTAAGGCGTTGTCCTGCTGAGCACGAGGACGCGGTTTCGATTCCCGGCCTCGGCGGCCGCTTTTCTGATGGAGGCGAAAAACGAAAACACCGGTGTGTACGAGATTTCGGCGCCCGTTGAAGATCCCCAGCTGGTGAAAATTAATCCGGAGCCCTTCCCCACACAGCGCGCCTCATCACGTGCGTTGCGCGGCGCGTTATACCCTACAATCAATCAATCAATCAATCAATCAATCAATCAATCAATCAATCAATCAATCAATCAATCAATCAATCAATCAATCAATCAATCAATCAATCAATCAATCAAACCATCGATCGATCAATCAATCAATTAATTATTAAACCATTCAATTATTCAATCATTCAACTGCTCAATCATCCAATTATTCAATTATTGAATCAATCAATCAATCAATCAATCAATCAATCAATCAATCAATCAATCAATCAATCAATCAATCAATCAATCAATCAATCAAAACCACAGCCATGATTAGCACGAACGTTGCAAATACGGAGATGAACAACGTTTTTCCGAAACATCTAAGAAAGTTAAGCTAGCGACTGGTCGACAACCAAACCGATCCCCGAGAATATGAGAACCGATATATCGATGTGCTCGCAGTATCCAGCCAAATTGACTGCAAAGAGAAGGCACGTCATGCTAAGCCAACAAGTTTAATGTTTAGTGGCAATAAAGGCATCACTACGATGTCCGGCGTAAAGAGCTGTCAGCCAACAGAGGGCTAAAGCAGTGCATGACTATACCTCAGCGGCGCATCAAAAGGGTACTCCGCACATTATCTACCGAATCTAAACAGCAACATCGCTTCCATGTCGTAATGTGTTGCGTCCGCCGTACAGTGTACCACAGAAAGTTAGAAAGCAAAGGGAATAGAGACTCAATTCAGAAGCGCCAACTACGGGGGGGCAGTAGGGCTCGTGCCCCCCCCCCCCCCCCCCCCCCGACGGCTTTACGGGGGGGCAGAGCCCCCTCCGGCCCCGGCTGAGGATTTTTTTAAGGGCTTGGCTCGGCTCTGCGCCCGTCGACATCGGACTGTTGGCCGTCCTGTCTGCCAACTATTGTTTACAATAGGGGTTGGGATCTTGAAAGACAGTTCCGTCCTCCCGATGGGCAGGGGGAAACGCAGGGCCGTGTCGCTTTTCTTCACGGTGAGTTAGACGTTCTCAGTGTGCGGATTGTTGACAATGTAGGGCTGCGCTTGGCTATGGTGGCTAGGAGGGTGGCCCTTCTAGCCACCATAGCTTGGCTTCAGCAGCACGCCAGCAAAGCGACATTTTGTTGGTAGCGTAGGTCGGCGCACTCACTCGTGAGTACACTCATTTGTACTCATTTGTACTCAAACTCACGAGTGAGTACGATGATGAGTGAGTGCACACCCAGATTAAAAAAGTGAGTATGATGACGATTGAGTACAGGGGTAAGTCCACTACTCGTGAGTACAGAACTCATGAGTACACTACTCATGAGTATGAGTACTCATGAGCACAATACTCATGAGAATGAGTGCTCATGAGTATGAGTGCTGGTGAGTATGGTACTCATGACTGCACAGTACTCATGATTACAATACTCAAGAATACTGTATTTTCGAGCGCTTGCACTCGGGAGTACATGCACTCGTGAGTACATGCACACGTGAGTACAGCAGTACAAACAAGTTCTATCACAAACTCAAGTCTGGACGCATGTGTACGAGTTTCAGACATTTAGCGGTGCCGCTGTGCTTCTTAACTCTCAAGGATGGTAAAATCAGGCAACGAAAACTGCACCTCCATCCTTTGCCTATCCTTGTTTGGCGCTGTTAGCGTTTTTCGGCGGTCGCTCGCTAAGGGGTCGCAGTGAAAAGGGAAAAACGAGGGGGTTAGGTCCCGGTGGGAAGCGCGACCGCAGTTGCTCTGTTTCTATGGCACCTGTTAATTGGAGCAGTTATTTTAAAGACGATAGTCTTTCTTGGGCTACTTAAACCCAGAAATTTTAGTCTGTCTGTCTGTCCGTCTGTCTGTCTGTGACTCGATTCAGCCACCCTGCCAAAGTAAAACAATTCTTGCGCATTAGTCTTATATAGTCACAGCTAAATCTACCCGTCTAAGCCCGCTGTAATGTTATACTTGTCAACATTGTTGAAGAAGAACAAGACATTACGCAAATATAAGACAACAGATTAATACAGAAGTGATATTTGCAGTGTTCCTTTATAAAAAATCATGCATGTTTGGCTTTTGCGAAATTAAATACTTCATCAACTGCAGAAAAAATATTCCCTCCGCCATCGCCTGCTGTCGTCCGCGCCACTATAGCGTCTGACGCCATTTTAAGAAATCAACCGGCAACAGTTACGAAAGGTCGCACTAGGTAGGTTCCACGTTCTGCTTGCAACGCACGTGGAGTAGGGAAACGCGGTTCTATAAACGTTCAAGTAGGGCGCCTCGATTCACGCGCGTCTTCGCCGTACGGCAGCGTTGGCATCGAGACACCCGGTTTGGAGCAGGGGAACACGGGAAATTTAAAATGATTTAAGCAAACCAGTGGCGTCTTTACCTTGCGAGGAGCGCGACGCAGGAGGAACAACATGAGAGGTGAGCGGGAAAGTGAAGGGAGGCATTTACTTGGCAAAAGTCGATAAAGACTATCGTCTGTTGTCGACATTTGCAACGAAAGCAGCAGATACGCGGCCATTTTTTTTTGTTTACAAGTGCGCGGCCTGGTAGCTGCTTCGTTCCCCTTGCTTCATTCAAATTGTTTTAGGGGAAGCGGTGGGGGCTGCTCACAATGCATGCACTTAGCGCACCGAAGTCGCTCTTTTCCGGTCTTAAGCAGTTTCCATAGATGCATGTCATGCTCTGGAGTCGGAGTCGCAGTTAGTTTACGTGATTCGCGTCAATATGACTGCATGGTTTGTGTCAACCACATGGTTTTATTAGGCTTCCGTTTGGAAACTTTTTGCTCAGGTTTGGTAGGACTATGTCCTCGTGCTGTCCATTTACAAGTGAGCATATAGCCCCACCGTGCAGGTTTCGGGTTGTTAATCGGACATCATAATGCCCAGTCGAACGCGTGTGACGCCTTGTTTCGCCTCGCATATTTTGTCGAACAGCGCTGGCATCTTGCTGCTGGAGGAGCGTTTTGCTTTCGAATGGCAACCCGATGCGCTGCTTCTCGTTTATGCCACCGTGTAATGATGAAGCTGACGACGACTGCGAATTTCCGTGGTTGTTCTTCCCCTACCTTCATCTGATGTTTACTGGTGGGGCGACCACTCCTCGCTAGCAACTTGTGCCTAGTTTAATCTCTCACTGGGGAAGGCCTCGTGAAAGGGCCGTTTTATATGATGGACGCCAACGCCAGACGTTGGGTTTTTACCTTTAGCTCGCGCCTTGGAACGTCTCGTAAAACATGTTGCTTGTCCATAACGATGCCACCGCACTTTTTTATCGATAGCTCTCAGCTTCATCAGCGATTCTCGAACCAAGAGCTGCAGATTTCCACTGTGCAACCAACGCACCAACACGGGAATACAGTGACGTCAGTGCAAGCTATCACGCGTTCGAAAAGCCTGTCTGAAACTTTGTTTTCGAGGTCACAAAGCACGCCAGAGCAGTTGGACAGTGCTGTAATGGCTGCCAAGCACCGGCAGCAACTGGGTGCACTGCGGCCGTCGACTGCGAGCGATACCCGCTCCAAGCCTACAAAACACATACACATACACTGTTGGGACTGGGCCATCCCAGCTCAGTCACTACTGTTGCGACGTTGCCCTGCCCAGTCCGCTATCGACGCGGCGCAGACCATAGCGACGAAGTAGCCGAGCTGACGGTTATTTGAAGCAGCATTTATATACAATATATACAAAGGTAGCAAGTCTGTTACATGGCTAAGACAAGCGCGATAGCACTTCTCAACTCAGGGCCTTCGGTGAGATGCCGCCGCACCGCCGCTGCTTCCGGGCTGGTTTTATACCCCCAGGGTTCCGTTGCTGCCGCGTGCAGTTCCAATACCTCCAGTCGGAACTATCACTGGCCGCATTATGAATCTGGGGAATGGAGGCGGAGCGATTGCGTCAGCCGAGCCGCCACGTTCGGGGAAGGAAAGACGACTCTGCGGCGGCGTCTCCAGGCGCTACTTGTTGCGTGTCTGCGGGGATTAGTTCGTCCCAGGCACAATTTGGTCCAGCCGTCGCGATGGGAAAGGGAGAGCAGACTCGGCGGCGCCTTTCGGGCCAAGTCGCGGCACGTCTGACGCGGGCGGTTTGACCTAAGCGCGAATCAACCCCGCCATCGGCACGTCGCCAGGTGCAGCGAATTTGTGTCGGGCGCTCTGGCACAACACATACACGGATACAAAAATGAGTGGTCAAAGTCAGACCCGTTTCGGGGGCTCTTAACGGAAATGAACATAGCAGCGCGTAGCGCCCCTGTCGTGTCCCGTTCTCGTGTCCCTTTCTTTTTACCCCCGAACTGCCCATTAAAAGAAAAACAAATCGACTCGTTTTTTTGTGCTGATGGTTCAGTCATGCAATATTTTTGGATAACTGTGACCAGTAAAACACGTATTTAAAGAAATTTCTACTGGATGCGTCACACCCCCGAAGTTCACGGTTCATAGATTTGCGGGGGCCGGACGTCTTATTTGGGGATACCTCGTAGTTAGCCGACACAATGTAAAAGGCCATCACTGCTGCAGGTGCCCTTTATGATGATGATGATGATGATTAGTGGTAGCCTCTTTGTAGCGGGGTGATGACGCGTCATCTCATCGGGACCCCCCCCCCCTCCCCTACCGCTTCCTCCCCACTCCCTTTGCCGCTTCGAGGCGCACTCCAGGTCTGCCCCCCCCCCCCCCGGAAAAATAAAAAGTTTACGCCAATGCTCAATGTGGTATTACAGAGCCACGGACAGGCTAAGAAAAATCAACATTCAATGCCTTAAAACAAGCGACATTCTCAAAATCCTCCAACACCAGTTCTATGGTGCCTACAAACAACTTCTCGTACGTGTTTTTACCGGCTTGGTGGGGTCTCCATCGGGCTATGGGAGTGTGGTGTATAGGGCAGCAATAACGACAGCCCTGAAAATGCTCGACCCAGTGCTGCACTAGGGGCTTGCTTCTTAGTGTGGCGCCAATTCCCTACAAGCCCAGTTCAAAGCCAGTAAGTCGAATAGAAGAAATTGTGCCTAGAGCACCAGCGAACTAATGTTGATCTGTTATATGCTTGTAAAATCGGACTGGGCAGGGAAACCTCGCAACAGTAGTGACTGAGCTGGGATCGCCCAGTCCCAACAGTGTATGTGTATGTGTTTTGTAGGCTTGGAGCGGGTATCGCTCGCAGTCGACGGCCGCAGTGCACCCAGTTGCTGCCGGTGCTTGGCAGCCATTACAGCACTGTCCAACTGCTCTGGCGTGCTTTGTGACCTCGAAAACAAAGTTTCAGACAGGCTTTTCGAACGCGTGATAGCTTGCACTGACGTCACTGTATTCCCGTGTTGGTGCGTTGGTTGCACAGTGGAAATCTGCAGCTCTTGGTTCGAGAATCGCTGATGAAGCTGAGAGCTATCGATAAAAAAGTGCGGTGGCATCGTTATGGACAAGCAACATGTTTTACGAGACGTTCCAAGGCGCGAGCTAAAGGTAAAAACCCAACGTCTGGCGTTGGCGTCCATCATATAAAACGGCCCTTTCACGAGGCCTTCCCCAGTGCGAGATTAAACTAGGCACAAGTTGCTAGCGAGGAGTGGTCGCCCCACCAGTAAACATCAGATGAAGGTAGGGGAAGAACAACCACCGAAATTCGCAGTCGTCGTCAGCTTCATCATTACACGGTGGCATAAACGAGAAGCAGCGCATCGGGTTGCCATTCGAAAGCAAAACGCTCCTCCAGCAGCAAGATGCCAGCGCTGTTCGAGAAAATATGCGAGGCGAAACAAGGCGTCACACGCGTTCGACTGGGCATTATGATGTCCGATTAACAACCCGAAACCTGCACGGTGGGGCTATATGCTCACTTGTAAATGGACAGCACGAGGACATAGTCCTACCAAACCTGAGCAAAAAGTTTCCAAACGGAAGCCTAATAAAACCATGTGGTTGACCCAAACCATGCAGTCATATTGACGCGAATCACGTAAACTAACTGCGACTATTTAAGTGAGCGGTTCCGCTCACGAAACGACTCCAGAGCATGACATGCATCTATGGAAACTGCTTAAGACCGGAAAAGAGCGACTTCGGTGCGCTAAGTGCATGCATTGTGAGCAGCCCCCACCGCTTCCCCTAAAACAATTTGAATGAAGCAAGGGGAACGAAGCAGCTACGCGTTCCCAGGCCGCTCATTTGTAAACAAAAAAAAAAATGGCCGCGTATCTGCTGCTTTCGTTGCAAATGTCGACAACAGACGATAGTCTTTATCGACTTTTGCCAAGTAAATACCTCCCTTCGCTTTCCCGCTCACCTCTCATGTTGTTCCTCCTGCGTCGCGCTCCTCGCAAGGTAAAGACGCCACTGGTTTGCTTAAATCATTTTAAATTTCCCGTGTTCCACGGCTCCAAACCGGGTGTCTCGATGCCAACGCTGCCGTACGGCGAAGACGCGCGTGAATCGAGGCGCCCTACTTGAACGTTTATAGAACCGCGTTTCCCTACTCCACGTGCGTTACAAGCAGAACGTGGAACCTACCTAGTGCGACCTTTCGTAACTGTTGCCGGTTGATTTCTTAAAATGGCGTGAGACGCTATAGTGGCGCGGACGACAGCAGGCGATGGCGGAGGGAATATTTTTTCTGCAGTTGATGAAGTATTTAATTTCGCAAAAGCCAAACATGCATGATTTTTTATAAAGGAACACTGCAAATATCACTTCTGTATTAATCTGTTGTCTTATATTTGCGTAATGTCTTGTTCTTCTTCAACAATGTTGACAAGTATAACATTACAGCGGGCTTAGACGGGTAGATTTAGCTGTGACTATATAAGACTAATGCGCAAGAATTGTTTTACTTTGGCAGGGTGGCTGAATAGAGTCACAGACAGACAGACGGACAGACAGACAGACTAAAATTTCTGGGTTTAAGTAGCCCAAGAAAGACTATCGTCTTTAAAATAACTGCTCCAATTAACAGGTGCCATAGAAACAGAGCAACTGCGGTCGCGCTTCCCACCGGGACCTAACCCCCTCGTTTTTCCCTTTTCACTGCGACCCCTTAGCGAGCGACCGCCGAAAAACGCTAACAGCGCCAAACAAGGACAGGCAAAGGATGGAGGTGCAGTTTTCGTTGCCTGATTTTACCATCCTTGAGAGTTAAGAAGCACAGCGGCACCGCTAAATGTCTGAAACTCGTACACATGCGTCCAGACTTGAGTTTGTGATAGAACTTGTTTGTACTGCTGTACTCACGTGTGCATGTACTCACGAGTGCATGTACTCCCGAGTGCAAGCGCTCGAAAATACAGTATTCTTGAGTATTGTAATCATGAGTACTGTGCAGTCATGAGTACCATACTCACCAGTACTCATACTCATGAGCACTCATTCTCATGAGTATTGTGCTCATGAGTACTCATACTCATGAGTAGTGTACTCATGAGTTCTGTACTCACGAGTAGTGGACTTACCCCTGTACTCAATCGTCATCATACTCACTTTTTTAATCTGGGTGTGCACTCACTCATCATCGTACTCACTTGTGAGTTTGAGTACAAATGAGTACAAATGAGTGTACTCACGAGTGAGTGCGCCGACCTATGCTACCAACAAAATGTCGCTTTGCTGGCGTGCTGCTGAAGCCAAGCTATGGTGGCTAGAAGGGCCACCCTCCTAGCCACCATAGCCAAGCGCAGCCCTACATTGTCAACAATCTGCACACTGAGAACGTCTAACTCACCGTGAAGAAAAGCGACACGGCCCTGCGTTTCCCCCTGCCCATCGGGAGGACGGAACTGTCTTTCAAGATTCCAACCCCTATTGTAAACAATAGTTGGCGGACAGGACGGCCAACAGTCCGATGTCGACGGGCGCAGAGCCGAGCCAAGCCCTTAAAAAAATCCTCAGCCGGGGCTGGAGGGGGCTCTGCCCCCCCGTAAAGCCGTCCGGGGGGGGGGGGGGGGTGCACGAGCCCTACTGCTCCCCCGTAGTTGGCGCTTCTGAATTGAGTCTCTATTCCCTTTGCTTTCTAACTTTCTGTGGTACACTGTACGGCGACGCAACACATTACGACATGGAAGCGATGTTGCTGTTTAGATTCGGTAGATAATGTGCGGAGTACCCTTTTGATGCGCCGCTGAGGTATAGTCATGCACTGCTTTAGCCCTCTGTTGGCTGACAGCTCTTTACGCCGGACATCGTAGTGATGCCTTTATTGCCACTAAACATTAAACTTGTTGGCTTAGCATGACGTGCCTTCTCTTTGCAGTCAATTTGGCTGGATACTGCGAGCACATCGATATATCGGTTCTCATATTCTCGGGGATCGGTTTGGTTGTCGACCAGTCGCTAGCTTAACTTTCTTAGATGTTTCGGAAAAACGTTGTTCATCTTCGTATTTGCAACGTTCGTGCTAATCATGGCTGTCACGGTGAGTGCTGGCGCTTTACCTGTAGTTGATGACACTTAATCGAAGCGCAGTAGCAAATCGAACAGCAGGTCCAGAGACTTGAAAGTCTTTTCGAAGAAATGCTTCTTGGCTTTCGGTGAAAGAGTGGCCAGGATCAACTTGCATTTCTCGGCTTCGGCCTCGGGGTAGCCGCACTGCTCGATGAGCTCCAATTTTCGGAGAGCGAAGTCCGTGCACGACTCTCCAGAACGCTGGCTCGCGCTGTACATCTTCTGCTTCGCTTCAACTTCATCATCCAGGTTGTAGCGCTTGCGGAAAACTGACTTCAGTTGATCCCAGGTTGTGACGTCCGTTGTCTTCAGGTGGTGTCTCATCCAAATAAAGTCCTTCGGTGGCAATTTCGGAACGATCAGGGGGATGGCTACGTCGTTGGCAATTTTGAAGGTTTTGAACCAAAACTCTGTTTGGTAGAACCACGTCCTTTCCAAGCAGTGGAAGTGAGGCAGCCGCAACGGAAGTGGGAGGCGCCTGCTCCTTACCTGGAGTTCCTGGAGTTTCGGATTTGACCGAGGTTCCTGGCTGTGGTGAGCTTTTCTTCTTTCTGGTTTTCACCGGACTACCTGAAGCACTCGTGTCGGAGTCCTCGTTGCCTGTCGCACGTGAAGAAGCTCCACACATATTTGCGAAGCGGCACAACACAGGTGAAATCATATCCGCGATTAGTTCTTGCGTAGCTTGCAGCTGCACTTCAATGTCAGTTGCTGGCGGCTGACGCACTGTAGAAGTCTGAGGATGGCGAGGCTGCTGTTTTCAGCTCCGTCAGTTGTCGCCGCATCTCTTCAACTTATTCCCTCAAACTTCTCACCTCTGCGACGGGGGCTTTGTACGCTTCCGTCTTGGCCGCGTCGTCCATGGTCGCGAAACTTTCGATGGATGGCTGCATTATGTTCACAAAACGTGGTTGACGTCGACCTGTAGCAAGCGGGGACAGAAGGGGTAGTCGAAGAGAGCGTAGACCCCACATACGTTGAATAACTGTTTAAAATCCCTGGTCCCATGTTCTGGCGCAAAATGTGATGGCGCATTGCAGCCGCCGGGGAAAAAGAGATCGGGCAGGGCCGCAGACACGTCTCAACGCTTCTACAGTCAGACAAGAACTGTTCATTGCTCGTTCCAGGCATACGAGGGGCGAGCACCCCGCGGCCGCAGCCACGGCGTCGGTGTCGGAGCGTCGTCGTGGGAACGCTAAGGGGAGAGCCGCAGTCGCGCGTAAACGCGCCAAATAGCACTTACGTTACATAAACACGGTGCGCCACGCCACACCTACAAATAAATGTGACTAAACTAAAGTATTGATACCTACAACAAGGTCGAGAACTGGGCCAGTTGGTATACATTCATTCTGAGGGAGCAGCGCAAACTAGACAGGACAAAGGGTTGGACACAACACGAGCGCTTACTAACAACTGAAGTTTTTATTAGAAATTGGAAGAACATATAAAGAAGCCTGCGTACTAACACACCGTGACATAGGCCATGCGCACAACACTCTTGCACACACTGAAAGTTGTAGCTCATGCGCGGTCAAGGTAATCAACTTCACAATCCAGCAAGCACACCGAGGGGGAACTTATGCAGTCATCACCATTCTTTTTGATAAAGAAGGCTTCGGATATCTCCCTTGTGCGCGCGTCTTTGTGTGAAAACAAAATACTTGTCCCGTTAAGTTTTGGATAACATCCATGCTTAGAACAATGTGACGAGAGATGGGACGAAGGCTGGCCCTTTACATCGGAAGGCTTGCCCTTTACATCGGAAGGTTTGCCCTTTACAGAGTTGCGATGTTCCCGCAGACGTTCATTTATGCATCTCCCCGTCTGTCCAATGTATATCTTATCGCACGACAAGGGAATGCAGTACACGACGTTACTTCTGCACTCAACAAACTGTGATCGGTGATTTACGCCACACCCCTTTTGCACAGCCTTACTTTTTCTTTCCGCCTTCTTGACAATTGCGGGACAAAGATTTTCTAGCTTATTTTTGGCGGAGTTACATAAAGCTCAGCGCTCAATTGCAAGCCCACGTTGGACACACGAACGATGAGGTCAGATTCAGTTCCTAAAACCAAGCCAGTGTTCGTGCTGCACTTATCCGGATGAGGAACAGTAGCGGCGCCTCAGCTCCTTTCATTCCTTTAGTAACACCAGGAAAGTTTGGGAGATTTTATAATCGAACAGTGGAGACCATTTATGCGGCTTGTGACAAAAATAAACGATTTATTTCCTCCCTTCAACTGCTGTCACCATAATCCCATTGGTCACCACACTTTATTTCGACTGTCTTGAAAGTTTTTTATTTTAAGGTTATCCACACGACTGCTATAGCCACTGCCATGTTAAACAGCGGGAGTATGCATCCTTTCAGCATTTGAACGATGACGAGGCAGGAATTGGAGCTTCACATCAACCTGTGGGGGTACAAGAATGTCGGGATTGTCCAGGTCAGACTGAATCGGGTGTTCTGGTACAACCTTGTACTTCTGCAGCAGAAATGTCACCATCAGAAATATCTCCATCGATGCGAACACTTCACCGGGGCACGATCGGCGGCCTGGGGAAAAATATAAAAACAACGGAGCAAGATAGGTTGACTTCTGTGGGAATTTTAGACATACGTAGGTGATATTTTTTCAGATGCAGTTAAACCTGGATATAACGAAGTTGACAAAAAATTCGCATTTTTTTTTCGTTACATCCAGGTTTTTGTTACAAGCCGGTTTCGAGTTACAAGCTCGCTGGAATGAAGCATAAACGAAACCAATATGCTAGGCATCAGTAATACTGAACGCGCACTTGTTCAAGGATATACTTTACACTGAAAAACTGCGTGATTTGTGCTTGCTGCTACTACACGACCCCCGAATTCACAAAAAGTAACTAAGTATCACTTTTTACCCGCCGCGATGGCTCAGTGGCTAAGGCGTTGCGCTGCTGAGCACGAGGTCGCGGGTTCGATTCCCGGCCGTGGCGGCCGCTTTTCTGATGGAGGCGAAAAGCAAAAACGCCCATGTGTGCGAGATTTCGGCGCACGATAAAGATCCCCAGGTGGTCAAAATTAATCCGGAGCCCTCCACTACGGCGCGCCTCATCGCCTGCGTTGCGTCGGCGCGTTAAACCCTACAATCAATCAAGTATCACTTTTGCTTTTTGATACTTTTCGGTGCCTTAATGCGTTTAAAGAACCAAACTAATGCTGAAAGGGCGCCTTTTCACGAACTTCATGCACTTTTCCGCAGTTGAAATTGTTGAAGGGATGCTAGCTGGGACACTGTACCGGGCGGCAACGTTCTTCTTTGCCGCCGACGGAGACGGAGTTTAAAATTTCGAGCTTGTCTTGAAACGACAAATCTTTTCGTATTCAGCCAGCAGAAATCATCCACGAACCCATACCACAGGTATCAGAGGACACCCTGACGCGACTACACGCCGACAGGCAGGCCTAGCACCTAACCGACACCGCACTCACACGTGGAAACGCACGAGAGGTTGTGGTGCGGACGAAATTCGCTAATTTGTGCATTTCGCCAGCCGATTTTCCAGAAAAAGGGCAAGAAAGCTTGATTCATCAGCATAGCGAATTCGTTACATACAGGTTAACCGTCGCAACTCCTTCGTTGCATAGATGTCGCAAACACATCGGCTTCAATGTAGGTGGAAATGGGGAATTGAAAAACTTCGTTTCATCCAGGAATTTGTTACTTATAGGTTCGTTATATCCAGGTTTAACTGTATAGCCATACATTTCGGAATACCGTCACGCAATAACATGACGCGCACATAGACATCTTTTAGTGTAAACCAGAGATAGTGCACTTCGAAGTGAAGGTGTGTTATCAAAAAGCTTTGCAATGGGGGATGACCGCTCAGTGGGGTTTTGAAGCGTTTGGGCCGCTGCAGAAAGCATACGCAGGATCTGAGACGTTCTGTGATTTTAGATGCGAAGCATCTCATGCTCGTGGCTGTACCCCTCCCTCCCTAGTTGTTGTCCGTCGTCCGCACTCTACTGCGCAAGCGCGTTTCTTCAGCCACGTCAGCGCAGTCCACTTTAAAAAGAAATACTTAGGCGGCGCTCGGTTTCAATCCCACGACTCTCTGGCCGCAACGGGAGGTACGTGGCGCTCTTCCCACTGCGCTACAAACCGAGACGCGAGCATCTGCTTCGAACGCGCCTTATGTCCTTCACTCATTCAAACTACGTCAAGAAGCTACTGATACAACGAAGGAACGCCAAGCTGAACGTCAACGGAAACGGTGAACTGAAAACTAATGGGAACTTCAGTCGGCCCCATGGCTGCTTCGCATACTACTCAGGGTTCCCCTGCGGGAAGATGGTATAATTTTTTGAAAAGCTCTTCACCGGCCCTTTAAGAACTTACGGGCCATCAAAGAAGTACCATATATTTTACCTCAGCTGCCACCAGGAATTAGCGTGACTGCATGAAATATGCTACAGCTGTGCCGGTGGGTGTATTATATTTCGGAATCCATCACTGTTGCAACAAAATTTCAAGGTGTTCATCTAGGTTGTATTGAATTGGACAACTACAGTAGATAACACAGGCAAAATGCTCTAGAGAAAGCATGTTGCGATCACCGTATGATGCTCGTGCAACTTTTGTCACCATTTTACATATCACATACAGAATATACTTGGCGTCATTTTCCAGAAGCAAGAAAATGACAAATTACAAATATTTAGCAGCTCCTCACCAAAGCTGAATGGTATCAGTTGTTCTGGCTTCTGTGATATGATACTCCCATCATCGCTCAAAAAACGTTGTGGATTAAATTTGTGTGGGTCTTTCCATAGATCAGGGTCATTGTGGCAAGCCCAAAAATTTGGGATCACCGTAGTGCCTTTCGGAATGAAGTATCCGTCAATCACGACGTCATCAGAGCTCCTGAAAAGAAATGTATATATGAGCAACCTCATTTTGGCCAAACTATAAAAGTGAGCGAATCAGAAAGTTGTTTCCAAAATCAAATATTACGTTACCTCATATGCCCCAGGAGAGGCTACAAGTACATAGGAAGTATCTTTGAAATTGTATAAAAACTATGCCAAAGAATGCACATACTGAAATCGAACAATATTGTGACCTAAATGCCACCAAAACCTGAACTTTTATTTTGATATAATCGAAAATGTCGCATTGAGTCATCGCACGCAGTCACTAGGCGCATTTTGGAACACGGTAAACACTGCCGAAATCTTCGTCCTGAATTTTTCTCTTTCTTAGGGTACGTTACCTTCAATACCCGCGAAACTGCCTTGTATTAGGCTTCTGACCTTTTCATTTTATGAACATATTTAGCCCGTTATGACAACACTGAATTGGAGTGCACTACATTTGAAAACAGAGGAAAGAGATTCGGAGCGCAGGGGTTCCTCATCTAGTCTGGCACTATATATTGCAAAGAGCTGCGTCGCGACACTTCTTATGTTTATGTGTTTTGCCCGCACGTGTCCCCGCATGGTTACCTTAGCCCGAGCTGGAAGCGTAAAGTCTCTTCCTTAGAGGGGCTCAGGTATTAGATCGCGACGATGGTTTGCCTCGTGGCGAACCAAGAAACTAAAAAAATGGCTCCAATTCACGCTGTGAAGGTGGTTGGAAAGCAAAGCTTTAAACGACATTCATAACAACCGCCCACGCGACGTCACTTGAATTCCCACACGTGGCTCTACAAAGAGTGAAACCAGAGCCGTCACCTGGAATTCGCGGGGGCGGCGTCCCGAAAGCAGCAGCAGCGTCGGCAACGGCCGGACTAGAGCTGCGGATCGACGCCGCCGCTGTAGCCCGGCCATGAGTCAGGAGGAAGAACGCGGACAGGAGCGTTTTTCCAAGGGTGAGACAGCGGAACCTAGCCATCCTGTTGTGCTAGCTCGGGGCTACACCACCGCGCAACACAAGCGCAGGTACCTAAACAATTAGGCATATAAGCTTAGTGATTCCCAATAATACCGATTTAAACTAGTTTAATAACCTTGAGAATTACGAGAAAGCTGAGGGAACTTTTATAATCGCTATTTATCAGAACCAGTTGCTACTTTCGCCTTTTGTAACACCTCTAAAACACAACCGAATTGGCTGAGCACGAGGTCGCGGGTTCGATTCCCGGCCCCGGCGGCCGCTTTTCTGATGGAGGCGAAAAGCAAAAACGACCGTATGTACGAGATTTCGGCGCACCTTAAAGATCCCCAGGTGATCAAAATTAATCCGGAGCCCTCCACTACGGCGCGCCTCATCGCCTGCGTTGCGTCGGCGCGTTAAACACTAAAATAAAAAAAACGAATTGGTATTCACCAATTTAGAAAACTGAGACCCATTCGTGGCACGCAGTGCGCGAAAGGTATCGTTTCTCTAGCTGCCAGATGTCTGTATGTGGTTTCTCACAACGCGTCTCACATCTGATCCGGCTGTTTTCGGCGGGGCCAGCGGAATTTTTCTCAGTACACCCGAAATTTTGACCCCAATGTGTTCATAAAGTCGAGCGGCACCCGAAGACACCACTTTCGTCGAGGTAGGCCACTTTTCGGGCGATCTAGCCCGGATCTTCGACTTCACCTCTGCGGAGCTCGGCTGCCTCTCTCGTGGGATAGCGATAACGTCGGCTTGCCTTGCGGGGCGGGGGCCGATCCCCGATGCCGCCGCCGGCGATGGCGGCCACGGCCCTTCGTGGCTACGATCCCGACGCAATGGCGTAGACCGAGACCACAGCCCGTACCACCCCGAAAACTCCTCTATGCCTGAAAACTCCTCTGTGCCTGCCCCACCCGATATCTCGGACGGCGGACTCTTCACGGTCGTCGCGCTCCGCAAGAAGCGTGGCGGTCAACACTCCCAGGCGACCGCCGCCGGCTCCGAAGCCGCCGCGGCGACCACGCCTTCGGTCAAGTCACTAGCTACTGAGAAAAAATGACAGTTGCCTGCGTGGAAACCCCCAGTCATGCCGCGCACGAATCCCGAAGATTTCAGCCTCGTCCTGAAGCCACGAGTCACCGCGAACTTGAAGGACCATTTTAAACCCGGGGAACTGGGCGTCGCACTTGCCTCTCACGTTAGCGTCCCGAGAGGGGACATTCTCAGTGTGTGACCCATTTGAGAACAAAACATCGCCATCGTGACAACTCAAGACCTGAACGTGGCCAACGCCTTGGCGCGGGAATTCACGCTGAAGACTGCAAAGGTTGCTCTACCCATTGCGGGGCACGCGAAAATCAACAGAGAGGTCTGCCGCGGCGTGATTACGGTGCACGAGAAGGAGACCTTCGAGACCCTCAAATCAGCGGTCCAGTGGCGGGAAGGGAAATGGCCTTCATCCGCAAATTGGGAAAATCGGCAGTGGCCCTCATCACCTTCGTACGTGGGCCGCAAGGTGCCACGGTACGTACATTATAACAGTGTCGTCACCGTGGGGCGCGAATACAAAAAGACCATTCCGGCGTGCTTCCATTGCGGAACTATTGGTCATTGGGCTGAACTCTGCCCCACCCCGAACGACAAACCCTGCGGCCATTGCGGCCAAGAAGTGGGCACCACCGCGGACGGCGCTATGGCCCCACATCAATGCAAGCCCACCTGCCTCATCTGCGGTGAGAGTTACCTCACGGGATCTCAAGCCTGCACAGGAAAATTCTGGCGAATCCAGCACGTATCCCCGAAATCAACCAAAACCGTCCCCCAGGCCGACGGTGAAAATGAGCGACGCGAAGCGAGCCGTGGAACGGCGGCAACAGGCGGCCGAGCACCAGCCAGCAAGAAAGAAACACAGCAGCAGCTCAAGACAGCACGGGACCAGGGCGCTCCTGCACTCAGCAGCAGTGATTTCCCTGCTCTCGGAAACGGCGCCGGAGCCACGACATCTCCCGACGCGGCACCCCACGCAAAGATAAAAAAGGTAGGCAGCTGGGTCAGGTTCGCCTCTCGCTCTCTTTGGCCTCCTCCCTCCCCCGAACTCAACGAACTTCGCCAAGAGCTAGCGGCGCTACGGGCAGAAAACTCGAAACTAATAACAAAGACATCTGCACTGGAGGAGGCGAATAAGTCCGCTCCTTCGCCCCTGCCGTCATTACCGTTCCCGGCGGAGATTCCTGCAGTCGAGGCGGAGACCGTGGGCGAAACCCCTCTGCAGGAGGAAGATCTAAACCTCGACAGTCTGAATACTTGGGTCATAGCCCTCGAAGGCGGCGTGATGGGGCTGGCAACTCTTCCCCACCAAACTGAAGCCCTTAACAAGAAAATAGCAAATCCTACCAATACCGTGACTAGCGCGGTCACAAGGAACATTAAGACCTGGCTTCAGGAAGCACACCCCCCCCTCGGACGGCGGGTGGGCTCACGCAAAGGGGTCATTCCATGCCAAACGTCCCAGCCATAAAATCGACCATCACGGATTTGCTCAGTAAAAATTGTGGGTCATCCTCGCATGGCCCGCAATGCTCCCTGAAAGCGTTTTTGTCCAAAAAAAATTTCGTTCTGTTTCTAGCGGCCCTTTTATCTCCAGGGTTTCAAGCAAACTTACGTCTGTGAAAAAATTAATGAAAAAGTAAATTCTCTTACAATGGCCACCATTTTTTTGTGAACATCATTTTGAGGCCCTGGGCTGCTGTATGCCGAATTTTTAAAATATTTTTCCTTTTCTTTGCTGTGATTACGCCATTCAGAAAATACACGATGTCGAGCATTTTCAAACATTTTTAGCAAACAAAAGAACATTCTCTCAGCCAATGAAGCATTCGTACCAGTATCTCAGCATTGTGGAAAATTGGTAAAAACTATATTTACACTTAAAAAATGTGAAGTGTGCGAGAAACCGTTTGTCAAACTTAGGAAAATCTCCCTTATGGCCCATATTCAACTTGAAATTGCGCATTGTTGTGCTCGTAGTAAAAATATCAAATACAAGCCATCCACTAGTACAAATGATCACAGTTTAGTTCGGAAAATTTAATCAGAACAATTTTTGTTTTAGCAGATAAAAAAAATTTCAATTTGTTCAGCGACACTACCTCACCCCGTTGCTCCACAGAGCGTCTTCTCTGCACGGCATGCACCTACCTGCATGAAAGATCCGCGAGCCAGCGGGTTTGCGCTACAAGAATACCTTTCGCCGCAATGGTAGTTCGTAGCGTCAGTACAGGAAAAAGGAATAATTCGCGCGTTAGTGGGAAAAGTACATGCAGCTAACGAAGAAAAGGGTGCCAAAAGGCCATAAAGCATCTAAAGTGTCCAAACACATTCCACATTTTACGATGATCGAGTAATTAGATAATGTCTATGAACCCTGCCGGGTCGTATGAAGTCACAGTTTTCCTAAAGAATTGGTATTGATCAATGGCGCATATTGTAATCGGAGTAGGAAGCTGGTAAGCAAAACTGAGTAGAACGCGTGACTGAAAGCGACGAGCGTCTACGGGGCTCGTTATGAGGGCAAAAACGTCTAAGTGACATGCCCAGAAGTTTGTGCATTGCAAATAAAACAAACCTTTCTTCAAATACTTCGTTCAGAGAGCCAGACGTTAAAGCACGGCCAAAATACCGGTTACAAGCTTCGCCTTCGTAGGCAGGAGTGTTCTGGCATAAACGCCTAATTTGCCGTTAATAAAGCTGGTTGTTCTAAACCAAATCAGACTGAAAATAATGTGCTGAAACCGCATGGCACGGCGTGCCGCCCCCACTCACGCACACAAGCACACACAGGCGTGCGCGCACGCGCGCACGCACGCACGCATGCATGGACACACACACACACACACACACACACACACACACACACACACACACACACACACACACACACACACACACACACACACACGCGCGCGCGCGCACACACAAAAACTCATTCACCCTTTTAGTTAACCTACTTAACTGCACAACTTTCAACTGTGCCCCGGGGGGTTTGCCTTCAGTGTTTAATTATAGATGCTCGTACCAGCGCAGTGACCTCGCAATGGCTACTTTATATTCAGGCGTTATACCTGATAGTTCTGAAGCTGCGGATCATTATTTATTCCTCCTTGTCCCTACGTATCCATTTTTCAAGCGGGATGGCCACGTGAAAGCTCGTTTCTTCCTGCGGCATTACGCCACTCCAGTGAGGCCTTTTTTAGCTGCTTCAGGCTGCCAGTAGAGCCGTGGGCATGACATCTCCGGCCGCCGGCTCACACGCGGGCTTTCTTCTATGGTTCTTCTATGGAAAAAGAAATAATTCGCGTGTTAGTGGGAAAAGTACAACATGTAGCTAACGGTGGTGCGCCCATTCTATGAGCGCGGGTAAATCAACGGCTAGCTGGGCATGGACGTGAATTTAAAGAAGCAGGGTATGTTATACGCGCCATCTTTTAAGTATGCCGAAAATTACAAAATAAACAGGGGTTGAGTCATCGAGTTAAGCGGATTTATTTGTATGCGTTAGCGGCAATTGCATAACCCCATGCTTTAAATGCACATCTGATGTGCAGCCGCTGAGTTACCCGTACTCATGGAATGGGCGCACCACCGCTAGCTCCACGTTGTACTTTTCCCACTAACACGCGAATTATTCCTTTTTCCTGTACTGACGCTACGAACTACCATTGCGGCGAAAGGTATTCTTGTAGCGCAAACCCTCTGGCTCGCGGCACTTTCATGCAGCAGGTGCATGCCGTGCAGAGAAGACGCTCTGTGGAACAACGGGGTGAGGTAGTGTCGCTTTACAAATTGAAAAACATTTTAAGTGCGAATGCACTTTATAAGCGACCCCAAACCACCCACCGGCGGCGGCGGCGGCGTCCGCAGTGCTCCTCTATATTTAAAAAAGAAACAGCATCCGGCGCCAGGTTTCGATCCGAGGACTTTGCGGCCGCAGCGCGACGCTCTACCGATCAAGCCACGGACACGACGCTGATATCAGTGTTAGTGACGCGCCTTATATCTTTAACGCATTCAAACTACGTCGTCAGCGGCGTGCGTTGGCGACTCAGCGGCGTTATAGCGGCTTGATAACTGCGTGGTGTACACGTGATACTACAAACCCGATGGAAGAGATGGAAGAGAAGGCGGCGAGGCGGTGGGCTGCGGGGGCCGAGCGCAAGCGCCGCAAGCGGGCCAACAACCGTGCATTCGCACTTTCACATTCACCCCCTCGGGGAAATGCGGGAGAATTTTTTTCTCTGCTAAAACAAAAACTGTTCTGATTAAACTTTCTGAAATAAACTGCGATCATTGGTACTAGTGAATGGCTCGCATTTGATATTTTTACTACGAGCACAACAATGCGCAATTTCAAGGTGAATATGGGCCATAAGGGAGATTTTCCCAAGTTTAACAAACGTTTTCTCGCACATTTAATCTTTTTTCAGTGTAAATATAGTTTTTATCAATTTTTCACAATGCTGAGATACAGGTACAAATGCTTCATTGGCTGAGAGAATGTGCTGGTATTTGCTAAAAATGTTTGAAAATGCTCGACATCGTGTATTTTCTGAATGGCGTAATCACAGCAAAGAAAAGGAAAAATATTTTAAAAAATCGGCATACAGCAGCCCAGGGTCTCGACATGATGTTCACAAAAAATGGTGGCCATTGTAAGAGAATTTACTTTTTCACGAATTTTTTCACAGACGTAAGTTTGATTTAAACCTTGGAGGTAAAAGGACCGCTAGAAAATGAACAATTTTTTTTTTTTGACGAAAACACTTCCAGGGAGCATTGTGGGCCACGCGAGGATGACCCACAATTTTTACTGAGCAAATCCGTGATGGTCGATTTTACGCCTGGGACATTTGGCATGGAATGACCCAAAGGTATTAGATCACCTAGCCTAATGCGACCCATACAGCTCTTTTTCAGTAGGACTTTACAAAGAAGGAAGAGCTGACAAAATTCTGACAAAGAAGGAACAGCTGACAAGATCGTCTGCCACCGGAAAGAGTCGCGAAAAGAATAAAATAGCCTCCACTGGAATTCCTGACAAGGTATGGAAGAATTAACTACTAGTGGACGTGTTGACTGTGCTGTATTCACTTTAAAGGTGTATAAGGCAAGGTCTTTTAAATGCACAGCATTTGTATAACTCACGATGTCACCCGTGCGTCGGTGTCCGCAGCAGCCAGCCTCCCCCTACACTATAAAAAGAAATAACAGTTACCGGCGCCTGGTTTCTATCCCACGACCCTGCGGGCGGAACGCAAGGTAGATGGTACCCACTGCGCCACAAAAGCGACACAGAATCAAAGGCTACGAACGTGCCTTATATCCTTGACTCATTCAAACTACGTCAAGAAGCTGCTGGCTGATAGAACTCATTCACTACCTGTGGGCGGAACGCGAGGTACATGGTGCTCTTCCCACTGCGCCACAAAACCGACACAGAATCAAAGGCTACGAACGCGCCTTATATCCTTGACTCATTCAAACTACGTCGTCAGCGGCGTGCGTTGGCGACTCAGCGGCGTGCTAGCGGCGTGATAGCTGCGTGGTGTACACGTGCTAGCACCAACCCCCCAAACACTAAACGTTAACGCAATACACCCACCCCCTATGCGACGCATTTACTCGAGTCCCCCTCGCGGGGAGACGGGCCCATTTTTTTGCTTAGTGTACTCCATCCACCTCGAAGGCGTGGCGGACTTGACACGGTGCGCATTCTGAACAAACCAGCACTCTGAACTTCTTCGGCGTGTGCGGTAATTAAAACTTGAATTAGAGAAGCCACCTTCATGAGGTTTTAATAAATCACTCTCGGCTTCAGCAAGAAGGCGTCAAAAGAATAGTTTGTTTTCGGCGTAAAAAAAGAATCGAGCGGCCATATTTATTTCCGAGTGACATTTTTCAGTCGGTTAACTGCGTTTCTGAGCGATGTTTAGCAATAGATGGCCTTGAATAAACAACAATGTTTGACTTACTCTCTGGATAACCCAAGGGGAGCTGCAGTTTTCCAGCGTTCCACCTCCCAGATGCAGGCCACGGTATATGGCATTCTTTTTCGGTCTTCCCACGTCGGCCGTCGCTCTGATCCGACCACTTCATCGATCTCTCGCTGATGCCTTGCTTGGATTGTGTCTGGGTGTTTGGCAAAAACTAATAAGAGCCACCACATCGTCAAGGTTGTGCTCGTTGTGCCAGCTAAGATGAATTCGTTCACGTTGCCCACCAGGTAGCGGTCTGCATTTTGCGGCATAAAAAGGAAAAATCACACAGCGTAATAGGTCTCATTATCAACACAGGCTGACGCAGCTAAATTAAAATACATTTCACGACATACAAACGGACACAAAATACTGCTTTCCCCAACCGACTATTCAGCCCTCCTTAATTAAACATTCTTACGGTGCACGTCTTCGAGGAGAGTTCTCCAGCTGTTGAAGTATTAAAGAAAATCGTCCTAAAATAATGCAAAGAATGTGTATTTTTCATACTTTAATCGTCAGCAAATAGTTTGGACCAGTAATTTGGGATAAGATTACATTGCACGCATTGTCTAAAATAAGACACCTGAGACTGTTTTCTCGACAGTGCGGAACAGCACAGGCGTATTGGTTCAGCGCTATTTCGTCTGAAATGAAATGATACGTTGCTCTTCGATTCACATTTATGGCCAGGGGAAATTCCGAATGTCGACGACGACCCACCCTGAAGTTTCGGTGGCTATTTCTTTTTATTTGAAAATATATTCAAAAGGGAGAAATATGAAAATGTTTGGTAAGTATTTTCTTACATCTCGAAGCCCTTTATAAGCTGTATATAGGATTTTTACTCGCAAAGACAAAGGGAGCTCTTTTACTATGCTTTGCAATGTCGGAGATAGGCTGATCGATGACTAAGTCATTTGCGACAGGCTATCGCATGCAGGCCAGTTTGAATTTTCTCCCGGCGTACCCACAGCGTATCGGAGGCACAGTCACGTATTGTTTTTTTTTTTTTTATTTCACCGGCATAATATTGTCGAAGAAGAGACTGCCGGCCCGCCTGCTGTTTCCAAATTTCCGTGGTGGCTTCGCTTGATTGCAGATTCAGCTGGGCGGTCGTTTCTGTCTGCTGCGTCGTAATTTCTGGTTCCCGGAGGTGATATCCTCGCGGTGGAAGTTCGGCGAGCAAGACGGCAACCAAGGCTGCAAACCCAAGGCTGCAAGACCAAGGCTGCAAACACATCTCGTGCCCTCGGAAGACCGCTTTAGTGTTCTTGAAACGCCGCTTGGCGTTAATAACGACACACTGCACTGCTCGTCACGCTATCCAAAACAGCCAACACAGTATTGTCCTTCGTAAACAATTTCTTTCTCGCAGCTGATTAGGTAGGGGAGAATTAAGATGGTAAGTAGCCAGTTTACCGCCACTGCCTTTTACGACTTGCGAGGGCATCCCTCAACACTTCTTACGAGAACACAAAGTGGTTCACACAGCCGCGTCCGTTTAGCGAGAAGGATTGGGGCTCCTCCTCTCAGCTGAGGAGCAGGATAGAAGGTTGAGGTAGGATAACAATTCATACAATTTGTTAATTCAATTCGTCGACTATGAAAACAAGTCAAGCTGACCCTCGAGAAGAATGCCCACAATTTCGAGAAGGTTTCGAGAAGAATGCCCACAGTTTCGAGAAGAAAGGTTTCGAGAAGAATGCCCACAATTTTAATGCACAAGCGTTTCTTTACTTTGTAAGAAAATAAAAAAAACTTGTGCGGCGTCATATCACATATATGTTACAAATGTAAGAATCCGTGCTAAACATAAGGCCGTGTTTTGATCTTTGCTGATATTCGAATGCAACATCTCGTGTTACAGCAGGTATTTGGAATAGTTGCATGTGGCACATGTTTGCTCAGTTTAGGGTAAAATGATTATGTATTGCGTCCTTCTCACTTTGCTAAACAGTGCATCATCTACATACATGGGCAGACCCAGTTGATATGGCCTGGAACAGAAGTTTCTATTAGCCTAGGCATTCAGCTTGACCAGGCACCTATTTCTGTGCCTTCAGTTCTGTTTATCTAAGTATCGAGCATTCTTATCTTTTTTAAGCTATTCACATCCACGAAGGCAGTTTGTTTAAGTAACTTCCTCCATCTCTTTTTCTTGTTTTTGTTTGTTGATTTATTTCTTGTCTTTTTGTTTTTCTAGCTAACAGCTGCCTTTTGACCATCGTTCTAATCGAACCATAGAAGGTGCTCTAATGGAACCTTTTTCTAATGCTTCCGCACTCTCTACTACTTGTTTTTGTGGATACAGGATTTACTTTTATTAATGATATATATAAACGGCTTAACAGCAAACATAAATAAAAGTTCTGTAACAGAGTTAAACACATGGTAAATGTGGGCCTGTGTGGGAAATTCAAGCCATAACCTGCGGAAAGCAAGGCAAGCAGACATCTGTAATCTCCCTTCACATAATGGCTCTAGATAGCTAAATGTAGACCTAGCAGAAAGTGGTGGTTTGCAACTAATGAGATGGTTTTACAGACATTGCATAGAGCGCGCATGCTTGACTTTATTGTAATAATAGCAAACAAGTTTTAGGCGAGAAACAACTCGCAAAATGAATCTGTGCTTGGCATGGTGAACGGGTCGAGTGGCCGCACTGATGTGCGTAGCATATTCATGCATTACCTAGTGAAACCCGTTAATAATAAAACCTGTGGAATAATTATCAATACCGCAGCACGAATGCGGACATGGGGTGAACTGAATGAAAGCATAATGTAATGAATTGAACTTTGACGTTTTAACGCTGTACCGGCAGATTGTCGTACAAAAAATTTGACGTGACTTGGCACGTCGAAAGGGGCATATCATTTCTCTCAAATGTAGGCTTAACAAGTGACAGTATAGACGACCGCAGAATATATATATGCGCTAAGAACTAATGGTGATTCTGATGTGTGTACATGTTCAGGAATTGAACACTAATGCCTGCCCATTCACAACGTATAAACAGCGTGTTCAGCGGCCCCGTAACCTTTTGTAAATAAGCGGCCACCGTGATGAATAATTCCACAACGCATTGAACAACAATCGCACATGAACAGTCATAAGTTTATAAACAACGGTGTAGCTAGTAGCTGACCAACCACCTTTGCACCACTAAAAGACGCAAGGGCCGAGAGAATTTAATGTTGGCTGATTGCCCAAGGAATCTTCTGCAGACACGGGGCGTTGTGTAACCGAACCAGAACCCCGAGGACACAATGCGCGCATCTTATGTATTGCGAGTGTGGGAAGAATGAATGTGCCGGTGGTCTCTGTGGTGCCTTTCTTCAGCCTCGCGTTCCCCAAGGGCTTTGGGATCTGGCGGCTTCGGACGCTCGGGTTTGCACTGCGCCTCAACTTCGGCAATGACGACGACCTTTCTATTGCCTACTCCGCTTCAGCTCATTTCTGCCGACGTGTAAAAGGAGAACGGAACCAGGTGGTGGATTTCTGTGCTTGGCTGTGCTCTCGTTTGCCAGTGTTATTGCGCACCCTTCATATGTAAAGTTCTGCGATTGAGAGCCACCCCTCGCCATCGCTACTGCCTAGTTTACGGAACTTTGAATACTTCAAAACACTTTCACCTTTTCTTTCACGTCTGGGAGCATTATTGAAGCTATAGTTTTTGCCAGCACGGAGCGGCAGCACGGGATTTGGTCGTTACAGCAGATCCGTTTTCCGTTCTTACATTTTTTTTTTTGCGATTTCTTAAAATGCCTACCCAATGCCTTTATTGCTTTATTGCCCAATGGCTTTAAGAAGGCGGCAACTAGACGCAACACCACTCTATTTACGTAATTATAGCGGACGAAGAAAGAACGCCAAGACCGGGAAAGAAAAAAAAAATTTGAGCAAGTTTCAGAGTTTTTGGATGGGCAAAAAGCCGTATTTTTTGGCGAACGTTGTTTGTGACCCCCTATTCAAAGTACTAGATGTGTTTGCTGGGTAGCTTCTCAAGGCATTTAGGATTTAGAGAAAGTTGAAAAAAGTGTTGCAGGATGTCTTTAAGGCTCGCACTTGGGAACGTCGTCTGCTGCCTAAGAAAAACGTATTGAGAAGAAACCACATCGCCGTGTATTCTCTCTCTAGAACGATTCCTGTATCTAATAAGACTTGCTGAATCGAGTATCCCCCTTTTCCAGCACACGCAGGGCACGCTTAAAGGGGCTAAATGGGAGCCGCTTTGCAGTAATATCCATGGAAGTCTAAAAAGCTAGGAAGAAAAATTATAACTTTGTTCAATCTGACAGATATAGCCTCTTGTAAGCCACACAGCTCTATCACAGCTGCGAAAGAGGTTTTTATCTATGAAGCCCATAAAATATTGGAAAACGTTCAAATGTTTGCTATATTAACCAAATATGTCGAGGGGTGGCATAATATGGGCCAGCTATAAGACATTGCCATCGTATCTGCCCGCTTCATTGCAAATATCGTCGAAAGACGGCGTTTTCTGCCCCCCCCCCCCCTTCCCAAGTAAATGCCTCTTCCCTCCCTCCCGCCCAACTCCAACCCTGTTCTCCTCATCCCTCCATGATAAACATGGTGGAGGTTCGCTCAAGTCATTTTGTTTTCGCGGGTTCAACTACCGGCGTTTCTTCTGTTGCGATCTTTTTTAATGTTGTGCCTAACCCTCTATCCACGAGCCAAAGGCTCGTGCGCAAGATCTTTTTTGTATTTTGGGGCTAACATATTGTTTTCGCTGCGTTATTCTTGTTTGCTACTACAAATATTGCGTCCACCTCTATTTTTATTCTTCAGAACCCTGCATGTTGCAGTTATGTATTTATGTTTTTCATCCAATATACGTAATATTTTCTTTTTGCTGGACGACGCAGAAACGTATCAACTATGCTTACAAGTTCGGTTGTTCGGAAATGTGTTGATCTCGTAAACGCCTCAGCGAAGAGTAGTTCTAATTTTGGACGGTTGGCTGAATCGACGCACTGAAAGACAGGTAGATAGACCCGAACGGAGACAGAAAGACCACATTGTTCTCGTTTAGGTATCCCAAGAGAGATTATTGTGTTTACAACACATTCATCAGTGTGTTAACTGGACGCTAGCTTTCAAGTGAGGCGATAAAAGGTAACTAGAAGCCTCGGTGCAAACGACCATTCGTGTTTCTTAGAGAAACGTGACTTAGATGGGCGGCCGCCAACCCCGCAAACAAGATGTGGCGGCATGGAGTATTCGCACGATAGTGGATTGTCCAACTCTTCTTATGTTGTCCTTACAGTTTAGATTACATGTTTCAAGTCTGCTATAAAATTGCCATAACTGTTATCGGCACAAACAAGTCTTTCTAAGGAAGCAAACTTGTGTTTTGTCTTCGTGGCTGCATTAGAAAGCGGACAACATAATATTACCGATTTATTTCTATGAGTAGCCGAACACGATGCATGTCCCGGGCAGCATTTATTTG
Source organism: Haemaphysalis longicornis (assembly GCF_048455015.1). Taxonomy (NCBI): domain Eukaryota; kingdom Metazoa; phylum Arthropoda; class Arachnida; order Ixodida; family Ixodidae; genus Haemaphysalis; species Haemaphysalis longicornis. The sequence continues at coordinate 298,159,334 of NW_027526203.1, read as the reverse complement.
TTAAGTAGGGGAGGTGCCGGTGGAACGACACAGTCATCGGGGGCAGTCTTCAGTCAAGCATAAACGCAATCAAAGGCTGGTGTGGGGCATGCGTTTTTGAGGATGGATCTACACGCGGCTGAGAATACTGAATAGCCATTGTGCGTATGGGGATCATTTTATTGGCAAAGGAATAATTGGCGTGGGGCCCGAAAAAGTGCATGAGTGTCAGCCGAAAAACTCCAAAGCATCGTGACTGCGAAGCTTGTAATGGAGCGCCCTCAGCTATGTTAGAACAACAACAAAAAAAAGAATCGCTGTTCTATACCAGACCACTGGCTGCCACGCTTATATTCCTCATGCTTCGCTTAAAGGGACCCTGCAAAGCTTCTTTCAACCTTTTTTGAAATCTGAAACGCTTGCAGAACGCAGTCGCCCAACACACCCAGTACTTAGATCAGGGGGGGGGGGGGGGGGGGGGTCGCAAAGGACCCCAGGCAAAAATTACTGTTCTATGCCCATCAGATAACTTGGAAACTCGCTCAAAAGATTTTTCTCTCTTTGCCGGTCTTGACGTTCTTCGACGGCCCCATTTACGTCACTGAGGCCATGTAGCGGCTGTTGGCCGGTTTTCCTTCAGTTGCAGCCATGAACGCTTCTCGATAGCAACTTAAAAAATAAAGCCACAAAAACAAAGCAGAAACGGAAGGCGTATCTGGTGTGACAAGCAAATCACGAAGTGCCGCTCCGTGCTGGGGATAACTGTAGCTTTCGCAGTGCTTCCAGACGCGAAGGAAAGAGGGAAAGCGCTTATCGAAAGTGTTGTAGGGTCCCTTTAATAACGCAACTGAGCTTAAGTTAGGGCAAGCGCACTAGCGCAGTCTTTCTATGCGACATGATTCGCACTATCTTCAGACAATGAAGCCAGCGACTATGCCAGTGCCTGGGGTGCCGTGTCGCCTAGCTATAAGTTTTGACGAATCCTCGTGGGCCTCGCCCGCAGAAGGAGGGAAAGGTAGCGGTCACGTCGGCTTGGGGCTCAAAGGGAGCTCACCAGAGAACTGCAGCGTAGTCACCGCGCAATCAATTTGAAAGTGATAGCGTCAGTGACAAATAAACAAGCAACAGCGCCATCTTACGGGTTGTATCATGGTTGTATTAAGGAAGAGACTACGACGGGAAGAACTCAGCGCTATCTTAATCTCCAAAATTCTGAAATCGGCCACTATGCAGCTTCAAGAGACCGCTGTTGGATGCTCCCGCGATCAGCTGCAAATTGTTAGTGACTGTACGTTTCGCTCAAAGGAATTGGCAGCAGGAGGGAGAAGAAACCGGACCGGCTAGGGTGCCTGAATGTTCCTCCTCGCCGCCCCTCCGTGACGGGTGGAGACAACTGCGTCGTCTGCTACGGAAGCCGCCATGTTGATCCCCGCCGCTGGGGCAGCGCGCTGCAAGCACGGGGATGTCCTATCGGATTCTTATATGCACACGCATTCCGTGGCCACAAACCGCTTCCAGAGGGAAGGAGAACTTATTTGTGGGCTTGTTTGTACGTCTTAACAGTGAAAACAGCTAAGTCGACAAGACGAAATAGCGGGAGAAACACGGCACACAGAGGCGCATCCGTGCCCACCGCCTATACGCGCGTCTCCTACTTTTTTGTTTGTAAACTTAAGTCAGCGCAATGTCTCTAGACTTTTAAATGTAACACGCATAATAAAGCATCAATGAGGCTCGCTTCTTGATCGTTCGTTTTGGTGTTAAATCTCATCTGCGAAAAAAGTTGCGTCTTATATAAGTGCATTCGACCGGCAATGTATTGTGAAAAGAATTCGCGGGAGAGGTATGTTACATGAATCACCCTGTTCTTCCACTAAGTCTGTCTGATTTCGCAGTTAACTGATATTAATCATGAGCCTTCTTTGCCGAAAATCATAGCCGCAAAAAGCATACCTTGTATATGCAAGATAATGCGCAAATGGCGAAGCGAGGACTCAGTTGTTGTAGTAGTGTATGTAGTTATTTTTCCAAGGGGAAAACGAAAGCTAAAAGTGAATGGACGAAATAGCAGAGGCTTATCTAAAGCACCGCGGTTAACACATAAAGAAAAAAAAAGAAAAATCTGCCAAGAAGCACCAAATGTAAACGCTTTGTAAATGAACAAAAATGCCTAATCGGCGAAGCCATTTAATAGGTACAGTAAATAGTGGCGCAGAATGTAGAAGTTAATTTTGGGTGAGGGGGTGGACCTTAGAGCTGTGCATGGGCCGAAATTTCTAGGCCCGGCCCGACCCGCCCCGATAGAGACACGGCCCGGGCCCGGCCCGAGCCCGCCAGAGTGTTGTTAAATATCATCCCTAGTCCGACAGGATATTAACATGAACTTGAAGATGTTTGTTGTTAACCTAAAAACCGTAAGCACAAAGCGAATACGACTGTCTAAGATTTAAATTTCCTTTAAACTTGGATCGAACTTTGTACAACTTATCCTCACTTAGAAGCTTTTTTTTTTTCGGTAGCCGTGTAATTGCCAGCCTTCGAAATCAAGGCACACCCGAGGATACCTTAAATGATTCCGAGTAAGGGAATTTTTTTTATTATTGTAGTTCTTCAACAGATATTGCACCTTGCGTTCTTCCATTCCTTGCTGAAATTTGATCAGACGATGCGTCCGGTTTCACCGTTTAATTTTTGTGTCTTTCCCTCTAGTTACGTTGGCAGCATGATTTTATCTGCGCTTCAGTTCTTTCTTGCCTTTAGTCATGGCTCGAAAGAAATTCTTACGCGAAATAATCATGGGCTCTGCTTAGAAAATTGGTTCTTCAAACTCTGCACACACTGCGAAATCTCCAGGCCACGTTTGTTCTGTTTGTTTTCGAAAAGGAGAGAGCAACTACAATCATGTTGTAGTCGGTGGCTGGAGTGTCCTCGTTTCCTGGCCCCTTCTCTCCCAATAAGCCGATGATTTGATTGATTGTAGGGTTTAACGCGCCGACGCAACGCAGGCGATGAGGCGCGCCGTAGTGGAGGCCTCCGGATTAATTTTGACCACCTGGGGATCTAACGCGCGCCGAAATCTCGTACACGCGGGCGTTTCTGCTTTTCGCTTCTATCAGAAAAGCGGCCGCCGCGGCCGGGAATCGAACCCGCGACCTCGTGCTCAGCAGCACGAACTAAGCTGGTGGGACCCAGACGCTTCTTTTATTGATGTGAAGGCTTTCTAAGTGCAATCGTTCTAAGTGCAACCGGGCCGGTCCGATCCGGCCCGGGCCGGATCGGACCGGCCCGGCCCGACCAAATTTTCGGTTCAAGCCCGAGTCCGGCCCGGGCCCGAAATATTGCGTGCTACCCGGCCCGAGCCCGGCCCGCGGGTCGGGCCGAGCTCGGGCTTTTGGGCCGGCCCGGGCCCGTGCACAGCTCTAGTGGACCTACCTCCAAAAATGGAGGAGGGGAACTTGTAAGAAAACTATCAGAAAAAAGAAAAATCGATTCACAATCGATTAATAATTAAAAGTAAAAGAATTGGGAATCAATTGGTAAAAAGTTAAAAACAAACAAACACAACCAAACAAAGCGAGAAGTCATGAAAGGGGAATTGATTACAACAGCAAGTATCCCAGTTTGCTACACACAGCCACATCTCGTTATAATACTCAAAATGATGCAATGAAATCCCAAAAGTACGTGTCTGGTTCAGCACCTTCACTTGATCAATTAAAAATATTGCACAAGATACCACCACAGAAACATTCGCCAACCATTCCTGCAGTGGTTTGTGCACAGAGGCACGCAGCAACCAGGCATTTTGAGCCGCTAGTCGCGGCCACACAGTGACAGCACGTCGGCCGCTGCACAATTCGGCGGTTCCGCCGCAGTAGCGGGGATGGTAATGGCGGTCGGTGGCTCCGAAAACCGGTCGAGGCGGCGAGGGACCCTGCAAAGAATGTCTCCACCCTTCACGGAGGGGCGAGCGAGGAGGAACATCCAGGCACCCTAGGACCGGCGAGAACAGTGCGCCCTCTAACGGTGGACCTGCAGACATGCTCCTACCTATGCGTGAAGTACGACCTTCAGCAGACGGGCAAAAAGGCTCGACCTACAGCTGCTCCGCTATTAGGAAATCAAAGGGGCCGTGAAGACAAAATGCAAGTTTCGTTCATTCGGAAGATTGCCTTGTTAGAATAACAATGACACGACTTGTAATGAAAACTACACTCAAACAAGCTATATAATTAGGAAAAACGAAAAGGGCCATGCTACCCACTAGCTCATTTCCCGCACTAGAACATACGGTGTATGCGTGATTGGCTGCGCGATTGGCTGAGGTCGGCAGAGACAGACGCAAGTTAGGCAAAAGCTTATAGGCTTGCAGTTGGAGCTGCAAGCCTATAAGCTTCGTAATGCATGAAATGTAATAAATGTAATTTTTATAGCACTTCTGTTTAGTGGTGGTGTTAACAATGGAAGTTACGAACGCAAACGTAAGCATAGAAGCATCAGCGCGCACTGCGTGCCGTATGCCGGTTATAGAAGCACAGAGACCCGGCCCGTAGAGATTACACCGGGAAACTGGCATGCGCGACATTTTCTGATGGGTCCCTGATTGCCTATCATACGCAATGTTTCACGAAACAATCACTAAAAACATTAAAAAAAATCATCCGGGAACAAATCCCGTCAAAAACAAAGCGAGTGCGGAAAGCGGTCGTGAGCAGTATCGTAGCGCCATTTAGGAAAACTGACTGTAAACAAAGCGTTTTGCAATTCCACGTAGCCCTAGTCAACGCCGCCTGTATAAACATTGCCTAACGCGTGAGCGAAAAATGGCCAAACAGCCACTCTCCTGTTGCTCTCTCCTACCCTTCCCCACTCCGTAGCCTTCCAGCGTGCTTTCGTGTCCGCCAGCCAGCGCCGCTTCTCGGAAACTATGCAAAATAATGGAGAGTTTGTTTAGCGTTCCGAGGCGGCGCTCCTACGCCTTCTTGTTTTTCGCCATGCCTGTCTGTCTTGGTCTGTCACTGATAAAACTTCCTTTGTCACGAAGCGAAATCCCTTGCGCTGCCGCAGGCTGATGCCGGCTTTGCGCGCTTTTCTACTCGGATCACAGGCCCTGAAATTTTCTGAGTGGGGCATCCCACCTCTATCCTCTCCGCATTTAGGTATTGTTTTGACCCCGCTGTTCGCACTCCGCATCGGTACGCACTTCTAAAATTGAGGACTGTACTGTAGAAGCGCCCGGACAGCGTGGCGGGATCCCAGCTGCTTATCCTTTTGTTTCCTATAATTTTCTGAAGTTTACAAGCACGTGATATTATTGGAAAGTGATCGTAGAAGTGAGCGCCTCAACAAAAAACGTGCACGCAATTTTTTCTTCTCTAAATACTCCAGAAAGAAAAATATCAGTAAAATAATGGCTGCCCCATCCGAAAATATCGTTTTTTCTGTTAGCTATATGTCTACCCGACAATCAGTATCTTCTTACACTATTTCAGTCCGCCTCCGTCTTTATATTTGGAAAAATGCAGCAAGTATGAAGCGAGCGACACGTTGCACGAGATCCCCAGTGCGCCACAGAACTAGCGCCCCGTCGCGGCTAAGATGTAAGTGAAACGGCCCTTGAAGCCCAACAGGCAAGCTGACAGGCACACGTCGTAGAAGTGGGTGCAGCGTTTGCGACTCGCGAGCAAGTGACGTAAGGCGAGATGTCCGCCGGCACGCGCCACATAGCGGATCAGTGCCTGAACTAAGCGTCCCTACCCACGGCCGGACTGGAGGAGCGGCGAACGCGCACGCGCGACCGCCGCTCCTCCAGCCCGGCCGTGCCCTACCCTTCCCATTGAAAAGCGCGCGACGCGTCAGGCAATGTAATACAGGCGGCGTTGCCCTAGTCATCATACCAACGTTCGCTGAAGTACCTGCCTTGGATACGTCACCGCAGACGTCACGAAACACACGACGCGGCGGGTGAATCGAAATTTTTGCTTAAATTGTTTAATTTATCATTGAATAAAGCACCGTTTGCTGCCGGAGAATCGCTGGGAACACTATAAAACACAAATATTTCGAATAAAACAAAACTTATATTGTTTCCACGGCTACGATAAATTTGCTTACCTGCTTGAAGGCGCAACTGTGGTTATACTTATGAATGACTTGTTTACTGCTATGCAACATTGGATTTTTTTGTTCTGCTGCTTCACAGTGTTTGGCGCGAATAATTCAACATGTACACCCTTGACGGGAGCTAAGCCTCCCTAAAGTCAGGGTTTTGAGCAACTTGGATGCACCTGTTCAACTCAATCACCGGTGTGTTTACTTTTATTACTTGAAAGTTCAGAGGTAGAGTATTGTGCTTCTGCACTGGATACGAGAGTTCAAGTACCATCCATAAGATAACGCCTGTTTTCAAGCGAAACAGGTAGTGGCCGAGTTGCGCCGTCGGTAGAGGAGTACGCCGAAACTCCTTGCGCCAAAGCTAACTTTATACACGTGGTCTACGGGCGATGATGTTGCTGATAATGATGGCATATGTGCCCACTCGGGGGGAATGGGTCTGGCAGTAACTGCTCACTTTGTCCGTGATAGAGCACATATATTTACGTGCTCTTCGGGCGCAGCTCTCGCTCGCCTTTCGGAAATGGCGCGGGCGCGCGCGCACAAGTGCTGGGCATTATCACAACCCAATGGGAGACAATCAGCGTCTTCGCTCTCAGCACGGCGCATCGCAGGTGCCGTCGCTCGCTCTCGTCGGACGGTTCACCTTCGAGCACGGCACGACTAGCTTCGCTCCGCGGGACAGCGGGTGACCATTGAACATAAAGTTTTCCCTATAATTGCAGAAGAATTATCTACAATAACGTATACCAAACATTTGGATAGCCTAAAGCTATGCGACACGAAAGGGTTTGTTTTGGTCGATCGTTGGTTTTGCGTTTTCATTTTGGTCACTGCTTTCATTATGGTCACTGTGCTTTCATTTTGGCTGTAATGTTTTCCTTTCGTTTTGCGGTCATCGCGTTTCGATTTTGGTCGTTTTCGTTTTCACTTCAAGTCAAGCTTTGCGTGCACACCTGTTTCAAAATGGAAGGTGTTCGTTTCAATAAACGTTTTTCAATAAACGTTTTGCCTATTCCTCCTCCTCCTCCTAACGGCCGCCGCAGTTTTCTTGACCGGACAAAGACGGCTTGTCTCAAAGAAGGGCATTTTAGGCTTTCCCCTAAAGCTTTGTGAAGGTGGCAATCAAACGTATTCAGGTGGTAGAACACATAACGGGAGATTTTTGAGCCAAGTGTGAGGCTCATACGTAGTACGGATAATTTGTAAACAATTTTTGAAGATAGCCTTTCTCAGCCGATGAGCGCGACGCCGCAGCGAGCCGATCGCTGCTGACGCAACATCGATCGCGGCTGACGCAATGGCGAGCCGCCCCCTGATTCGCCCAATCGCCGGCGAGATCGGCTGCCGGCAACGTCACTGCCATTGGCTTCCGGCTGCTCTTCCTCCTTCCTGCGCGATCCCGGGGCAACGGCGGGTCCGCAGCGATTGACGCGTGCCTAGGCGCAGGAATGTAGCTAGCGCAGAACGGAAGTCGAGCGTCGCGATGTCACATGGTTATTTCCAGTGTTTCCAGCTGCTTTGACAGCAGCAGAGAGGGAGGAGGAATCGATCCGCAAGGGGGGAGAGGTGCATTTAATTGCTTCTGGTGCAGCTAATACTGAATGTAGATCAATAATTCCAACGGCATTGCATCGCTTAATTGGTGCTACGCGACAATACAGGCCTTTTGTAACTTTTACAAAAGGCTTTTATGGGTCCCTTTAAAACAAATTAAGAACTAGACCCATTGTTACAGCTTCAGTCGAAAATACTTACGCGTAAACATTGAACGAGCGTCTTGTTTCGTTTCTTCGATCTTTTTGATGTACCCGTGAATAAAATCCTGGTTGACGTCGACCCCTACGTCAGCTTTGTAGTCCAAAATGTGCTTCCTGCGAAGTAAATCGAACGGTGTTGGAGATTAGGGGATTTGAAACACCTTGAGATAATTTAGGATGTCGATTCAATTGAAAAGTCGTACTTCAGCACTACACACTAGGTTATTTTTAAAGCCAAATCAAGAACTGGACATTAAAATAGTTTCTAGCAGGTTTGAAACCCCTAAGGAAAAACGTTCAAAGTACTCGAGGTGTTTATTGATCATCAAGTTAATACTACTTTCCGTGTGGGGCGCTTACGTCTGCACGACATGGGTACTACGATCACCCTGCCAGCACTGTTTTGTTGGGGTTGGCTATTTTTGAAATTCTTTGGAAACTGTGTTGCCGGAATCCACGGGAACGTTTCAAGGCAATGTACAGCTTGAAAAATACCAGTCATCGTTGTAGATGAGTAGTCAGGTGTGGTTCCGCTTGACTCAGAGTCGTTTCAGGTGACTCCGGACGAGTGCGTGAACCCGTTGGCAACATTTGCCAGCCTAGGTGGTATTCACAAACGTTTTCGCCGCTTGCGACAAGAAACCGATATGATCGATGACAGGATGCCTGTATTAGAGCCGAGAAGCCTCATGTAGGAGTCGGAAGACCGTACAATTTATTTGTGTAATGCCTGATTTCGATCTGATTCCAACATTTTTTGACAAGGCGTTTTTTCCTGCAACAAAAGTTCGCAACAAAAAAGACGCTTTCTCCTTTAGTGCTCGTTTAAATGAGTGAGCATCAAAGACGTCAAACAGTCTTTTCAAACAAGAATCTTATGGTACATAAATAAAGTCCACAGAATATAAAACAACGCGCATTCATTTTCACTCCGTCGGGAAATTTTCAGAAGACATTGCGGAAGCTCTTTACTGAAAATGGAAGTTATTATGTGGGTATGTTGTTCGAAAATATCTGAAATCGGACAATTGTTGGAATATCTCCTTTCACATACAGTGAGTGCGTATAATAGTACTAGCGTGTCCTCATTTCTAAAGCCCACAGTTTTTTATTGCAGCATTTTTGCATGTACAAAGGGAAGAGTTTTCTACGAAAGGAAATGAAACTTTTATAGGGGAATTATTTCTGACCACGAAACGCGTTCACACAATTTGATAACAGCCTGTCGCTTCGCGACCTTATGATAAAATTTTCCTTACTCTGTGAATGTGTCAAGTGCGGTCAGGGCGGCCTTCAGTTGACCGATCTTAGTGAATGGCAGTCGGCTCAAAATCCAGAATAGGGGACCCGGGCAGAAAAGTAGCATTGGTACAGTCTGAATATTTGCGAGGATGTCCATAATGAGTTTTTGGAGTTCCTGGCGACTGGGGTGATCAGTTGGCAATCGCTGGGCGTAGAAGAAGGAGGCGATGTTGCTAGAGGCGCAGTACTGAATGTATTCTCTGATGTGGATTGGTGCTCCATCCGTTTTTCTGATCTTTTCGTCAAGGTAGGCGAATTCCTTCTGCAATTTGGACAATAAAAACATACTCTCAATGCGTGTGCTTTTTATGGCACGTGGGACCAATACCTTGCGAAATACAGGAAAGTGAGGTCAACGGGTTTTAGTGTGTAAGTATGGTTTGTTTGTCAGTAGAGGTTTTACGATATTCTGAATCCCCACTGTAGCCGGAAACTATGGCAGTGGGTTTTCCCATGCCATAGGCACAAATCCGATCAATCTCTGCTCATAAGATAGAGACGAGTAACAATCGCGGTGCGATGTTCGAGGGCCTTTCACGCATATCCTCAACAATTGATTGTAGGGTTTAACGCGCCGACGCAACGCAGATGATGAGGCGCGCCGTAGTGGAGGACTCCGGATTAATTTTGACCACCTGGGGATCTTTAACGTGCGCCGAAATCTCGTGCACACGGGCGTTTTTGCTTTCCGCCTCCATCAGAAAAGCGGCCGCCGCGGCCGGGAATTGAACCCGCGAACTCGTGCTCAGCCGCGCAACTCCTTAGCCACTTAGCCATCGCGGCGGGTATCTCCTCAACAATGCTGCTTTATTCAGAGCAAATATTGGTATTGGTTCAGCGTCAGTATTATCGCTTATGTGTTTTAAATCACCGGTAGATCAACCATGTTTGCAGGTTTAGATCTAAATAGCTCAGTCGATCATCCGGCACCCTCCCTGCAATAGGAGACAATCAGTCACTTACAGTAATGACCGTACTGAGGCGAATCTACAAAAAATAAAGCAAGTTTTGGCCTAAAAAACGCTATGAACCGTACACCTATTTAGCAAAAGACATAAAGCAGATCCAGAATTGCAGCATCAATTTGTTTTGATTAAACGCGCTCAACACAAAATTGTCGAGCCATAGCTCAGTTCTCGCCCCGAGAGCGACCACTGAGTGCGCACACAATTGCATCCCAACGCAAAACATCAGACGCGGCTCAGTGTTGTGTTCACTCTAGCGCTAACGCATGGTTAACATGGCTGGAGCGAGAACCTCCTTGTATCCTTTCTTGTAAGCGCGTGCCATGCCATTTTCTGCCTCTTCTGCGGGAACGAACGAAGGATTAGACGCTTTCACTTCGTAACAGCTCGACGCACTGGCGCCACGTGGTATCTTTACTGAAAGCAAGCGCCCTTACCCTCTCCCCCCTGCGCTCTCCGCACCCCTGCTCTTGGAGCCAACCAGCCACTGAACACTCAGCTCGAAGGCGGGATTGAAGCCACGTACGAAAAATGAGCCGTTTTCTTGGTTTCACTCGCAGCAAAAAGCTTCACTCAGAATCGCAAAGTTTGCTTTCTTGTGTAACAAATCTTGATACACCGTGGCGATGCCAGAACCGTCGTTAGCAATCCTGGGATTTAGCAGAAATGTTAGGGTAGAAGGCGCGCTAGCACTCCTAAATTCCTCAGCGTGTTACTTGAAATCAACACTGAAAAATCGCAATAATAGCATTTCGGTCGTATCTTTTACGTTCCAGTGTAATAATGTTACGATATTTTGAGACTCGGTCGCGCCATTCAAAGATATCGGAAGAGCTAAAGATACTGCCTCCGTAAAACGCACAAAACACTCGTGTGTGATTTTTACTTTTGATGATACTCACCCGCTTGTAACCAAGACGCACACACAGACATGTGCGTCCAATGTACTTGAAGCCATGGTGTCAGAAAGAAAGCGGCAAATGTGAGCTGGTACTATTATAACCAAGCAGCCCTAGATGTAATTTAACTCGGACCTATTTTGTAAATGGTGCTCGTAACCTAGAGGCTTACTGAATTGATCGTTTTATTGGAGTCAGCAGCCCTGTTTTTACGGCATATTTACACTTGTTGTTTACGGTGAGAACTACAGTTAGGTGACGTGAGCCACCGCAGCAGTATTGTTACATTTTGTGTCCCACTGCTACCCAAGCAGGATATATTCACCATCATCTTGTCCTCCATTATCGTTTTGGCAAATCCCAAGTCCCGCAACATACTCAAGCAAAACCTTTTGTTTGCGCTCCAGGGTTCGCCATTGAAGTATCCAACTCCTGAAAGAATTTGGTTACGTGTTTTGTACATTAAAATGCAGAGATGTACCACATCTACACTTGCAGACATTCAAGCAGTATTTATAAATATGTGTAAGGAAATGTGATTCTTTTGTCGCATTTTTTTTCCAGCCCCACAAATGAACCACTCCTTTAAATACAACGTTTTTACCCTCAGGACATTGAGTTGATTGCTGATTCTTCTTTCGTTTCCATTAGGTAGCAATGTATGAGTTTTCTTAAAAGATAGTCTAAAACAAACGAGGGTGTACGACATGTAATTGTTTTCTGCCCATACAAAATGCAACATTGGATCAGTTTCTTTTCCCCGAAACACAGTGCGGGGGGCTATCATTGGCCGAAATTACTTTTTTGTGCAGTAAAAAAAAAGCTTAGATCAATATACTCCGACAGGGCGCGCAACCCTCAAATATCACTTCTCGTTTTACTGATGCAAGTAAATTCGGATATTAAAAATCGGGACTATATTCTACTCAGCAAGTAACTTCAATGAATAAGATAATTTAAGATTATATGACTAAACGAATGCTTTGGTCATTACCATAGAGAGACACAAACGTTGTGGTTGAAATTCAAATCTTGTTAGAGCATTTGTAATGAAATACAAGCAACGTTGCCAAACAAACCGATTTGGAACAAATACGTGCGATTTATTTTTTCGTATCCGCTTCACGACTTCAGTTTGCATAGGCTTATAGCAAGCCGCGGTAACAGAAATGACGGTGGTAGCGCCTGCGACAAAAAATGACTCTACAAAAGCCAAGAACACCTATACACAGCAAAAATAGACATCACACCTTAAATATCATTTTGAAGTCCTAACCGTGGTTATGTAAAAACTAAAAAAATAACTGAGTTTAAAACGTGGCTAAAGAGAAATGATGTAAAACTAGAACACAAACAAAATTTGAAGAAAAAAAGCATCGCAGAATTTGCGCTAACAACGTCTTGGGCTGGTTTAAACAATACATACCCCGTGCTCTCCGCCCTCTCACCTATAAAAAAGTAGCAGTAGGCCGATTGAGCGTTCTATGCTACGAAATATTGACAATTGTCCATAAAAAGTGCATGCCGCAGAGTTCTTGTTTCTAACATATTCTAACAAATAAATAAATAACGAAATATTTTACCATACTATCCCTCTAGTTTGCAGAAGGTACAGTTAAAAACATTTTGCCTCACCGAAAGACAATGCTCGAAGAAAAGTATAACGCGATTGAGTTCTACGTTTATGTTATAGCAAGCCCTTAGTGGGAAAGTAGGTATCTCTCAACCCGTTAAACTAAATATATCGAGAGAAACGAACACTCGGCTGCTAAAATAAATGTCTAGCATTCCGAAAACTGCATTTCTTGCACATAATGCTTTATTTGCAATTCTACAGGCCATTATCACCTCTATGCCTAGTTTTGCGATTTCTTTGGGGGCGTAGTTTGTTTATTCTTTAGTGCAGTGCATATGAGATTCCCCTAAAGAAGTTGCCACAACCATTGCTAAAAGCCGTATTTGACTACATTTAACTTTCCAACAACGTAGTGTTGAGGAAAACTATAACTAGTCGCTGCAAGCGGGGTTTGATTAGCGCCATGAGTGCAACTTTTGTTAACAAATGAATCACTGTGAACACAAGGGAAATAAAGAACAGAAAGAACGCTGATAAACAGTTTGGTTACATATTTTGGAAATGAAACCTTGTTTCTAATATACAAAGCAAAATACTGCCCAGGTTCTCCTATGTAACCAAGGTAAATTCATTTTAGGCGATGGAGTTGTACCAAGAGGGAAGCTACTAATCAGTGTTTTATATTTGTACCAATTCAAGCCATTATTTGTCGTGCTTTACTGTGATATTATACATCAAAACTACTCATGTAACGGCGTGTCGAAGCGCAGCACAAGACGAGGAACAAAACAAAGAAGAAGATGCACAGTGCGCTCATGTGTCTTCTTCTCTGTTTTTGTCCCTCGTCTTGTGGTGCAATGCACCAACTCGGCCAAACAACGACTATGCTGTACTCAGGTAAACTATATTGCTGATCAATTCTGGCCATTGGAAATAGATTTACCGGTTCAAGTCCGCTTTCGTTTGTACTTTCAGCCATTTACGCGTCATTACCGGAGGAGTCTCAGCACCAAATTTTTTTTGCTCACTGTAGCCAAGCAAAAGGTACAAATGGTCGAGTATAAATTACTATCCTAGAGTTGGCGAAAGTTGTTCAATAATTTTTTTTGCTCACTGTACCCAAGAAAAAGCTACAAATGCTCAGGTAGAAATTACTATCCTAAAGTTGGTGAAAGTTGTGCAAACGTAGCACTTCGGAGGAGGGTAAAAATGCAAGTAATACAATGTGCACATCGCCCCCTTGTTAATAAAAACATAAAGTATTTTCTTTACTATTTGTACGTAGCTTTTCGTTTCTCTCCAATGCAAATAAAATTTTTACTCAAGATGTTCGCTGGTGGTGACCTATTTAAACGTCAATACAACGCTTACAATCAACTCAAAAGCGGAGCCTATTCAAACCCTTGCTGTTTGGTTATTTCTTACAATGATTTACGAATCTGTAGCGGGTACCGTAACATTAAGGGGGACGATGTGACATTTTGACCCTCCTCCGACATTTGTACCCTCCTCCGAAGTACTACGTATGAAGAACTTTCAACAGCTCTAGGATAGTAATTCTACTTGACCGTTAAATTTGTACCTTTTTCTTGGGTACAGTGAATAAAACAAATTAGTGTGTTCAGAATACTCCAGTAATACCGCAAACGGCTGATTGTACCAACGAAAGCAGAGTTGAACCGGTAGATTTAATAGTGTTAATTAAAAATGCCAGGTATTAGCAAGCGCTGAACTTACCTTGAAAATATTCTGGGCGAATCTCGAAACATCGGGCGCGATTCAGAATTTCCTTCGTGTTCAGAAACTTTTTAACGCCGTTGAAGTCGTTTAGAATAACCATTTGCGAGCCGTTCAACTTCAACCTGGAGACGCATTAAAGAGACGAAGAAAATTCAACTACCAGATTCACAAATATTGACGTTGGCTTTATGGCGGGTATTTTTTTAAGTCAAAAAATTTTTCTGCAATTATATTTTATCTCATCTACAGCGATAAGCTGCAAATTTCAATTGAAGTTGCACAGTGTTCTGAATTTTGCATTTTCTGAATTTTGCATTTTCAGCCTGCAGGAAACACAAGCATCGCGGTAAGAAGCTACTGTGTAATGATTAGCGGTTTTGTGAATATCGCTCACACAAATTTGTTCAATTATTCATATACAAGAACAGTGAATCGTGTAATGCACGCAGTTAATCATAAATTGTGTGAAACCTGTGGTAATCTATGTTAGAAAAGCATTGTGGCGCTTCATAAGAAATATGGTATTTTTTTATTGCCGTATGACTATAAACACTAACATTATGTCCTTAACTCACAACAATAACTACTTTTGTAAACACACCAACATGTATGCCTTTTACCTACCGACACTGCGTTAAGTAAAAATAAGGAGTAATATCCGTTTACAATAAACAGTAACTCTTGGTGGATATAATTGAAGCTTTTTGATCGCCGGCGGTATAAATAATAACCGTTTTCTGAAGTTTGTAAAAAGATAATAGCGCTAATAAAACGACAAACAGTCTTACTTTTGCCATGGGGCGTTTTTCGGTTTACTCAAGCTTTTCAGTAGCGAAACGTACGCCTAAAGTGTGCCTTTCGCGTCCTTATCAGCCGGGAAAGTAACTTGCAATTATAATAACTCCCCGCCTATCATAACAGTATCTTCGTCCGAGCAACGCTGTGGATAGCTATAATAGCTTATCTGATTCTGTAGATTGTGCGCGTCGTACGGAAAAAAGTGAAAAGTACGATGTACCCGCCGCGGTGGCTCAGTGGCTAAGGCGTTGCGCTGCTGAGCACGAGGTCGCGGGTTAGATTCCCGGTCGCGGCGGCCGCTTTTCTTACGGAGGCGAAAAGCAAAAACGCCCGTGCGTACGAGACTTCGGCGCACGTTAAAGATCCCCACGTTGTCAAAATTAATCGGGAGCCCTCCACTACGGCGCGCCTCATCGCCTGCATTGCGTCGGCGCATTAAACCCTACAATCAATCGAAAAGTACGACGTGAATTGGCAAGCATCTGCGGACAAGCGGGCCTACCGAACGGTGCCGTGCACGCGGCCGCACACCTGCACGGACGGCGCGGAACGCAGCCAGCTGTGGCATGCTGGCGCTGCTTGAGCGCACTGATCGACGCAGGCAGGTGCAGTTTCAATTTGTTTCCGCTTGGCAAAACCCAACTCATGAAGAAAAGAATTGTGTGGGGAAAATTGCGCCCTGGATCATCATCCGCGCTACTTGTCAAGGCGGGGATCAAACATCTGCCTCAATTTTAGGCCCAGTGTCCTGCACAGGGTCCGTCCACGATTTGAGGACCCTGATGTGTGGGCTTTAGACTCTCCATCACAAGGTAATCCTTTCGAATTATGCAATAAGAGTCAATTCCCGCCTACACCCCGCACGCGAGTTAGCGCGTGGCGCCCTAGACTCGCTAGCCGTAGCCAAACGTGCACAAAAAAACGAGCGTTGCAAAAGTGCTCCGTATGGGCGCAGGAAACTCAGGGGGCCTCCGTCTTATTTTTGTCGAGTTTCAAGCCTTAGCAAAGCTGACTCACGGCACCAGTTAGGTTGTCTTCGTGAAGATGGGGTGATTTATAGGCAAGTACCCAAATATGTAAGACCTCGTCAAGAAAACAGCACTTCTTCTCTCTATAATACGTCCAATGACATACTAGAAAAATAGTGGTTTTCGCGCCATAATTGCATTCGAAGGCATGAGCTTTCGCGTACTACTGTTTTTCAGGAAAACAATTTGCCACTGGGGTTAATTTATAACACATTGGTGAAAACGGAGACAGTTGGTATCTTTTTTTTTGTTCCTGAATTCCTAACGCCAATGTAACTTCCGCGAACATTTACCTTCATATAACCTGGAACATCATAGAAGCTTAAAATCATTAGAAAAAAGGCTTGGGACAACTTTAGCTTCTTCATCACTATCTCTTCAGGTCCTCCGGTCTCCCTTGACGACCTCTATGCCTAATTGCTGCACACGGGCACAAGCCGACTCCACTCCATCGGTCAATATTGCTTTCCTACCAGCGACCTCATTCACAGTTTGTAAACGGCGGGTTTTTCTTCAGAGATTTCTTCCCAACGCAAAAATATTGCAAACTAACTAAACAACAGTTACTAGAACTACAGCGTCCTTTATAGGGTGCTTATTGTCTCAAAATACAAGGCTTGTAACCTACCTATACACAGGACCCAACATTTGGGCCCACTCAAGTGCTTTCGCCTTAAAGAAGTTGAAGGCCTGGACCTCGACGTGTCCCCGAAAACTACTGGCTGGTGGCATAGGCGGGAGTCGTGCTCCAGGCGGAAGTTTGCGCTTGAAAAAGAGACCTAAAAGATACTGAAGAGCAAACCAAACGAGAGGTGCAAACGACAAGCTAAGTACGACGGCTGCTGTAAAGCCCATGACTCCGAAATCCTTGCTGTCCCTCCTCCCACAGTGCACTTGAACGATGCGGCCGAAAAAATCTGAAAACAAGCAATTCAGGCAAAAATGTAAAAGATGACGCCCGCAGACCTGTGGTTGCTTTCAAAATAATAATTGTAACAGGCATAATTTTTCATTATTTTTGTGCCAATTACCAGGTGCTATTTCCTATGGGAACACTTCTACGTTTTTTTGCACGAAGCGCGCTACAAATGCTCCTCCAAAGCTGCGTTAGAGGGAACATTTCGGGTATAAAAATACGGCATAATGATGCTTTAGACGTAACAACTGTAGAAGGGACAAATTTCTTCATGGAAAAATTTTTGCAGCTCATCAATTCTACAAATAAAAAATGGCTAGAATGTACTGAATAAATACAAATGCGCAGGAGATGAGCATAACGACGTTTGAATATTCTGACATAAGGAAATCATTAAAAATGAAAAGGTTTCTACGGCATTTACAGTTCACAAAATTCTTAAACACAATAAGCAGCTTTTGTCCTAAATAAATTATTGAAAATCATTTTTACGTAGTCAAAGAAGATGCACCGTTTTTATCACTTAAATTTGCGAAAATGTCTTCCTCAAAAAATATGCCAAATAGCGAGGCTGTAAGAACCTGACCAAGGGCAGTGCACATCAAGCGTGTGTGAACAGAACAGAACAGAAAATGAACAGAAAACGGAAGGCGTTTCATTTTCATTAATTCATCGTAAAGCGGTCTACGTGTCATAAAATTCCAACCACCTTGAAAACATTGTCGATCAAAAACAACATTCTGGGGGAGAGGTGAACCGATTACACTGCTTTGCTGTAAAGTGACGTAGGTGCACTTGGCCTGACACCAGAAGAAACAAGAGGGCCGCTTTCAGGACGGCATAAGAAAACTCTCCGTGGGTAGACGCAGGGAAAAAAGACAGAAAAGACTTCTTATAGCCGAGTTGGTGACCACACCCTTTAAAATCCCGGGTTGCCTTTAGTTTTTACTACAGGAGTGTAGTTGTACTACTGTAGTTTTACTACAAGAGTGTAAAGAATAACAAAAATTAAACGCAGTTCTACTCAGTGTAAAATCCACTGGAACAGCGGTTCTCCTGCGTCTGCTCGAACATCAACAGACACTTGCCCGAGAACGGCAGTACCGTCACTGCGTAAATACCACGCATAGCAATCGGCAGTTAAAGTCCCTATTTTCGACTACGTGATTTCTCCCTGAATCGGCCATGTTTCGCGCGCAGGCAAAACAAGATCCCGCGACATGCGCACGTATAGCTCTGACAACACCCAGTGTAATTTTACGCTCCGCCTATAGGGACCGGGCGGCCGTTGTATGGCACCACCGTCGCTTCAGCGAAAAGCGCCGCCAGTGGCGAACCGCTCGTCAGTGGAATGCCGGTGGCTGTCAGCGCAGCGTTATTGTGCATGGCTTTCGGTCGTTTTTCTGCGGTGCGCCTTGTAAATCGTGCATAAACACAAGGAGGCCTTTTTCAAATCGGTAAATCTTGAGCATGGATGTGACCTTTACGAGGCTTGCCATGTGTGTGATATTTACGCCCATACTTAGTATTTACAAATAGCAGACGACGCTCAATGCGCCAAGATGGAAGTGGAAGTCCGTTCCTTCATGCAATTTTTTCATGCCTGCATGCACTTTCGCGTATCAAGGAGTATATTTCAGTAAATGCTCCCACAAAGCCGGTGTGTGCAACCGATCCAGGAATGCTGCGGCGCCGGCCTTTGGCAGTTGATGACTAAATGGCGTCGTAAACAAGCGAAAGACAAATTTGGGGGATGCCATCTAAGATTTACCTCAAAACAGAAATTGTGATGGGCTACGCTTCCGTAACTTCATTAACTACGGCTGAAACGTGTTTAATTTCACAGAAATGATCTTACTACAGTCATCGGGGATCGTTTACTTAATAAATATCGCATGATAGTAGAACGTCATTGCTCGTCGTGGAGAAGCATTGCTTTACAAGAATTCCAATGGTTGCTGGCTAGGTGGTTAATGGTTTTTCAAAAACCAATTCCTGCGTGGTTGAAGGACGCGAGACAGGAGAGTGCCCGAAACCTGTACTCAGTTTCGCAACTGAATGTTGCGGTCGGTTTACAAGCTGCCACCTAGTAAGCTCGAAAAATCATGCACTCCTCCGTCTAACGACGATCATCTGTTGCAAAGCTTTCTCGTGTGATTTTCCTTGGTTGCCTTCTGGATTTAAACTTTTACTAGTTGAGCTCCGAATTTGACCATCACGCAGTTTGGTCTTTTGATCGCAGCGTCCTTGACTTGACCTTCCCATTCGATTTCGCACGGAGAAAGCTTTGCGTTCAACCATCCTAATTATTAGACGTAGGGCTAGATGATTTTCCTGTTTAATTTTGAACTTCCATGCACCCCTCTCCAAATTTAATCTAAACTTCTTCAGCGGGTCGGAAATGCGTCTGTGCTGGAGGACTCGGGCTGCTGCACGCATATTTGAGGCAACTAATCCCGCGTTTTTGGTGTCTTCACAAGGCATTACACGATTTTTTATGTACTCTGTAAATTATACTTAAGCATTAAAAAACACCGCTTGACGTTAACACTGTCACATGTTTTAACTATCGGTGCCAGCCTTTATTCCACGCAGGTGGTAAAATGGGGAGGGGAGGAGGGATGGTTTGTACCTTGGGCTGTTGGGTGGGTGAATAAATTTGGCTCTTGATAAAATGACCACCACAAACGTGGGATTTCCACTTCGGCTTTCAGGCTCCCATGCTGTCACAGTGTCGCTCACAAAAACCGAAGGCACAAAGCTCACGGTTACAGAGAGAAAGTGCAAACTACCGCAGCATTTCTACGGCTACACGGTAATCCATCTCGTACGCAATTGCCTTTCTCTTCAAAGAACACGTATCGAGGTATCCCAGCGCTAAGGCTGCCGTGGAAACCATGGACATTGAAACCAGTGCAGATAATTTAAAGTGGCAGAAATGAATGCTAATATTCCTAATAGTTTTCTTCCTACTCAGATCGCGCGGAGCCATGCGCAGAACGCTGCAAAAAGAGGTTATGTCAGTGTAGCCCGTTCCCAAACTTAGAAGCGTCAAATAAGTTTATGTAGCCGTTAGTGCATTTAAAAAAATACTAATAATAGTAGTTTTATTTGTACTCAGAACGGGTGGAGCCAAGCGTAGACAGCTGCAAAAAGTGCTCATGCCATTGTAGCCGATACCCAACTTTAGAAGCGTCCGACAAGTTTGCGTAGCCGTTATTGCATCTAAGAACCCAACACATCTGTCAAGACTTTGTTTCGCCACACATATCCGCACACAACACCACCAAAACATTCAAAGCACCAAAGCAAACGCGGAAAAATCAACGGCAGGCTGCGTAGTCCAATGCCCCGGCTCATTCCACTAACGAAGGGAGCGCCGAGTGGTGGCGCCACCCGTCCAGTTGCCCGGTCCCTATACAAAGATCCCCACACTTGCTACAGAGTAAACAATTATGACGGCAGCTGAGGCTGTCCCAAGAAACAAATTTCTTAAAGTGATCCTGCAACACTTTCGATAAGCGCTTTCACTCTTTCCTTCGCGTCTGGAACCACTGCGAAAGCTATAGTTATCGCCAGCACGGAGCGGCACTGCACGATTTGCTCGTCGCACCAGATAAACCTTCCATTCCTGCTTTGGTTTTGTGGCTTTTTTATGAAGTTGCTATAGAAAAGCATTCATTGCTGCAACCGAAGCAAAACCGGCCAACAGCCGCTACATGGCCTTTGCGACGTAATTCCAGCCGTCGAAGAACGTCAAGAGACAGGAAAAACAGAAGAATCTTTTGAGCGAGTTTACAAGTTATCTGATGGGCGTAGAGCAGTAATTTTGAGCTAAACTACTTTTCGACCCTTTAATGTGAGTACTGGGTGTGTTGGGTGACAACGTTCTGCAATCATTTAAGATTTAAAAAAAAATTTTGAAGAATTGTTGCAGGGTCCCTTAAGGCTAAAATTGACATGAGCATCACAAGGTGATCAAAACGTTGATACGAATGCGAGGGAAAGCCGTGTGAGAAGTTCATGATCACCGCCTATTCCTTGTTTCGTATTAATTTATTAATGTCAATTTCTTTTAGTGACATAGTACAGCTGCTGCTACAATAATAACTTGCACATTGTTTGTAGCGTTTTCACCTTCCCGATCGACCCCTCCGCCATGATACCGTTGGCTGCTATGATAACATTTTATGCATCAGCGGCACACAACACACCGTGACGATCGATTGCATGACACGGTAAGGACTGCGAAATTCTACGCCGGATAAAGGCAGAGCATACTGATGCTGGCCGATTCCCTTAATCGTCAAGCTCGAACTCAGTCAGTGCAGAAATGAAGAAAACAGCCAATTTTACAACAAAGCTTTATTAACCTAGTCGAGTAGAGTTCCACCGTCGCAGAAATTTGACGTTTATTTGACCGCAGCTGTTCCGTAACCTTGGCAACGCATTGCATGACTGTTTGTTATTGGCGGGAGAGGAAAAGGAAAGGCACTGGGGATATTTTGAGCTCGGCAGGGAGCTCACCTGCATACAACCCAGTGCAGGGGAAGGGCAGTAGAGGGGGAGTGACAGGATAAAGTGGAGAGAGACAGAGGAAGAGAGAGGGAAAAAGGTACAAAGAGTCCTAGAGTCAGTCAGTCCGTCCTAGAAAGAGTCAGTCATAGAAAGCTGTCAGTCCGGGCACATCAGTTCGGGCACTGCACTCCGGGCTACAGCCGCTGCGTGAGGCCGGTTGTCTCCAGGTAATGGAGCAGATCGGCGAAGACTTCCCGTTGGGTTGCCGCAGGCCCCTTCGGGAACAGAAGGTCCTCCATGCCGGCGCTGGGAAGGCCTTGACGCTGGAGCGCTCGGTGGAGCTCTGCTCACGGGCCCGCATGGCGGGGCAGGAGCAGAGTAGGTGATCCAGCGTCTCTGGTTCCGGGCAGTCCATACATCTGAGGGAGTCCTTCCGCCCGTGTCGGTGCAGGCGCTCCGCCACATTGCACCAGTCGAGCCGCATGCGGAGAAGCAGGCAGCGGGCATCCCTGCTGGTGCGTGCAGGCAGCGGCTGTGGCGCCAGGCCACTCACAATGCGAGGGTCGGGTTTCATCGCCTGCACCATGCGGCCCAGGGTGGTGTGGGCCTCTTCGAAGGCGGTGACGTCTTGGGAAACTGTGGTGCCTTCCTGGTGGGCCTCCCTGGCTCGGGCGTCGGCGTTCTCGTTGCCCCGGATGCCACTGTGGCCCGGAAGCCAGTGGGGCCGCAGGTCGCAGCCTCGGTAGGCCACAGTGTGCAGCTTGGCTGCAAGGGATCGCTCCGGGTAGCCGCTGCTGTTAGTGGGCTGGTAGGCCGCGTGCAGCCGCAGCAGGGCAGTCCTGGAGTCAGTGAGGATGACCGCCCCGGGGTGGTTCTGGGGCGCCCTCTCGAGGAGGAGGTCGGCGGCCAGGTGCAGCACTGTGAGCTCCACCCGTGTGGAAGTGGGGAAAGGCAGGCGGCAGCTCCGGCTGGCTCCCAGCTCAGGCACCACGCACGCAGCCACCCCCTCGCAGTGCTGTGCTTGACGTAGCCGTCCGTGAAGAGATGGAGGTAGCTGCTCAGCTCGTCCTGCAGCAGGGCGGCCGCCTCGGGGCGGATGGCCTGGGGTGGTGTGGTCCGCTTGTTGCAGACCCCGCGGAGGGTCGTGGTGATCTGCAGAGCCTCCCCGGCGTCTGGTGGTGGCGGCTCCAGGCGGGGTCGGTTCGGCATTTCGATCCCTTCCTCTAAGATAGTGAGCAGCGCTCCCATGTGCGAGTTGGGCCGGCTACGGAACCTCTGCAGGAGCGCAGCCCCGTCGCGTGCGGTCATCAGGCGCTGGATGTGCCGCTGCCCCGTCTGCAAGGCCCGCATCTCCATGGGCCAGGTGCCCGCCTCGGTGTAAGTCCCCGCCACCAGGGACGTGGAGGGGAGGCTCAGGCAGAGGCGGATGGAGCGGCGCTGGTCGATCTCCAATCCTGCCAGTGTCGAGGTCCCAGGTAGGCGAGTGGAAGCGCGTACAGCCCAGCTGCGGAGGCCATGCCGTGGAACACGTGCTGCGCCACTTGGTGTTAGCAGCCAGAAGCGGCCACACCCCTTGGAACACCCGTGCGCTGCGTGCCTGGAAGGCTTCGGCGGCCGGCACCCATGTGAGCCGGCAGTCGATGAGCAGCCCCAGGTACTTCACGGTCAGCCGCCAGTGAAGAGGCCGTCCGTTGAGTGTGATGGGCTGTGTTGCCCGTCGAGCCCTGCATCCTCCCGGGTGTAGCATAAGGGCCTGCGTTTTGGCCTCCGACAGCTGCAAGCCACGGCTCTAGAAGAAGGTTGCAACTGCTCCCAGAGCCTCCTCGAGGCACGCCTTGACTGTGTGGCAGTCTTTGGTGGGGCCATGGGTCCAGAGTGTCTCGTCGTCAGCGTACAGCGCCACCTCCACCGGGTATCGCAAGCCTTGAGGGATGCAGTCGGGGAGAGGAGCCAGCACCATATTGAATAGGAACGGGTTCAGCACGCTCCCCTGGGGCACCCCGGAGCGGACGTCTCGAGGACTGCTGGTCTCCCGGCCGACCCTCACCCGCAGTGTCCGGTCACGCAAGAATGCACGGATGTAGCCTCCGAGGCGCCCCACAACGCCAATGCCGTCCAAGGCCTCCAGGATGGCCCCGTGGCCGACCGTGTCGAATGCCGAACGCAAATCCAGCAGGAGCAGGAAGGCCACGTCCTTGTCGTGGCGGGCCTGTTCCAGCATGAAGATAACGTCCCCGAGGGAGTCAGCCGTGCAGTGGTGCCGCCTGAAGCCACTTTGCTGCTCCCAGAAGACGGCGTTGTGGCCCGAGATCCACTCAAGACGGGCCATGGCTGCACTCTCCATGACCTTCGCAGCAGCCGACGTCAGGGACATGGTAGGACTCAGGCTGTGCCGGGGGCTTGCCGACCTTGAGAATTGCCGAGATGAGCCCCACGAGCCAGGGTGGCGGGAGGACACCAGTCTGCCAGGCCCGATTAAATAGTCGCAGAAGCGGCTCCAGCAGAGTCACGTCTAGGTTCCGCAGGATCTGGTACGTCACCCCGTCGATACCAGGAACACTCCGCCGTTTGGGGCAGCGATTCAGGGCGGCTTGCAGCTCACGAAGTGTGATGTCTGTGGAACAGAGGGACACCACTCTCTGATCGTGCGGGGCGGCTGGCGCAACCTCCAGTGAGGCCGCAAGAATTGAAGGCGGGGTTTGAGCGGCCCTGGAAAACTGGTCGACGAACAGCTCCGCCAGGGCCTCTTCGGTGATGCCCAGCGATATGGCGACCGCGAGCAGGGGACTCTGGATGGTGGTGGTAGGCCCCAGCAGAGCCTTAAAGATACGCCAGGCTTACATTTTTGGAGAGCGCTCGTTGGCGAGCGCGGCGCCACTCGGCGAGGTAGCTGGGGCACCATCCGACGAGGCAGCAGGGGGCTGAGGAAACTTCACCGTAGCAGCTGCCATCGCGACCTGTTCAGGGGAGGTAGCAAGGGGCCGGTAATGCGCAGGGGAGCTCACGTGAGAGCGCGGCTTGGCCTTTCGTGTCCTACCGATCTTCGCAGCCTGGCACAGTGTCACCCATTTCGCAGCATCGCTGCTCTGGTTGCGGCTCTTGGGGGTCGGGGCGCGCGCAGTGCCCGCCGTCTCTGGGTCCACTGTAGAAATGTCACCAGGTCTATCCTCGGCGTACTCTCGCTCGTCTCCCGAACCATCGGCGGGGTCTCGGCCACGTTTTTTTGGTGGCGCTGAGTTCATGCTGACCACCTGGCCGTCTGCGTTGGCTTCGGGAGGGCTGTGCTGCGTTTCGACGCCTTCACAATGGTCGCCAGACGTAACGAGGAAAGGCATGGCGGTCGACGATACAGCGACAAGAGGGAGAGGTCTCCTCCCCCGAGCTTGAAGCAGCTCAGTGGCGCGAGCATAGCTGGCCACGATATCGCTGCACCCGGCTAAGAGGAGTTCTAGGCTGCGTGCACTGTCGATGCTGCTGGTGCGGCAGTGTCGCGCCACTTGACGGCGTACCTCAGCTGGCATGAATCGTTGTTATCGGCAGGCAGGCTTGGCAGGTCGTGGCTGGGCGAGCTTGCTCCTTCCGTGGGCATGCCGGTGCAGCCAAGATGAGCTTCTTCGGTGGCACGAGGGGTTTCTTCGGCGGCGAGAGCGCGTGCTTCGGATATCACTATCTGGGTAAGCAAAGGGTCGGCAGGAACCATGCAGGACCGCCTCCAACAGGCTGCAGACGCGGTGAATGCCTACGCCAAAGGGTGTGGTCTCACTTGCGCGCCTGAGAAATCGGAGCTCGTCATGGTGCAAAAACGCCTCCGAGATGCAACCACGGACATCTATATCACAATGGATGGGACCAAAATCCATCCCACCCCAACAATCAAAATACTCGGCATGATATATCAGGCAGATTGCAAAAACACCCAACTAATAAAAAAACTGGACTCGTCCACCGCCCAACTTGTCAGGATGCTTCACCGCATTGCCAACCAAAATCATGGCATGAAGGAACAGGACATGCTGCGTTTGGTCCAAGCCTTCATAATTTCGATAATAACGTACGTCGCTCCCTACGCCACCCTTTTGGCAACAGAACGCCGGAAGATTGACACCATCATACGCAAGGCCTACAAACAAGCCCTCGCACTTCCTACCAGCACTTCTACCGCTCGCCTGATGGCTCTGGGAGTACATAACACCCTAGACTAACTTACGGAAGCGCACCTGAATGCCCAAAAATCGCGACTAAGTATTACTCCCACAGGATGCCAAGTACTCTAGAACGTAGGGTTCATGTCGCCAACGGAAACAGATACTGCGGTAGACATACCCTGGGACATAAGATCCAAGCTAAACGTTCCCCCTCTGCCAATAAACATGAGCCCCCAGCATCACGAAGGCAGACGAACGGCCAGGGCGCTGGCCCTCGAAAGACAATACGGCGACTCGATTACGACAGTCTTCACCGACGCAGCGGACTACGCGCGTGCAAACACCAAAACAGCGGTCGTCGCCACCCCCACTTCTCTCATTACAAGTGTCACCCTTCGTAAGTCCAGCATCCTCGAAGCAGAAGAAGTGGCACTTGCACTAGCCATAACGCAGACCCAAGCCACGACCATCATTAAGGACTCACAAGCGGCGTGTCGAACGTACACGGCTGGAAGAATTTCTAAGGTAGCCGCACGAATTATAACCCAGAATCCCCCCAAGAGAACAGTCAAGATTATCTGGACACCTGCTCACTTGTCTCTTTGCGGTAATCAAGCGGCGCACGCTTACGCCCGAGAACTTGCTCGCCGGGCGCCGCAAGAGGATGATGAGAGGACCCGTCACTCACTTATCACATACAACGACATCACCCAACACTACATGCTCACACGACGCACCTTCCCGCCACCGGCAGAAAAATTAACAAAAGAACAACAAGTCACCCTTCGACGGCTTCAAACCAACACATTTCCACACCCCACGCGGCTACACACCATCCACCCCACGTTATACTACCCCCTGTGCAAATACTGCGGCAGCCAAGCTACGCTATACCATATGCTTTGGGCCTGCCAGTCAAACCCAGACCTTGATCCAATCCCTAATGCAACTCACGAGCAGTGGGAGAGTGAGCTTGCCAGGTCAGACCTGAGTAAGCAGCTTTGGCTCGCTGAAAGGGCGAAGACGGCAGGCCGCACCAACGGAGTCCTGGAATGAGGACCCCGACCACGATCCCGCTCGACTTCAGTGTTAATAAAGTTTGCTCCTCTTCCTCGGCTGGAAATGCATCGGCGGCACGTGACGACAGCGGTGACCGCGCCGTTGCAAGGCACCGAATTCGAACTCTTTGGTTAGGCTTGGCGTATCCCAGGCATGACTACGCCTTCGGAGGCGTGGTTCACAACGTGTATGTGGTCAAATGCGACAAATGATGGATCAGAATGATCCTGGAGACTTGCTGAATGGAGTAGACCGGGTGGTTCGGGTAACAGGGTCGCTGGCTTGGAGCGATGCGCACAGATTGCAGAGCTCGACGTTGCGCCTTCTTTCAAGCGACGCCTCCTAGCGGGAATCCATCACATGACTCGCCGCGCCGAGCTCCGCCACAGTCATATGCCCTAGCCAATGCCGCCGTCACGGGCTTAGCACATGCGCTCTTTACACCTGGGTCGACACCTGATCACTTGACTGCCCGCACGCCTGGCTAAGAGGAGCGCCGCGCTCGCCCAGTCGGTGAGCGCTTGGCCATGGATGAGAGCTAGCTCGGGCCGTCTTCTCTGAGCTTTGCGCGGAAGCTGAGGGCTTTGAACCGTCGGCGGCGAAAGGCGTCTAACTAAACCCCGGACATCGCCCGGCAATCTCCTTCACTGGAGAGGGTCCACAATGCCATGCCCCCGAAGATAGCGTCTTAGACTGAGGAACAGTGAGACGTCGGCTCGCAAAATGACGGAAGCGGGACCAAACCAAAACGCACCGCCGTCATACCTGGCTTAAGAATGAGTGTACACGTAAGCATTAATTGCAGCTAAATCAAAGGCTGACCCAGTGAAACCAAGACTTAACCAGGCTATGGTGGCTAGGCTAAATCAAGCTTTCGCTTTGCATATCCAGGGTTAGCTGAGCTGAGCCGCAGCTGTTTTACATTTGTTATTTTTCTCTTGAATTAGTTCTTGTGGCCAGCCATGTTGCCAAGAAGACCGTTGACGAATGCATTGCCTTGGGTTGTATGTAATAAAGAGGGATATACTGTCCTCTTGTGTTGCTGTTACGCCAAACCAGTAATTGCTATTTTATTGCCGCACGTAAAATAAAAAAAACAGGAGGTTACTTTTATCGTCATTTAACGCTGACTTAAAAGCTGTTCGAATATTGTTTCTTTCGCTAGAAAACAGTTTTGAACCGCGCCACGTGCGAAACTGCGCCATTTGCGAATTCGCGGCTACGAAGGTAAATAGAATTTTCTCCGATTTCCCGGCGATTCCAATAGCCATTTCCAAGCTGTAACATGAAATCACGTGACTTTTGCTCGTACTGAAGTTGCCAATGTGTGATGAATACGTTCCCTGCGCCAACTGTTTATATTACGTCACGTCTTCTCAGCCAGTCACAGAGAGGGCGTGGACTACAAGTCATACTGTTGTTGAACAGAAAAAGCTGGCGTACGTTGTCATGCCTTTTTTATTTCGTCTTATTTTTTCCGCCGGACAAGGATAACGCCCGTTCATTGCGAGAAAAAAAGGCAGACTTTAGAAATGTTGCAAGGAAACATTCTTACATGTTCAAGTGACAAAAGAACACACAACCACTTTGTCACGACTCCGTTGGTGTGTCTGTTTCATTTTGTCTGATTTTTCATTACCGGCCAAGAAAAACTTACCTTCATTATTGAGAAAAAAATCCAAACTTTGGAATTGTTGCAACGACACGCCATGCAACATGAAAGTGACGAAAGCACATACAGCCACTAGTCAGTTGGAAGAACGTGACAAAAATGAATGCCAATCATAGAAAGCTTCCCACAAATTCACGAAGAATTCACGAAGTCGAGAATATGGCCCTAAACGTCAGTGGCGGGGTTTTCTTTCCCCCTCTCTATCCCTTTGCTGGAGGGAGCGGAACCACCCCTGCGAGACCAGGGCGTCCACTATCAGTGGGTCTGGGAACCTGCTCCTACACTTGCATGACGAACGACCTTCAGCAGACGGACGAAAAGGCTCGAAGTACAACAGCCCCGCTGTTAAAGTTGTGTTTGAAGCATGGGTTTGCTCCATGTGAATTACATTGATCTTCGGCCATAGGCACAGTCTTTACTGTCACGGAGAGACCGTCGGTGACCGCCTTTTCGACAAGTTGCTAAAAACGGCTTCGTAATGCATTAGGCATCCTGCAGTTTGATCGATTTCGTGGGCATTCACTATTGGCCATGGGTAGCTAGATTTGCTACAACGTGTACACTCCTCTCGTCTTGGTGATATCTTTGGGAGCTTCATGAGATACCAAGAATTATTGGAAAAAAATCTAGTCACTTTCGCGGTCCAATTTTAAGTAGGTGGCTTTTACGAAGCCGGTAAGGTTGCAAGCAGCTAACACCCCTTTGATTTTCATATCTTGCGAGGAATTAAATGGGATTCGTAGTTTTATTGCGTCAATTGTAGGGAAGCACTCGATGCGGCAGTGACAGGCTGGTGAAATCCAACGTGCTCGAGCTGCATTTTTTTACTGGCGGTGGCGGCAACTGGCTAGAACGTAGTGTGTGCCACGGACTGCTAGAATGATTCAGCATCGGCTTGATATTTTCTGAGAATGTGCTGGGCAGAGTTGCGCATACTGGTTCTCATGAAATGCTTCCAATAGTTTGTCATCTGTTAAGGCTGGCGTGCCAAGACTGTAATTGTGTCCCGCTGAGAGGTCTACGTTCTCTTTGACAAGTGTGGCACTTTTGAGGCAGGAGGTCAGCAGGTTGCGACTGGACTCCAGGTCGGCAAGCAGTTGGCGACCCTTTGTCTCTCCCAAAAAGGTTAAAAACGCATCATCATTGGATGCAGCGTGGGGTTTGTTAAGAGATGCACCGGATATCTATTAGAAATGCACTTTACGTGGGAAAGACACCCTTCTTTTTGTTCCTTAAGGGCTGGAATTTGAGCTGTCTCAAAGCAATTGGGAATTAGGGTACAGCTTACTGCCAATTGGTGTGTGCGTCGCCGATTTTCTTCTTAATCATGGGTAGCCAGCCTTAATACCATTCGGAGCTTCGTACCTACCAGCTACATATAATATTTTGGTAGCTTAAGAAACTTGCAGTACTATCGTGATCAATCGAAATACGAACAACGGAGCACGTGGCTTTCCGTACATGCCACGAATCCTGGTGACGGGCCTGCGTATGCGCGGTGCGAACAGGTTACGAGAGTTTGTGGCCAACGTTGATATGAAAACACCGTCGTTCGGCGTGTGAGCGATTTGGTTTGGCTTCCCGCCGCGTTCGGCGCCCGCTCACGCGAGCGTTATCTAACTTCGCAGCTGCGCGGAGTGAAAACGGCGCACGCTGCTATGCTATATTCCTTAATTTTTTTATTTCGTGCGAAGCGCCCAACGGACGATGGAAATGCGATGGTCTTTCCATATCAAGGTTGGGGTTGGTCACGAACTCTCGTAAATTGTTCGCGCTGCGCATACGCGGCTTGTCGCCACGATGTGCGGCATGTATACTGAAAGCCACGCGCTCCGTTGTTCGTATTTCAATTAATCCCGCTAGTACGTACAGTCTTTTTAAAACGTTCCAAGGCAACGCGAAAAATTTCTGGGTCCCAAATAATTCAAACCGTAAGCTTAAGTTTTACCTGTGACCAAAATGTTTTGACAGTAAAAAATAAAGGTGTTTGCTCTAGCTTTCCGCTATAAAGCACTTCATCCTCGCTAGAGAGGAAAGTTTGTACTTTGAAATTTCTACGGCCTAAGTACTTTCGCCATAGCCTAGAAAATTTTGACGAAGGCTGTTCGTCATGCAGCGGCACAGTATCGCACAGGGCAGCCAAAATGACTTCGCTGCCGAAGATGTGTGCTTCTTGACCTTGAAAGGACAAATAAAAAAAGACGAGCCATCGAGACCCATTCTAATGGATCCTTTAATAACACACTCCGTATAATTTTGAGCGGAAACGGGCATACAATTTCCGTTTTCAATATATTCCCCGCTTCAAAAATGACTGAAAATTGCATGAAGTTACAAAATCTGTTCAGGGAAAGTGGTGCAGTTGACATACCACACAATTTAATGTTCGTAAGTTAAGGTGCGTTCCAGGCTTGCCCACTTCTGATCGCACCGACGGTAAAGTTTATTTTCATCTTGCCGCAGCCTAGATCTACTGCCTTGGTGTATTAACGTTCAAAACGATTTACGTAGAAATTAACCCTGAAACTATATTCGCGTCACTATTTCGCTCTAAAACACTTCGATGACCAGCCAGCCCTTTGTTCGTGAAATAAGTATCTTTTCTTGGTTTCACCTTCCGCGTTGTATACTTTCTAGCAATCGAAGGCGCTATTCCTCCGTCTCGTTCACTTTAGCCTATAAAGTTTCATACCACGCAATTGCTGCTAGCGACGTTCCTCGCCTGCTTGGCTTAGCTAGCCATACGGCTTCTTTTTTGTCTCGAAGCCGAAATCAACAAATAAAAGTAATATTTTTTTGTTCGTCGTACATTAGGCTTCTAAAAAACTACTGACATTTTGGAGGTTCAATTTTATAACTACAAAACAAATTTCATAAACCATCTACGGTAATATTGTTGCCTTTTTGCAGCCATAGTCAACGTTTCAGCGTGTTCATGAGCCATGCCAAGGACAAGTGGAACGTGCCTGCCCGGTACATGACGGCACGCTCGCTGAAGCGCGGCTCCCCTAAACAGTGGCACCAGATTTCCCTCTAGTATATATTAGTATGAAACTCTATGACTTTAGCCCCTCTTGCTAGACTAGGCCTTCTGTATCTTCCTTCATTCCGATTATCCGCATTCTCTGATGGAAATTGCATCTTCAATGTGTTATGTTCCAAGGCAAATCAACCACACAAAATTTGATTTAATTGGATAATGGCAAACCAAATTTATTTTTCTTGGGCATGGCTGCGTATTTTCTAAGGTTCTCGCGACAATTCAGAAATTTGACGTGGTCGAAAGCTTCACGAAACGTAAACAAGTGCCGACTATCTAGTAATGGGGTATTTACCTCTTGCTCTTTAATTGACCCACTTCTTTCTACTTCATGCCCGTTCTTGTTGTCAGGAGTTTTGAGTGTCGTTTAACCAGGACAAGTGAATGTAGTGTTTGTAACTGTCGACGTTGAGACACCAAGGATATAGTCATGAATATTGTACCGTGGTCGCGCTCGTGGCGCTAAACTCAGGATCATTGCTGTTTGTTCTGACCAGTTATTGTCCGTTGGCTAGCTCGGGGCATCTGCCAATCAGAAACCCAGACTGCCGTGCTCCATTGGTGCTTTGTTTTCTAAATTACATTCCTGTCTGTACTTTTGTTCATATTTTATGCCACTAGACTTTTCTTTAAATTGGTTGTTATGATATTATTGAATAGGACATTTTATTCGATCTGACCTATCTACGCCCAGACCAAATTATAACTTAAGATGGACGTTATCAGAACATGTCGAGCTTTATTGACATGGGACACCTTAATTTGCATTTTCGGTATCACCGTGACTGACAGCCAGATTCGTCAACGCTGAATGCTTCGAGGATGGCAATGTACACGGTATCTTCAAATTTATGGTTTTTCAGGGACAAGGGATCGGGCAATGCTCTATCAAGCATTTTGTACAGCCAGTCACGAGGTAAAAGAAGACATGCCGACTTTTCTTGCGTTTCTAGAAACAAAGCTACTTCTATACTAGCCACATCCCCTAAAACCTCATTGCCGAATGTGGTCTGTGGTGGGGAGAATTTTTATAAAGAAATATACGATTACTCAAAGGCAACCCCTTAAAACGCTAGGAAAAAAAATTCCCGCGCCTTCCCGCGAGGGGAACACGAGTAAATGCAGAGCATTGGGGGTCGTTAACGCCGCGTAAAGTCGCGTTAGGGTGGGTAGTTGGGTCGTAGTTGCGTTGGTGTTGGTTTGGGGTAGAGAGAGGAGAGTAAAGTCGCGTTAGGGTGGAGCGAGCGTCAACCAAGGAAGGAAGGAGCAACGGAGTGACTGAAGCACGAACGACCGCTAGCCGCTTTATATTTGCAGCGCGCTCAGTAGAGGGAGAGCGGCCGCGGCGGCCGCTTTTCTGATGGAGGCGAAAAGCTAAAACGCCCGTGTGTACGAGATTTCGGCGCACGTTAAAGATCCCCATGTGGTCTAAATTAATCCGGAGCCCTCCACTACGGCGCGCCTCATCACCTGCGTTGCGTCGGCGCGTTAAACCCCACAATCAATCAAGTAGAGGGAGAGCAGTACGGGGGGGAAAGCGCGCATGCGCAAGCAGCGCGCGCCCTTCCACGCCCCACCGCGCTGCGCACCTGTTACGCCGAGACCGCGACGGAGCGAACGCGCTGACTACGACGCATGCGTGCGCCAGCTGCTGTTGAGAGAGAGGAGGGAAGGAGGAGAGGCGCACCTGCTGCGGACGCGGAGCTGTGGACGCCGTCCGACGCAGGAAGAGGCGAGGCTAAGAAATGCTCTGCATTTAAAAGTGGCGTTAGTTTCGAGCAGCTCTCTACCATCCTTTTCGAAGTAGAAAATGCAGTAAATTCTAGGCCAATACTCTTTCTTTCATCTTACGATTCAGCGACAGTGGCACCTACGGCTTTGCATTTCTGAACGTGTCCACTGCACTGCCGTGCTCTGATACTTATGAAGTATATTGAAATTGCTCTGATACTTTAAAGCATTAGGGGTACAGGCAGCATAAAGTGAATGACTTTGTGAAGCGGGGATGCCAAGAATACCTATTGGCTCTCAGAGGCGCTGTCACCGTTTGTAGGGGCGTTGACGAGAAGACCGGGTCGTCAGCTCTGTCGAGAAAAACCAACCCTTCGATTTCACGCATTACCAGTGATAAGGGGATGCCCGTCTGATGCGCGGCTTTCGCCGATAGGAGCGACAAGAACGAGACAAAGCCTTGGACCCAAAAAACAGAGATATAAGTTTCAACACATGAAGCACGGAACAGTCACAATAACATTAAAATAAGAATGGTACCTCAAAATAGTACAACCACAAGGAATTCAAGCGTAACCACAATGGTACAGTTTAGGAGAGTTAACAAGACGAATGCTACAACGTAGAGAAGTTAAGTAAAATAGAAACACTTCGATGCCTATGGAAGACAGGAAAATCCTACGGTATTCACACACCAGGGTGCTATTCCAGAAGGCCCGAGACAGCTCGGTCCCCAGTTTCCAGCTGTTCGAGTTAACAAAGTAGTGATAGTACAGCATCCGATAAACCTCAAGTGATACCGGCTCAATCGCGCGGAGCAAGCATAGCATTATCAGCGCGCCCAGTTGAGGCCGCTCACGTTGAAAAAACACAGCTTGCACGAACATCCGCGTGCAGCGCCGTCTAGAATCGAGTTGCAATATGCACTCCGTTATGCAAAGTAGATAACCCAGCTATTCCTTTTAAAACTCCGGCCTGGCCCCAGCCTTCTTTTAAAGCTCCGCCCTTTAAAGCGGCGCGGAGCGGCTCCGATCTTCCCGGTGTTCTGTTCTTCAACTGAAATCTGTTTGCTACATGGTTTGAGGGCGGCTCCAGTGCAGCTCAGCGCAAGCCCAAAACAAGTAAGCTAGGAAGTTCACTGCAGCGAAGGAAACGCACCCTTCTCCAGACTGTCAGACTGACCGGCTTTGTTTACGTGCGGACGGCGGGCGTAGCATCAGACATCGCCCCTATTTATCGTGTAATGA
This sequence comes from Haemaphysalis longicornis, assembly GCF_048455015.1. Taxonomy (NCBI): domain Eukaryota; kingdom Metazoa; phylum Arthropoda; class Arachnida; order Ixodida; family Ixodidae; genus Haemaphysalis; species Haemaphysalis longicornis. Next base: position 298,124,845 of record NW_027526203.1, on the reverse strand, counting down.
GCGTGTTTCAACATTTTACGAGTGCGTTTTAGACGTTGAAGGTGTGTCATTTGTCATCGATTGTGTTTTTTTCTGTGTATGAATACGGCTGCCATGGGGAAATCTTGTCGTCTTGGCCACTCCTATCGTCCGGACTAGAGCGAGCACTTCGTTCGGACCAAACCCCCCCTCCCCCCCTTGTGACTGTGGCAGCATTTGACTGACGCTGGCCTGGGGACGTCATTCGTTCATTGTTTTCTGCTAAGCTTTGCTACCGGAGCATCAAATGCAAGTGACTTCGTGGCTGCGACGCTACCCCATCGGCGATGTGGACGCCATAGCAGCCATAGTTGGGTGGTGGGGCTTCGGTCGCTGCGCCGTGCCCACGAATGGGCTGGGTGTGTGTGATTTACACGAGAACTCGGAAGAAACTCGGGAGAGATATTGCGCGGCGGAGTTGAACTCGTGACGCTTATTTTGGCGGCTGCTGCGGCATAGATCATGGTTCACGGTCGCCATAGCAGGCATATATCTATGCCGACAGAGTTTTTCCTTTAGCGGAGGAGGAATTTCAAGCTCGGAATTTCGTCTCTCGGAAGTACTCTGCATTGGCTGTGCAGCCATCTGACACTCGGCCCCTTCTGCGACGACTTTGAGGTTGCCTTAGCTTCATAACTGCCGAGGAGCAAGTGCTGCGTGCGCTGCGGTTTTACGCGACGGACACCTTCCACGGAAGCGTTGGTAGCGACCGCACCAGCGACCGCCTTCAGTCGACAGTCAGCCGGTGTGTGCGCTGCAGGATTACTGAAGACAAGTTTTTCGCCTATTTTTAGGTGGTTAGCCGGACAGTGGCTTCCGAAGGTTCTACCATGCGTTTATCCGTCTACAGCCAGAGCGTACGCTTCAGTCGCGACCACTCGATGGAAATGCTTCCATCGAGTGCCCGTGCTTCAGTTATCGTCTGCTAGCAAAACTTTCCAATGTGGCGTTGCATGACCGTGCGCTTCATTTATCGTCAGCGCGGCAGACGGTTTTCTTGAGGCGTTTCATGTCACACCATTCTTGCGAAAACTTTACTGACAGGATAGTATATAATCAATGGCGTGTGTCGATTATCGGAGGCGATCTTTACGCATTCCAACGGGTTTTGTCCAGCGTCTTTGTCCTCTGGCCGGAAGCGGATCATGAAAACCTTGGGAAGGGAAGATTGAGACCGAGAGAAATAGGGTGACGCCAGAAGAAAAATGAAGATATAGAGTCCCTAAAAAAACCAACGACTGTGGAGAGCTTTGTCGAACAAGAGCTGTGACTAGCAAATTGAAATAAAGGAAACAAATTTGAAAAGCTGTAGTTCTTGCTATTCCTTCCTTTGTAGCACATGGCTAATTGGGTGACTTGCCCGCAATTGAGAGCTTTGAGGAGTGAATGGGCTCCGTTTTGAAAATTCACAAAACTGTGAATTGGAAAATAAAAGTTGTAGAATAATGCGTGACACGTGAACGTGATGGCACATGGGAATGACAGGTGCACACCAGCTGCGCAGAACCACGATTATCGGGAGGCTGTGCTGTGTGGCAGTCTTCTTGCTGACGAGTTCACTACAAAATGAAAGAGAAGAAACTGACGCAAACGCGCAGAAATGAATCCCGCCGAATGCCAAAATTCATGCCCAAAGACAAAGAAATAAAAGCGAGGAAAAATACGCAATTGAATATGTCAATTAAGAATTACCGCAAGTATAATTATCAGTTGCTAATAAGTATTGCAAGTACAATGTATCAGTTGTTATTAAGAATCGACAAGCTTTCGCCTTCAAATCACGTAAGCAGGCTGAAGTGGTTATAGGAAATTTCGTATCTGCAAGCGGACAGAGGGTTTTGATAGCACCGAGCGGCAATTACTTTGAATGTGGCGCGTTTCCATCACTCGCTTTCTTTTTTTGCCAGTCGGCCTTAGTCATGTGATTGCATATTGTCTGCCGCCGATGGCAGGAATGGGCAAAAACTGCTTTACGACGGCAAATTTCAAACAAAAAGCTCATAAGAACGCCTAAAATAAAAAATAAATGAACTTTGTAGTGGAATACAGATTATTAAAAAATGGCCCATTTCCCCGCGAAGGGGACTCGAGTAAATGCGTCGCATAGGGGGTGGGGGTATTGCGTTAACGTTTAGTGTTTAGGGAGTTGGTGGTAGTGAATGCGTTGTATCAGCAGCTTCTTGACGTAGTTTGAATGAGTCAAGGATATAAGGCGCGTTCGTAGCCTTTCATTCTGTGTCGGTTTTGTGGCGCAGTGGGAAGAGCACCATATACCTCGCGTTCCGCCCACAGGTAGTGAATGCGTTGTATCAGCAGCTTCTTGACGTAGTTTGAATGAGTCAAGGATATAAGGCGCGTTCGTAGCCTTCCATTCTGTGTCGGCTTTGTGGCGCAGTGGGTAGAGCACCATGTACCTTGCGTTCCGCCCGCGGGGTCGTGGGATCGAAACCAGGCGCCGGTAAGTATTATTTTTTTATATAGTGTAGGGGGAGAGGTGCGGACCTGTTGTTGAATGCGAGGAGGGTAGCGTGATGCGGGAGAGGAGGAGTGGGGGCGAGGGCTCACCTGGAACGGCTGTTGCGGACGCCGAGGCACGCCAACGCCGGGTGACATCGTGAGTTAAAGAAGTGCTCTGCATTTAATAAAAGTGCGATAAAGTACTGAAGTTGGATTTGCTTGCCCCCAGTAGCCACCGGTGCAGCAGTGGAACGAGAAACAGCAGTGAAAAACGCGCCACGCCCTAGTCGCGCCTCCTTGGAACGCGCTGCTCTGGACCGATTATGTCACACCAACAATCAGCAAGTAGCATGAATTGCATTTTTAAAGCGCTTCAACTCCGCCTCGAAATATCATTACGTTACGTGGGCGTCGCTAGAGCTCGCTGTTTCCCGAGTTTGGCTCAATCTCGGGCCTTCTGGAATAGCTCCCCAGGCCGCGAATGCATCGCTGTCTCGGAGGCGAAATTGGCTACCTGCGAAGTGTTGCCACGGTGTAGGCCAGCCGTCCGATGATGAACACGGATATTCAGGAATCCGGGACCGCGTTGGAGTATTCAAAGAGTCGGATCTCCAGTCAAGATGCACGCATGAACAGACGCCACGGTACCATCAGGACCTTCCAACAATACTGCTTGGTCTCGGTGCGAGCGGGCCTTTTATACGAAGGTAAACCGGAATATTAAAAACTACAAACCGAACGTCCGCCATTTTCAGGCTGCCCCTTTTCGAATCGTCCGAACCTAGCACAGTGAAATTTACAGCGGCCTTCGAGAGACTGCTTGAATTTTCTGGTTGCTGCAGAGCAGTGACGGTTTATTTGTTTAGTTATTTGCCGGCGAGCCGGGTCCGTCGTTGATCAATGCGCTGCTTCTCGTCCCGCCGGCGGCAGAAATACGCGGCATACATGCCCCCTTCACCCTTCGGCGCCAGAATTTTCCGAAGGCCTCCCGGGAAATAGAAAGGAAAGACGCACGAAATCAATCGAGGGTACAATGATATTAGACGCTGTGCGCTGTGCGCGGGAGTTAGTGCCACAGTGCCAGAAAGGGCACCGCTTGATTTCGGGGCGACTCCTTGTAGGTGCCGTAGTTCTTAAGCGCTGAAAGAGTGAGGACATCGTTTTTGTTTGTACTCGTGCTGCCACGTCCCTAGCTGCGTCCTCAGCTGAGAATTCCGGTCATGCGTCTTCGATAACCGGCTCTTGGTTATTAACGATAGGTGGTTTCTCTTTCACTGCCAAAGTTACTGAATCGTCAGCGAGGATGGCGAATATGGGCTAGCTCTCCATGAGGAGTGGAGCTCGGCTTCGCAGGCGGTGCAGACCTTCACCTGCGTCCCCGGCAACTTCAGAATCGAGCTATCACGAGGCTGGTCCGCCCAGTGAGCTTGTCCTCTCAGTCCAAGTGTTTCCGCACGATAACGAGGCTAATGGTGGTTTCACACTGGATGGAATCTTTCGACAGACAATACCCCAATGGATTATTCTCGAAGTAGGTCTTCCTGCACAATCACTGTGCTACTATCCGTGTCTCGCAGAACGGCCATGCGTTCGTCAGACGCTCCCCCCGCAGCCTGAGGCCTCCGTTTGTCTAAGGTATTCGGTCTCGACCTGCTAGTTCCCCCGGTCAGTTAATCTTCTAGAACGAAGTCATCTTCCACAATCAATGTGGTTCTGCTCGTGTCTTGCGTTAAAACGACCACATCTTCATCTGCAGCCGAGACATCGGGACGGTGCTCCTTGATATCTCGCACTTCGACCATGACGAAGGATGGTTCACCTCAGGCCGTTGAAGTTATCGGATCGTTGAAGCCGCTGAAGTTATCGGATCGGATCGGCAGCCTTAGCTGCCGAGTCACACATGAAAGAGCACACTCTGGAAGCGGATAAGGCGCTGGTATGAGGAACGACACCGGGAGCGCTGCGGATAGAGACCTTGAGCCCACCCGTTCTGTGGAATGTAATCGCCGCCGTAGGGCCGGCCCTGCCGCGCACAGCTCAAGAAGTGCCATGCCGGCCACAAAAAAATTCATCTAAATTGTCATGCAAATGTAGTCGTACTATCATATGGTGCTCCTAATGCTACTTCGCTGGTCAACAAACCTCACATAGTGGGATGATCTGGGAAATATTTATGTGTTGCGTTTTAACCGAAGAGCTGCTCTAGCTTTTCACGTTATGCAGTTTCACGGTAACGTTCCACGGTCTAATGTTACCAGAAAAATATACCGAGAAAAAATAACGAGCGCACTTGCGCTTCGATTACACTGGCCAGTGGTCGTGGCGTGATCTCTAGCGTGCTGCTCTACTGGCCAGTTCATGTGCATTCGCGCCTGAAGTGGGTTGCACAGACGCCGAATTCTCGCTACAAACGCCGAGTTCGCAAAGCCGGTTGCCGTGGGTTCTAGCGCATGCTAACGCAGTCCTACTTTGGGAGAAGTGTGAAAGCCTACGTTTAAAACGTTGCGGGCCTGCCAGTCATGGAGAACTTTCAGCGGCAAGTTTTGAAATCCATGTGAGATGCAACAGCCGGGTCTCCAACGAAAGGATAGGGGCCTCCAGGATTAATGTTTATCCAGCCTTGCATGCCTGGTGCAAGATACGCCATGTTTTTATCTAACCTTTCCCACCACGACTAATTGCCGTACCTTTGAATTAATCAAAACAGCAATTCGAGGGCAGGTTTAAAGGAAGCCTGCCCCAATTTCTGCTGTTGTCTAATTTGCGCAAAGTTTTTATGTGATTCAGGTGAGTACGGCACCACAGTTTTAAAAACAGCCTTGAAAATCCACACAACAAACTTTAAAATCATGTTCGGACTCCCACAAATTACGCTTAGCATTTAAATTCTGAGTCCGCTTCTAAAAAAAGGTACTCGTGATTTCTTACCTACATATCAACGAGTGCATAACGACTGTTTTCGTGGCATCCTTTTATGTTCCTGCATTTTATTCCTTGTAGAGAGCCGAGTAGAGCATCGACAAGAAATGCGGGAATTGTACGATTTTAGAAAACCTGCTATTTTCCTCAAAATAATAGCGCAATTGTAAGTTTTGGGATTGGTACAGATTATGGATCAAAAGCTTAGCATTACATTTTAAACTAACCTATTTTCTTAAAACAGAGCCACTGATTTTTTTGTTTTATTTTTCTGGTAGCATTTTTTTCAGTATACCCAATTATTACTTGCAGCCCTAAGTACTTAAAAGCGCATTTTGATATTTTCCTTAAAATCGCAACTGCGAATTCATGCAGACCACCTTACATCTGTGCACAGAAATTAGTTGGATCATGCCCTCATAGCGCGATTGTTACATTTCACGACTGCATTAGTTACATACATTCGGCGTTAAGTTTCCGATGATTTTTTTTTTCATTGATAAAGTTTTCTGAAGAAACTATTGATCATGACTCAATTAGAAAAATAAATAGGCTTGAAAAACTTTTTCCATACAGAACCAGTGTGCAAACCCCACCTGTGATGTCCTGCTTTAGCCAATTTAGCCAAAAGTTAGCGCCTTAATGTGACGAGCAATGTGATAGTATACACGACTGGTTACGTCCCTTGATACCTAGACGCGAGATTTAAAAAACAAGGGGGGAATACGAAGAAACATATCGGCATTTTTCGGCGGAACGCAACATCCTGAGATCCTTGGTACCGTTGAAAACCGCCAAGAAAATATCAAAATATATTCCCCCGACCTGCACCTTTGCGGATCACAGAAACGTAGACGTTACGGCCTGAATGGCCGATATTTAAATTACCACTGAACAGATAATTGGTGTTCCTTTGCAAAAGGCTCGGTTAATATTTAACACTGACAACTCTCTTAAAGGCAGTCGGTTCATTGGCCCTCGTTCAGCCGAAATTATTTTCGGTTGGCGTGACGCAAGCGCCTGCAATAATGCTGCGCGTCTCTCTGAGAACAGCCTTAAATCTAATTTTCAAGCGAAGCTTCGAAGGGCTGACTTGAACATGCGATGTGCGTCCGTTTAACACCGTACAGTAGAGCCCACTTAATGAGATCTGATGATGATTATGATCAGACTTCCCGTTCGCAGGGCTATGAGTAGGCCACAGATTTCTCTTTCGGCCAAGGAGCGGGCGTCGATGCCGGCACGCGCTCGTGAGCGCGAAGTTTAAAAAAAACTTAAAATAAGAAGGGTTTATGATAAGAAACACTAACATTTAAAGATTTAATTTTAAGATTACAATCGAAATAAATTTAGATTTAAAAAAAACTTGAGTTATATAAATAGAAGCAACATTACACATATATGCACTTATACAGTAGTTGGATGAAGCTCAGCGTCACATGTTGCGCATTGCCTATTTACTATCAGCCTTCGGGGTTTTAAAATTTTTTTGAGGAAAGGGTCGTTGATTTTTTATATAATAAACCACTGCTGTAGGAATACCGGAAATAGTTCAGGAGCAATTCTTCTCATGAGGTGAAACACCTCGTTGTCAGCAGCCCATGGCCAGAAAACTGCATGTCCCTTTGCAAAAAAAATGTAACAAAACCCTTGCCATACGAGGAATGAAACAGAAGCAAAGTACCAGGCAAGCTAGGTAACCAGTGCTCTCATATCGCCACAAAAGAACCCGGCTTTCGTGGTACACTTCAGCATGCTTACAGGCTTTCAATGAGAACGCACTACGGCTTCCCGCGCGATACTTTACGACTACATCACATATTTCTCCGCTGATTCTGTAAACCTACTATAAAAAAGACTTGTAGCTTTCAGTACGGAGTTCATAACGACATTCAGGGTGATAACATGCCAATCAACGGGATTGGTCAATGACGTTAACTTGAATGTTGAGATGGTGAAAATCGAGGGAAAAGCCGAGATACAAAAAAGCGCACTTACACAGAACGGGCGCTAGTTTTATCCTGTCTAAGAACGAAATGGGCACCATATGGGCACGTAAGCGCCTGTTCCGTGTAAGTGCTCTTTCTTGTGACCCCGCCTTTATTTCGCGCTTCGTACCATGTCCAAACTCTATCAGCAGCTAGCACAAATTTGTGTTTATTTTCAGATTTTGAAGCACACGTATGTCTCCGTCTGTGATATGAATGTGGAAGAATTGTGGCTGCTCTTGGCGAAACTTTACACCCACATCTTCTCCTCAGTGCACACTTTATAAACCTCTCAAGCTCCCAGTAAGCTTCTCAGTACGCACTTTATAAAGCTCTCAAGACTGGTTACATGTTCGCTCAGGATCAGTTGCCAATGACGCTGTCAGGTGCGTTCAGATGGTCTTGGGCCGAATAAAAAATTACCACTTTCTGCGACGGCAACATGCCGATCCAGAATCTCCGCGTACCCGCTCAGAATGTTTGGGCAGTGAAAAAGGCAGCTTACGGCCGAGGCTCAAACCCGAATAAAAAATTCTCGTTGCCATTAAGGTCTAGCGTTGAAACCACGCAAAATGGCTTGAGCTCCCCCGTAACTTTTCCTCGTGCACCCGTGGGTTAATATTTAGTTAAGTCCTAATATACTCACCTAAAAAGTTGAAGAGGTACGAGTCACGCTCTCAGACTGAAAAGAACGACTAACTTTCAGAACACCAATGGAGCCCTATGTATGCACAATAGCTTGGCTTGATGTACAGGTATATAAAAAATTGATTTGCCGTCTCTCTGTCACTTGTTTTAGGAATGCGTGCAGGTGTTCTGTACTCGTCTGGCAGTTCAAAAAATGCCGGGGGTACGTTTCTGCATGTCCGTGCGATAAGAACTGCCTGCCATTATTAGTTTACTATTTCTTACCTCGAATCAATGCAAGTTCAATTACCCATCCCTAAATGACATAACATGTGCGCGTGTGGAATGTTTCAGGAAAACACAAATAGAACAAATAAAAAATCACTGGTTGGACTGGATTTAAGATAGAAAGACGGCGACATATAGGGCGAGAAAATGCAATCACCCCAACGTTTCTATAGCTTAGTTATGAACAAAATCTAGAAACGCAAAGTGCCAGTAATAAACATAAGCATGTGTCAACATCTATTCATGCCAACCGTTTGACAGCTAGGACCAACCGTTTAAGGTCAAATGCGGGGAACTTCGCCTCGCCCAACATAGGAATATTAGCCCTAACAGAGGAATATGACAGAGGCCAGGATGTTTTTTTTTTTTTTAAAAGCGACTACCGGCGAGAGTAGCCAGGTTTAGCATAAACGCTTTGGAGTACGGGAGGGGGTAGAACGTGTTTGGTGGTTATCCCGCGTTACCTCGAGCAAAGCTTTCGGGAACCCAAGGTGTAGGAAGGGGCTACGGGGGAAGTCAATCAGCACTATCACAAAATGTACACACTCTAACAAAAAAAAATTATTAAAAAAATGTAACATATCAAAAAGTATTTGCCACAAGGAAAACTAGGAACAGGGTGTATGCTAGAATACCACATGACCACCATGTATACCACTGATCGAGGAACGACAGATGACTTTCCGCTGGCCTATGCCCTCAAAATAATCGTTGGTTGGTGTGTTGACACGTATCGAGTATCAAACCTCGTTGCTTCGCAATAGAGGAGAACACAAGGTGCACACGTATGGGGCGTGTTTATTAGGTGTGATGGGTAATTGGGCAGTCAATGCAGCGTGTTGAATTGTACTGCGGCTGTCAAAAAGGGCCGACTGACCAGGCAGGCGAGCATGGAGTGACGTGCTTTAGCGCCGTCGCCTCTGGGCCATCGGCTATTAACGATTCAAGGCACGTATCATTCAGTGGGATATTCAACAAAGCATTGGGACGGATGGACGACATTAAGACACGGGGTCCGCAGCTTAAACATGGTGTAGCTGACGTAAACCGGTATCAACGCGACATTTTCTACCTCGTTTAAACAGCATTTGCCAATGCACAGAGAGTTGTTAAAAAATAAAACCGCTTGCGTTAGAGACGAACAGAGTGTGCACCAACTCAAGGAAGTAGGGTAATATTCGCACTTCAAGAACACCATTTAGGCGGAGGTTACATTTCTAGGCAAAACCTCTACCTTGTGGAATTTTCGCTAACTGGCCGCGATGGTTTACACGCTACAACCGGAGTAAATGGCCTTGTAGGGTACGTTTGTAACGCAGCGCAAGGCTTAATAAGGTCGAAATTTTCACCCGAGGAGCTTTTCAACGGGTCCCCGACGTCGTAGAGGAGTCCAAACCCAAACATAGTCACCAGGCGAGAAAACGGCAGTCTGCAGTTTGGTGACGGAGGTTTTAGCGGTGCATGTCACAGCTCTGTTGCAGCCTTCGTCCTATACTTGCTCGACAAACATTTTCACTGGCATGTTGTCGCTGCTGTTGTCGTGGGCAGCTTTGCACTCTACATAGTAACCACCTGGTGGCCATAAAAACAATTGCGTCATTCAATTTGTGTCTGTCTTGCTGAATAGTAATGTAATCCGAAGAGAGGCATTCCAACGAAGGATCTTGCGTCTTCTGCTCGAGCTCGCTGTGCTTGCTGAACATGTCTGCTACTATCTTGTTTAGGCATCCATCTAGTATGTTTCTCTTCGGGTGATACCCGTCCCGCTTCCCAAAAGGGGTACCATGAAAAAGCACAATTTTCGGGACAAGGTCAATTCGAAACGCTCTTTTGGTTCGGCAATAACGGTGATCGGAGCACCATCGCAAATGACAATCTTTATTATGAAAAAAATTGGCTCCAACCCATGCTGTGAAGGCGGTTGGAAAGCAAAGCTTTAAACGACACCCACAACAATTGCGTATGCGACGTCACTTGAATTCACACACGTGGCTCTAAAAAGAGTGAAACGATAGATTCTTCCAGCCGTTACTTGGCATTCGCAGGGGCGGTACCTCGAACGCAGCAGCGTCGGCCACGGCCGGGTTAGAGCGGTGGACGCCGCCGCGGTAGCCCGGCCGTGCGTCGGCAGAAAGAAAACGGAGAGGAGCGTCTTTCGAAGGGTGAGAAAGCGTAACCTAGCCATCCTGATGTGCTAGCTCGGGGCTACACCACCGCGCAACACAAGCGCTGACAACGAAACAATTCGACATGCGCGCCTATAGTGATTCCCATTTATACCGATTTACACTAGTTAGTTTAGTAAGTTTGAGAATTACGAAAAACTGAAAGACCTTTTATAATCGCTACTTATCAGGACCAGTTGCTCCTTTCGCCTTTTGTAATAACTCTTAAAACACAACCGAATTGCTATTCATCAATCTAGAAAACATAGTCCCGTTCGTGGCAGCAGTGCGCAAAAGGTAGCATTTCCTAGTGGCCAGATATGTGGTCTCTACATTTTGTTTTCCCGCCCTTCAAACCAATCCTTAACGTATCTTTGCCCTACGACCACTTACTTCCGTGGGGTCCGGGCTACCCAGGAGGTGCTGTCGAACAAGTTAATGAAGCCTTGCGAAGGAAGCGCACAATGGACACGAAGTTGCGCCAAAACAGGCCCAAAACAACCATCGCTAAAGCAGACGACGCAGCCGTACCGCCGACGCGCCCTCCGGCGAGCAGGTACTTCCACGCGGGGGACACCGGGTAAATTCGCCGCACCATCTACATTGAGCTCCGTGAGCGAAACCCTCCGCACCCCCCCCCCCCCCCCCCAGCCTCCGCCGCCTCGCCGCGTTGGGAGTTTATTATCCCGCATGCCGCGAAAGAGCCATTGGCTGGTAGAGGTAGCAAGCTTTGCTTTAAAATGGCCACTTATCTGCTTGCTCTGCTGCAAATGTCGTTGGAAGACGGTGATCTTCTCACCGCTTCAGCATACCACATCTGATTCTCTTCCACTACTCACTCTCTTCGTCTCCCTTCCCTTTACCCGCCTCCCATGTTTACAGTAATGGCCGTTTTGTCAATTACATTTTCCAGCATTCGCACTAGTCGCTAGGTATGTGTTGAAAGAGCACCCAATTTCCATAATTTTTTGAACGGTTGTTTATTTTTCATTTGTTTTGGAAACAACCAACCCAACGTGTATCCAAAGTTAAAGGAACGTTGCTTCTGGCAGTTATCTACTGACGTTGCCCCCAACATTTCGGGAAGTTTCCTTGGCGCTGTATAAAGTGAACATGCGTGGTTAGGCTGTTCAGAATGGTCATGGGTAAGTATTCATTTGCATGGTGAGTTAACCTTTTGGCCGGGGCGTTCATACGAGTGAGAGACAGACATATAGACAAAAAAGACATTTTAGCTCTTAGGTAGACGAAAAAAGACTATCGCCCTTACACCTGCAACTATCACTACCGTGCCCAAGTTGCTGCCTTTTGTTCGTGGGTACGACGTGAATCAGTACGCAGCCAATATATTTCACTGGTTACCAGCGGAGGACGTCCGAAGCAGCCCGGAAGGCACGTTTCAAGCTGCTCAAAGACTTTTCGTTGTACTTGTACTGACTGCACTATAGGCTCGCTGAAAGGATTGCGGGGTTTAGGGCCGTTCACACACGGGACACGTTGGTACGTAGTGTCGTACCGGCGCTTAGAGCTTGACAAATAAATGCGTTAACTGGTTCCTAGCAAGAGAGCGGAAGTCGACAGGGTGGGATGCAGCCGGCTCATCGTCGCAGCCTGCAATAGTAGGTTTAGAAGTGCTGGGGTAACAAAAAGCTGAAAACGTAACTTATTTCTTTTTGTTTTGTTTTTTCATGAAATTTGTAACTTGTTTCAACCTAAATCACGTTCTAGGGTAGGCAAGAAGGAGTCCGCCCAAGACATCGAGACATTTCAGATGGCTGTAGGTTCTGGTAAGCTAATTTCCCGCTTTGCATTTCCTTTCTTTTTGCGTTCAAAATGAACAATTGTGAATAAATGCCTACAACCTACCCTTGTTTGCTGGCGGCCAGTGCACACACGGAAAAACAAACAGCTAGGCAGACCTTTACATGTTCGTATTTTTGATTAATTTGAATTTTCCAACTTATTCCTTTTCATGTGCGGCTTAATGTGTACGAAGAGAGACAGTAATTCCTGGGTACTCGCAGGTTTACCCAAAATCAAACATCTGGCATTTATTTGCATCCCTGGAGCAGTGAATGCGAAAATATTGTTGTCCATTGTAGAACGAATAAACCAGTCCTGTGGACACCGCCGTTCGTGCCCCCCTTCCCCCCCCCCCCCCCCTTCCGCTGTATAAGTCAACGGCAGCAGGGGGAAGCTAAGTGCGGTGCGTCCTGAAATCCCTTAGCATTTCTTCATTTTCTTTGTATTCCATTCTCGGACACACGAGGTGTAGCATCGAATTGGGACATCAGGCCGAATAATGCTTGCTTTCGAAGCCAATGTGCTGCGCACGGAGTAACTTGTGTATTCAAGGTGGCGGTATTGGCGACACTGCGGTCCTCCAACGCCCACACTCACGCTGTAACCAACCGTGGCCATGCGTTTTGAGGTGAAGGGTAGAAGCCTCGAACGGTGGCCGTCGCATCTGTGGTCAGACTCTTGCCGATGGGCTCCCTGTCTGTCTACAAGGCAGAGAACTCTGGGACATCACTGGCCGCCAGAGTAAAGTCATTAAAGAAACTACCTGAGTCGCCTGCTTTATGCTTTGCTATTATGGCGCAGGGTATTTTCAACCTCAGGTCACATGCTATGGACAGTTAACTAATTACTACCGTGATTGAATTTATTCTATGAATGGCATGTTTCCAAAGTTTACCTTCATAATAATTTCTATTCCTTTTTTTCATATCTCTTTCAGGTGATACTCGTTTTTATATACGAAAGTTTACCTTTAGAATTTTAGCACATCGTTGTGTTTGGTACATGCTTCAGCCGATACTGCTTTTTATGAAGCGAACTTATTTCATTGTTGATCGCAGATTTTTATGGTTGATTTTTTGGTGGCCTGTCCTCTAGATTCGCTTCTTTTCGTGGGGTGGGCGAAAGTTCAACAACCACGAAAAATAGCAGCTTCTTGTCGTGTAGTGCGAAGTCCCGTGGTAAACTGGCAAGTGTTATCATGTTTTCCAATCACCACGTGGTTATGAAATTTTCGGCTCCACTTCAACAAGTGCGTGTAAAAACAATAGAGAACACTATAAAAAACAGCCCGGCATTGTGTTGTAATGGCTGTACAAACTTATCTTTATGTATAATATACCGCTAAAACAAGGCATCTTTGACGTTAGCGGAGAGGGGAGCTCCATTTTATGTAAATGTTTTTGCGTGAGTCATGGTGGCAGATGGTGGGTTGGTTTCCAACTTAAAACAGTATGCCCTAGTTTTTTGTACAACAAAATACCATTGTTAGATGTGGATGTAGCTTGAAATTACGTGTGCGTAGCAGCGTACCCTCCAATACGAAGCAATACAATTATCTAATAAACCACGCCGCAAGTGCACTCAGCTTCAGAAAAACAGGCCGTATGGGAAGTCTCACTTCTTTAAAGAAGTACCGCTAGACTCAGTTTACCGCTATACTCAATAACAAGCCATACTGCTTGTTACAAATCACCTTTGAGTTTAGTGGGGCTGTAGAGTATGCCGGCCACTACGAGAGAGGGCAGTACACGTCCACGTTCTCTACCCTGGTATCAGACTGCAGACAACAAGTGCCCAGTAACATTTTTCTGTAAACCAGTCATGATGAATTTTATGAGGTCTTGAATTTAACGTACCGTAGTACTTGAATCCCGGAGAGGAACTGGATATGTTTTAAGAGAGCCAAATGGTCCATTTTTCAGACTGATGTCATTGCAAAAAGTTATATGCCCAGTTAACATGCATCGTTGTTACATGAATGAAAATGCACACGACTGGAGAGTGAAAGCTGTTCTGCACAAAACCAGGAGATCAGCGAGCTCACTGGTTTGAGTGAGGAGTTATTGATTTTTCATTCTTCGCTTCCTTCAGTTACGGAGCGTCGCGCCGCCACGGCCCGACAGAGGCGCTACTCTCCGCGGAGGCGCATGAGCGTGATTTCTGGGTTCGGGAGGCAATCACAGACGGCGCAGCGGCCATCCCAATGCGTAGTCTCCTCAACGTGCCTACTTTCAGCGGGTTAAGCCACTAAGGTATTTTGAACCACACGTGGTTGCATGTGAGATTGTCATTATGTCGTGGTAGGTACCTGCTAGGATCTTCGAGGAAAGGTGTCGCGGTCGCGTCACAGTATACGGGTGAGCAGCCAGGTCTGTTTCCGTACTGCCAGTTACATCTGAACCCATTGAGGGTAGGTCTGCAGTACAATGTTTCTTTGCGAGGTGATGAATGGCAGCTACGGACGATCTGCTGGTACCTGCGACGGCTGTCGTGGATGGCTTGCGTGGAGTTGGCTGGGGTGATTAGTCGAGAGTATGTCTCCGCCAGGCCAAAAGTTAATATTAAGGCATCCCGTAGTACATTGCGACTAGGTCAGTAATACATACGCTGACGACAACCAATTATCCGCATATCTGCAGGTTTGGTTAACATCCGGCAGCTGAGGGAAGAACAGTGCAGTAGGCCCCATTGTCATGGTTGACGCTGGCATTTAGATACGCAATGACCGTTACGGCCTCTGCGCTATTGAGGGGAGAGACCTGGGCCGTAGCCTGGCGAGACTGGGTGATGGAGGCGTCCAATTAGTTTGTTACTTGTGAGCTCTAATTACTGCAATAGATGAATCTCTGAACCTCTCATGGTTGTGTCGGGTACGACATAAGCCATGCACCGGGCTGCACAGCAGCGGCTGCAGCCATCTTTGAGCATTGCTAGGCACAGGCATAACTACTTTGGGGTACCAGTTCATCGATATTGTTGAGTTGGATATCATGACCTGCTCGCACAATCGGTTCTGGGATTATTCGAGGTAGTGTGGCAATGGCCCGCATGACATCCAGATTGATAGTTTGAAGGCGGTCCCAGTACCTCATCGTGAGATGGTATAATTTTGCCTAGTACACAAGTCGGCCCTCTGCACGGACCCCACAAAGACGCGAGCAGAGATGGTGTGCTACCCGCCTGCCTTCATTGCGATTCATTGTTTCAGGTGCATTGTCCACGCAGCACGTTTCTCTGCATTCTTCACAGATGGAACCGCAGACGCTAACCAAACAAAGTTGAAACAACTAGGGGAGCTAAGGCTTCCTGTTGAAGTTCCTGATCTTAAGACAACCGGCAGGTCCAGTTCCCAAGTCGGCGGCACCAGTACTTGTTAGACACTGACATCTATGCGGTATTCCTTGTTTCGATAGTTCTAGGTCTTCCGGGGCTCACAAGGAATTTAGCATGTTTAATGTCGTTTACAGCATATTTTTGGACCGAAATTTACGGTGTACCGACCACACAGTTACAGTTATGGTATCACAATGTACGACAACTCCCATGATGAGTGTTACCAGAATCTCCAACAAGTGTTGCAGCGGATTGCTAAGGCTGGCACGAAACTAAACAACAAATCCTCTTCGATGTAAAACAACTCTCAATTTTAGGATCAATTGTATCTGCTAAAGGAATACATCGAATAAGCAAGAATCTTACGTAGATTGAATCATTTGCGCCACCGACCAATGTCAGTCAACGACCTTCTGTTTTGGGGCTGATCGAGTACCATTTCCTATTTGGCTGAGGTGGCGGAAACTAGGCGTAGGCTCCTCAGAAAAAGTCCACTCGTCTGGGACGTACAAGTTGCAGTTAGTTTTCAACAAAATGAAAGAATTTTTGCATACAGCACCAATACTGTGGCTCTTTGGCCCAAATCTTCCAGTAATATTGGGCACAGATGCCTCTGATTATGGAATTGGCGCAGTCCTTCAATAGCAAGGTGGAAACATAATCCTTACAATACAATACGCCTTTCGGGCACTCACCCAAGCCGAGGGCAAATATTCCACGAAAAAAAAAGAAGCGCTTGCAGGCCTTTCGGCGTGTTAAAATGGCATTCATACCTGTGGTGACGCCCGCTTACATTGACTACAAACCAGCCGGTTCTGGTCCCACTCTCGTCATCCAAATGATCTGTACAACAGCCTTTACGCATCGGTCGATGGTCCGCTCGTCACTTGAATTGCACATTTGACATTCAGTACAGTCGGTAAAACGCTTGTCTATAACAGCGATTTCAACTTCAACCAGCTACTACCAAAAACTGCCGAAACATACTCGTTCCAAACATGTCGGAGGCAAAAGCGAAGGGCTAAAACTTCAGAATTCCGCAGTCGTTTTATTCAAATCCCGCTCCGGCGGGGCAGGATAGGGCTGAGAGTACGAAAGCTGTGTTATAGACAAGCCTTTTACCGGCTGTACGTAAGGGAAACAGCGGAAGGTCCCCGATGCCCTGTCACGCGATCAACAAACACGTCATGTGGAGCAAACACCATTCAAAGAAGCGATTGCAACAAGCGAATCGATCATCTAAAAAAAAGAAACTAAGGCAGCAGTGCGCAAGATCATCTAGTATCGCAGACAGCATTATACCTAAGTTAATTACCAGTGGCCGACAAAAAGATAACTCCAGAGTAACCTTCTACCGTATTTTCAAGTCAGGAATGAACTCTCCTTAGTGGGAGATATCCTTTGTGGAGGTGAACAAGTTGGGCCCCCCTAAGCTCTACGCAAGCGCATTTTACAAGTGGCCTACGAAGGGCAGTCTGACATCCACCAAATGCAGGCAGGTCTCAAGACAGAGTACTGGCCGCCCGGCATCCGCTAGGGTGTTTAACAAGTTGTAAAAATGCAGTTTCTCAATCAGCTGACCAGTCAGCAAAGACCGCTACAACAAGTTGCATATCCTGAGAAGCCATGGACCAAAGAGGGCATGGATATACTCGGTTCTTTCATAACGGCGCTTACTGACTGCCACAACATAATAGTTCCTGTCGACTACTTTTATAAATGGCCAGAAATTTGCTTCATTGCGTTTATTTCGTCAGCGAGTCATTCAATTCCTTGGTGAAGTATTTCCCTGGAAGGCCTTTCTGACGAGACACTATCAGATAACGGGCCTCAAATGACTTCCACCTACTCACTTTGAAACATACTTACAGCTTATCCAACATATCATCGTTGTATTATGTACACAGCAACGGTCAGGTCGAAATATTTAATCGGGTCTTAAAGCTTTCATCCAGTGTGCTACTGAAGAACGCAAACCTCTTCAAACCACGGTAAATTAGTACGTCGCCATCTATAGAATTACTCTACATACAACTGCCAAAATGTTTCCATTATACCTCTTGCCTGGGTGCCTTCCAACAACTCGCTTGTCTAATCTGGGTTTCAATGAGCATCGGTTTCACTAAGATTCCTATCGGAAATGGGCAAATCTCCGTCAGCGGGTTTAGCTGCAGCAAGCCTGAATGAAGAGATATTACGATCGTCGACATGCTGCATCTCATCGGGCTCTTCAGCCAGAAATAACTGTCCGGATATGCATGCCACCGATATCAAAGGCCTAACGCCAGTTTTCATCTCCTAGATGCATTCGTAGGTAACTTATTCCAAACACATATGAAATGAACCATAGCACTTTATGTAATGTGGCTAAACTTACAAAAACATAGATAAAACCACACCATCACTCAGGACGTAAAAGACTACTCGTTCCCCATAGGTACCAGAAACGACCATGCTCATCCTTTTGATAAGCCAAAATGGACATGACAAGTTAACAGAGTCGAGAGTTCGACGGAATGCCGTCTGGTCAGGTAAAGTCATTTGTATAAAAGAGCAGGGCCCTGACATAGGTGACTGTCCGGCCTTTTTATACAGACAGATTAACAGGAGACCCTTATGAAGCATTAGACATCCATGACTTCTGCCCGTCTGGCTACCGAGTCACCGCCATTTAATCTAATTCAGCCATTATCCTCAACGCACGAAAGACCTGTACATCAACACTGTTCTCCTCCAACAGCTCGTCCGTTGGTTTCAAGGATTTTGTACTAGACAAATGATTGTGAAGACAGAAAAAATAGAGAAGTAGGTTGGGTGTCTGCTTTGAATGCTTAGCAAGGAGTGCCGTAACTGTAAGAATGTGAAGTGTTTTATATGCGATCAGTTACGTGCGCCCATACACGTGACACCTTTCGTGGCACCTGGGAGGGCATGTTCGTGTTACAGGTTCAGTGTAATAGAGACACAGTATGAACTATTTGCATTTTCTTTCAGAACTGAAAGCGCGTCCTTTCTTCATTTGTACTTCATAAATATTTGCCTTTAGTTTTGCTGCGTGTGTTTCAGGTTTTGTCTTGTTTTCAGGTGATCGGTATTTTTCGGGTGGCAGAAAGTATGTAGGATATGTTATTTTTCTGGATTGAAATGTCCTGAAAGGACTGAATTACGTCGTGTGTCTGTTGAGAAATTTGTTTCTCTAGCCCAGGCATTTTAGTTAATCCCTCGGATTTCGTGTGCTTTTTACCCTTCGACCTCTTCATGTGTATGTTCGGGACTTTGATATATTTCATGTATTTCTGTGTGATATATTTCATGTATTTCTGTGTGAATTCAGGGTTCTATACATGTGCGGTGATATGTTCCTTTTCTGAGGGCAGGAAAAATGTCGTATCGGGGTTTCATGATCAAAGATTTTTCAGTATTTACCACCTGGGTGGCTTCAGCTGTGGCTATATGGACGGCGCCCGGTGGGATGATGATGGTGAATTCTTTTATTAGGAAGAGGAGGACTGAAGGTCGCTTCTGCGGGAAGAGGAGAGCAGGGAACGAGGTAGGCGCCCACAAAGTGGGTCTGTGGAGGGGCTCTATAGAAGCGTGGCGTCCCTTTCTCGTCGGGGAGAGCGGGGCGATAGTAGAGAGCCGTCTTTAGGCCTTTTCGCGTTTCCTGGTGCACTCGTTGACTGTACTTAACCGGAACACGGTTGGCGACACCTTGTAGTCTACGAGGAATTTCAACTCAAGGGCATCTAAGCATACGTAAAATAGTTTAAGTATATGTGCGGCCGAAGCCTTGCGTCCCAGTGAGACAAGGTTGCTGTCCTAAAGATCTAGTCCACTACAGACGGCCACTTATTCGGAACGTTACCATGCCCACGGGAAGCTGGTTACGTTGCCTTTATGCGTTGTTTGAAGGACCCGTATAACTGGCATCTTGGCCTTCTCGATGATAATGATGATGCCCTTGAAGTGAATCGAACGTACCACAAGGGGGTTCGCCAGCTAGGCCTTTGTTTGTGCCCCTTCTCCTTCTCGCCTTCTCCTTCTCCTTCTCCTACTCGCCCTCATCCTTTAACCCTTTCAGCCCTGAATGAAGTTGGTTTTCTATTAAAAATTTTTTTCGGTGTGTTTGTTTTATATTTGGACCCTGTAAGCTTGCATAGGAAAAATTGAGCTTGTCATGCAAGTCCTTAGCGATTTCCAAACGCGAAGTCTAATTAGGTCATCAGGCAGTTAAAATTTCAATTTACAGAAGAAAAGACTTCTTTCTTGTTTTCCTCAATTTTGGTAAGCAGCGAGCCCTCATACAAAAAATAAAGGTGGTAATGCTGGTATTTTTAGCTTTACAGCTATGTCATAAAACACGGACTTCAGTCTTTGGGGTCACCCACCCTGATGTCAGTTGGGTCATCACAGAAATGCCTTCCTCTTCCTAGCGTTCAGCATTAGCAAAAAACGAACGATGGTGATATCTATCGATAGAGGCATCCTTGAAGAACTATCTCCCAGAAGACTAGGCGTTTTGGTTTTGTTCTCAAATTAGGAGAAACCTTTTGGTTCATGTCCTACATATTGGACGACAGGGCCGAAATAATTAAAGGGGTCCTGAAATACCTTCCGCCGATGCATGGATGTACATGTAACCAAATAAAGCAATGTATTAGCAACCTCCTCCCGCAAGAATTTTGTTAAAGCGATGAGTATTAGTTGAGAAATCGTAAATCAAAAACCGCGCATTATCGTTGCGCCGCGTTTCCTCCTCCTTTCAACTTACTCTCCGCTGTTGACGGTGCGCAAACCTTCCCTCCCATGATGCTGCGCTCCTCAGCGGTGACGTACTTCCGCTATTGCGCTGCTCATACTGCCGTCTGCTACAGGCAAGCTTTGTTGACACCATGAATCCCGCGCTCCTCTCAAGGCTGGAAAAGTGAACGAAAAATCTGGCCGCATGTGTGCGGCGGCCTGGCCTTGCCATTTCGCGGTGTACGTTGCTGAAGTTGCAATCGGCAGCGAACTCACAGCCGCACGGCGAGGATCGTGCGCTCGTTCTCTTTGATGCACCGCGCACTGTTTATCCAAAAAGCGCCGTATCAGATGTGGCCCCGCTGGGCCGGGTGTTATTTTGCGGCGGTGGTAATTCCTGCCGGCGGCATGTAAAAAAGACATTTTAAACCCATACATGACCCGTGCACAAAACGCTTCAATCATGTGACCAGTTCAGCTTGGGGCGACGCGTGGTGGAGAGCGGCAACGTTGGCAAAATATGCTCCGCCGCGGCTCTGAGCTTTCTAGCGCTGGAGCGAGCGCCATTTCTTTGACAATCTCAAACATCGGTTGCCTTGGCAGCAAGGCACAAATCACTCTAGAAGTCAGTTACGGTTCCGTGATCCCGGTTCAGCTCGGGGCCCCACCTCGCGACATGTGGGCACTGCAGGCGTACCACTCACTCCCATTGGGAAGCGCGAGATGCGTTTGGCATTACAGGAGGCGATGGTGTGTGTGTTGTGGACGCCTTTGTTTCGCGATGAAATGCGACGTTGTGCTTCGGCGGGTGGATAGTGCTTCCCATGGTCTGGATTAT
Source organism: Haemaphysalis longicornis (assembly GCF_048455015.1). Lineage (NCBI taxonomy): Eukaryota > Metazoa > Arthropoda > Arachnida > Ixodida > Ixodidae > Haemaphysalis > Haemaphysalis longicornis. Next base: position 298,103,669 of record NW_027526203.1, on the reverse strand, counting down.
CTTTCTCGAGCGACGTACGACTCCACCTCGCATGGGGTATGTGCCGTGTGCGTGGCTAAAAGCCATCTCGGCTTGTGCGCGAGAGTTAAGTGACTTGCTGTTCGTCCCCGCAAACCGCGCGCGAGGTGAGCACCGAATTTACGACGGGCAGGAGGAGGCAACCATCGTCTGTCAATCGCGGTTCAGACTTTCAACGCATGTTGTGACGTTGTGTTTGTTCGAAACGCATCTCTGGATTGTTTTGAAGTTGAATAAAATGTGTGCGTCAAACCCGGGCATTCGGTTCAGGCCGTTCTCTGCGATTGCACGAAAGAAGTGCCACGGGGCTTCAACGCTTTCTTTATGGAACGTACTCAGGTAAGAGAATATCCATGTCGTGTTATGGCCGTGTTTCATTCAATACAAACGGTTAAGCGTTTCTTTACACTTGTTTCGTCTGTCGTAAAATGTCCAAGCACTCCGGCACTCCGCTGGCAGATCAACCAGCGAGTCGCCGCTGAGCAGACGACTCATCTTGTTGCCGGAAGTGCGTGAAAAAGCCGCCCAATAGCAGGATGTCTAGCTCATGACGAACATCTGGGAATCGATGATGTAGACATGTGAAGATGGCGGCATCCGAAAACACGAAGGGAAGGGTGATAAAAAAGCGACAAACTTTGCAACAAAAGTGTGAGCTTTCCGCTGCGCGTAAAAGAGTAATACTTGGCACAGATGACGTTGATGACCCAATCTCACGATTGCGCTAGTTCATTTAGTGTGCACAAAACGCCTTTCAGGGCCCCTTAAGGTAATGGCACGTACCCACGGGAAGGGATCGCCCACAGTTTGAGAATGAACTAGTTAGCTAGAAAAACTAGTTAGCTAAAAATTCTCACGGGACAACTGGAAAAGTATGGATAAATAGAAAAAAAAATCACTAATTTCATAGGGACTGTGAGAGACACTTCCGATTAACGGGACAGCCAAAGGATGAATTCCATTTAAATTTGAGGTGAGCATACTCTCCTCTATCCAGGATAATATCGGATCGCCGAAAGCCTGCCATAATTCTGAATTTCAGATTTTGGCGCACGTCCAGTAGAGGGCCACCTAATGCAAAAACATCTTAAAGGGACACTAAAGGCGAATAGCGAGTTGGGCTCAGACGAAACCTCAACTGCCCCGAAGCCCTCTCAGCGTTTATGTGACGGTGAACGATGCTTTAATTGCCGCTAAATTAGCAATTAAAAAACGCCTTTCATGACGTTTCGCGAGACGTCAACTGTTCCCGGAAGCGAGTAAGACGGTGGTGGGGTCTAGCCGAAAAACTAAAACCTACCGTGCGGTCCATTGCGGCCGCAAGAACCACTGATAGCGCACTCGGCGCATACGGCAAAACAACTTGACCGCCCCACACTTCCTTTACCTGCCACGGTCCGTGCGTCAATCTTGGGGCCGGACGGGATTTGAGATGGTGGCTAAACAATGTGAATGTGCCTCGCGGCCTTTCACTTTACCTACAAAACGTCTAGCCGACAGCGCAACGACAGCGAGAACGACGACAGGGGCGCTCTTTCGATTTGCACTCTCGTTATGGATAGCCGCGGGTTTTTGTCGCTTCGATGCACTCAGCTTTCAGGTCCCTGAAATTACTAAGGTAGCGCCATCTTTAGATCTCGCCGCCTTTCGCCCTCGCCCGCGCTCCTTTCCTCCTTCATTTTTTGCCATTTTCTTTTTCGCCGGCGAACGCCGCGCGCCATTGGCCAACGGCCAGTGACGTGGTACCTCGAACCCGCGTTGTTTGTTTTTTCTTCTCTTCGCCGCCACTGTCAATTTAAATTCGCCATTTTAGGCTCAGCTGCCTCGGAGCAGGCCTTATCGAAGCCGCCAGCGTATAACAACCGAAGAGTCAGCTGCTCGTTTCAAACAAGTGTTGCGTCGGCGTCACTTTATTTAGCTTCGCGATGCCGAGTTGTGCCTTCGGCTGCTCGAATAAGGTCAGTGCAGTCACGACCAGCTCGGCTGTAGCAAGCTGTAATTTATAAAAGCCCACACATGAATCAATGTTAGCTGTACAGTATAAAAAGGATTCACAATTGCGCTTGTTAGCGTGCTTCTGGCCTTGGAATACGGTAGTTATAGAACTGGGCACTACAGCTAATTATAAGCTGAGCGCATTCTTTACCGGCGCGTTCTTTGTGCCAGCCTGTTCCAGGTATGCCCGACAGGGCCTTACTCGAAGTAATTGTGAACGCCAATCGCACGAACATTGCTATGCCACGGACGCACTGCCAAAAGTACAGCCGTCTTGGGCGAGGCCAACGAGGAGACGCGAGAACTTCGACCTTGAAGTTGACAGCAGCCTATAACGACGTGAAGGTGACATATATTTTGCAACAGCGTCAAAGCACCGGAAAGTGCACGGAATAAAGGTGGCATGAATGTCAGTAGCTAATGCGGGACGCATACTGAGCGCTGCCTAATGATCTACAACTAACGCAAAAAACGCGAACCATGCGCAAGCCCTCTGTGCAGCGCTTGAATGACCACAACTTAATCACGCAAATGCAAGAACGGAATTACTGTAGCAGAGCAATTTGAAACGTCCACATTCGATCATTTCGCGTTCACGAACTATCCTGAGCATGCCGCACACATAAACAAACACCGCGCTGTCCGTATGCACCAGCGGCATCCATCCCGGAAATATCCCCTTCTACACAAAAATATACCAAACAACAGCCTCACTTAGGGCGTGTTGGTAATACGGGGCTCTAGAAATACTATGTAACAGAGCAGTTTGAAACGTCCACGTTCGATCCTTTCGCGTTCACGAACTATCCTGAGCATGCCGCACACGTAAACAAACACCGCGCTGTCCGTATGCACCCGCGGCATCCGCCCCGCAAATATCCCCTTCTAGACAAAAATATACAACAAAACCGCCTCACTTAATGCGTGTTCGTAAAGCGGGGCTCTAGAAATACTATTAATGCTACCAAAGAGCGATTGCAGTGCCAAAACAAGAGCAAACTGCACGAAAAACTGCAGCGAGAGGCCCGAAGCGTTGCGAGGGCGTCTGCTCTGAGGAAGCCAACAAAAATGGCGGCCCCGCCGCGAGTTAAAGGGACCGCAGCACCGCGGGTGAGGGGAGAGAAAAAAGAGGGCAGCGGAGAAGGAGGGAGCAGTTGGCGCTACCTTAGTAATTTTAGGGACCTTACTCAGCCTGACAAGGCGGTGCCATCTGTTAGCTTAACTTGTAACAGCCTGCAACACTAAATTTTTCCCGTCGCGATATGGTAGCGCTTACGGCGCCATCTGTTTAATGTGTTGCGAAGCGAGTTGCCTATTACCCATCTGCCATAAGTGTGCCACAGCTTTTACCAGCGCCAAAACCCATACCTAGAAAAATTGGCTCCAATCCACGCTGCGAAGGTGGTTGGAAAGCAAAGCTGTAAACGACACCCACAAGAATTGCCCGAGCGACGTCACTTGAATTCGCACATGTGGCTCTACAAAGAGTGAAACCAGAGATTCTGCCAGCCATTACCTAGGGTTCGCGGGGGTGGCGTCCTGAACGCAGCAGCGTCTGCCACGGCCGGGCAAGAGCCGTGGACTAAGAGAAACGGAGCGAGAGCCCGTCGTCTTAGCGACCTAAGGTACGCTCACAGGTGGAGACAGATGGTGGTTTTGATTCAGCGGCTGCGGAGGAGTGAGGGCACTTTTTGGAAGCGACACATGAAACAAGAATGAGGGGGAGGCAGTGAGAGAGATGACGCCGTAGCCGTGCGTGCCGCCCTCCACCTCACCCTGCGAAGGACGCTCCTCCGCGTTTCAGTAAGAAAACAATGCTATCCATTTGGGAATATCTAATCAACGCCAATAGACCAGCCGTAACGAATTCCTCCTTCACCATTCCCGGTGGAAAGCTGGTGACGCCGCCTTCGTCAGTTGTTTGAAAAGCCCGTCGTACTGGCATCTCGGCCTGCCAGATGGTGATGATGCCCCCGGGCGTTCGACCCGCACCGCAAGGGGGCATAGACCGCTGGTTCTTCTTTTTCTCTTCTGCTCCAATTCTTACAGTAACGGCGAGTACCCACTGCTGGACATTGAGCAGAGCCTGAAAACGGGCTATTTAGCAAAAACGTCGCACTTCAGAATTGGTAAAATATTGCTAGAAAAAATCACACTAACTTCGTAGACGTAGGGAGAGGCACTAAGAAAAGCTGAAACACCTTCCCAACGTTTCGTATGGATTAGTTTGACTGCAGTCCATGCCGACGTGCCTTGCTAGGATGCTGATACCAGAATGCCCGGGAAATAACTAATCAGGCAAGACAGGCGCCCAGGGGACCGTGGCAGGTCTGTTTTCTATTGTTCTTTTTTACATCCTGCGGACGGAAACCATGCAGACAAAATACAAGTTTGGTTGAATCGAGATATTGCCTCGTTAGAATAATAGTAATAGTGACACCACTTTTAAAGTGGCCGTCGCTGAAATAAGTTATATAATTATGAAAAAACGGAATGGCCATGCGACCCACTAGCTCATTTCCCGCACCAGAACCTACGATGTCATATGTGCCAGCTATGCGATTGGCTGAGGTCGGCAAAAGCAAACGCAAATTAGGCAGAGCTTAATGGGCTTGCCGAGTGAGCTTAGGGCGCATTCTTTTAGGGCACATTCTTTTTATAGCAGTAAGACGGTCAGGATAAACAGCAGTAGTTACAAAAGTACACATAAAGAAGTACGGGTGGGTAATGCTGTTGGTACTGCGCGCACTATGCTTGTTTTAGGTGCACAGCGCAACGGTGCTTTGGGGTTGTCTCGGACGACACTCGCAGATTGGCGCAAGCGATGGTGTCTAACGTGACCATATGTGTGGAGCGAACCCAATGTTTCACGAAACGATTAATTTCTACCTGAACAAAGACAAGCCAGGTACAAATACGGTCAAAAACAAAGCAAAGGCAGAAAGTGGCTCGCCGCGGTATAGTGGCGCCATCTAGGTTTACTAACGGTGAATAGGGCTCCGCAGCGCACCAAGTTGATCCTGAGGACCTGTTCTTGTGATGACATTGCAGACGTCATGAAAATGCACGATTTGGCGGGAGAATGAAAGTTTTAACTTAAATCGATTAATTTCTCAGTGACTAAAGCATCGTTTGCTACCTGACAAGCGCTGGGGGCACTATAAAACACAAAATCTTTCGAATAGAACAAAATTGTGTTTTGTTAGCATGACCTATTTAAGGAACATAGCGTCACCATCTGCGTTTTATAACAAAACAACCTTTACCCATCCCATTACAGCACACATTCTGGCTCCCACACTTTACACCTCGCAATGCCACTTCTGCGAACCTCCCGGCAACCAATGTCACACCTTGCAATGCCGCACAAAGAACCCTACCTATATATACCTCTACCATTACCCTGTCGCTAGAAGCAGCCCTGAACACGGACCCTGACGACCCGTTTCTGCAGGTGCAGGTAGCCTAAGACACCCTTTAGCCGAACAGATCATAGAATAAGGACTGTTCTCGATCGTTCACTGCCTCATAAAGACGTTTATTCCTCCTGCTCCTCCTGGTCATGGAAGTGCTACGAACCAAGAGGAATTCTCCTTGCATACCCTGGGCTTAATAGCAGTTCCTAAAAATTCTGACGAAAACCTCGCAAATTTAATCTCTCGCAGGCGAAAGTTTTGAAATCGGGCAGTTAGGATTCTTACTATGGACCACGGTAGTAGGTGCATGGTCCGAATAGTACTGCCAAGTGCGTTTTAATTCTTAGGCACACGTCTAAGCTCTTGAATTACCGCTTTGAGCTCCATATACCCTTACACGGGAGAAAAATAAAAGCAGGTAACACTAAAAATAAATCCAACTCATGAAATATGTGCCATCATTCAAATTCGAATAAAAACCTTTTGTTAGCCTCCAGTTATTCAGGCGTGATTACAGGTGACAGGTCGGATGTGAGAGAAATCTGGTTTTCCAGGCGCTCTTAGAAAAGTTGGAATTTCTGTTTGGTTGTCTGCTCGGTGACCCGGCCGAAGAAGTACCCCCCGAGATCGTATGATGATGCTTCCTCCGTCAGCGAAATATCTGCCAGCTCGATCCAAGAGCGCTCACATTTGGGGAAGGACCACCCAGGCTTGCACAACTCAGTCGTGGAGAGCATTTGTAGATCGCAACCAGATGTGTGGAAGATGTAGAACAAGAGGTATTTTTTCGTACCGAGCCATGTTCCTTCTCTTAGCCTTTTTTCTCATATATCGTTTACGGAGTAGTCCAACAGGTCATGGTTGACAACGCCTTTTTGCCTACCAGGCAGCTTGACCCGGGTAACTCTAGATACCGGGAAGCATGTTTCCGAACGCTCCGCAGCACAGCGCCCCACGTGACATGTGTGATGTCACTGCGCGCGCTATTCTATTTAACTCCTGCTGAAAGGTGCCTGCCGTTCGGGCTCTGTGGCCGCAAGGCAGAGTTCTGGGTGCTGGCGCTGACGGCCTGGCTTCGAGTCCCAATGGGTATACCATTTTTTGCAAATTGTTTTTCTTTTAAACTCAATTTTACGTGTGGTTTTAATAGTAATGGTGATTTGGTATGTTTTAGGTCGCTTTATGTTCTGGGCGCAGCCTATGACCACATTAATTGAACGTTCTGCATCGCGCGAAGATACATGTCACGGGGGGTGGCTGTACAGCGAAGCGTTCGGAAATACGCTAGCGGGAAAAGGCTTCGATGGGATGTCAGGTCGAGGCCCAGCATTGAGGAGTCATTTATGCGTTCCGTAAGGTAAGGTTGCTGGCCATTTCTGAAGAACTTAAGAACGGCAGGAGGCAAGCCATTCCGAGCAGGTTCGTTGCAATGCCTGGTGGGTAGCAAGTTGCGTCGCCTACATCCATTGTCGAAAGAACCCGCTCGACTGCCATCTCGGCCTCATCCTCCTCCTTCTACTTCTTGCTCTTATTATTTTTCTTGTTCTTCTTCTTCAGTTTGGACCACAGATATCCAAGCACAAGGTAAATGCATCGATAGGATGTACAGTAGAGGTTCAGCGTTGAGAGGTCCCTTGTGTGTGACAGTAAGGCAGGGTCACTACGAATTTATGAAGAACTCAACAACGGCAGGAGTCAAGCCATGCCGAACAGTTACGTTACCATGCCCGGTGGGAAGCTGGTTTCGTCGCCTTCATCAACTGTCTGAAGAACCCGTTCGACTGCCATCTCGGCCACCTCATCTTCTTCTACTCATCGTCCTCGTCTTTTAAAATAGTGGTGCGTACCAATCGAGGAGGATTAGCCACAGCTTGAGAATGGGTTATTTAGGCACAAATGCGTGCTTTAGAATTTTGAATAGAATGATCAGCAGAGAAATGTCCTATTCTGTCCCTAGGGGCGAAGAAAGACATAAAGGAAAGTACACATGAACATAGGAGTCTTCTCGTGGCCGTGATGAATTCATGAAAAATGGAACAACCCGCAGTCCATCCTAACGCCCTTCCGAAGGGAGGAATATTGTACCGGTCCTCTCGCAAAGATTGCATCGTGAATCAGCTTGCCAGCACGATGTTTACATCGGTTCGGGTAAGCGCCTTCATTCCCCCACATCTTGATTGCACTGAAGGTTTGATGCGTGGTGTCAGCACTTCGCTAACTCCTGCGGAGGTGCTTGAGCTATTTTCTGTGGTGGAGGCCATTTCAGTCTACCGGTGTAATCGGGTAGTGAATACAAACAGGGTTCCAACTGAATCTGTCATTGCCACCTTCACGGGACGGTCATGCCCCTCAGAAATTAAATAATGGCCTAGCACAGCGCAAATGACAAGACACGAAAGAAAGAAGCACATGACGAGCGCTGACTCTCGACTGGAGTTGGTTGATCAAGTGTTCTATTTATACAAAAAGCACTCATCACCCTTCGCATGCGCAAGGCCAAAATCCACATAAAAAATAAAAACAAAAATAAAAATAAATAGAAGAAATGAATGTAGATAAAATGGTAACCCATAAAATGCATGAACTAACGGGCACCATTGCTTCTTATCGCCGTAGTCTCTTCTGCAGGAAGCCAATTTCTGCTTTTCCCAGAGCTAACGATGGATTTCTAACGCCCGCGCCCTTCATTTTGATGATGGGAAAGGCTTCTATAATATCTCGGTATTTTTGCCACCGTTGGCGTGATAGTACCTCCCTGTCATGCCGCTACTGGCCGGCAGCCATGCTCCTGGCAGTACGAAGCAAGAAGGGAAGGCCCAGACTTTTTTAACAACGCCATATGCTCTCGGAGCCTGGTGTTGAGGCACCTCCCCATCTGGCCCACGTATGATGCCCCACAGTTGAGGGGAATCTGATACACGACGCCCTCACCGCATCGGACGAACGGCGACTCGTCTTTCATGCCTCAGCCCTTGTGCGCCGCAGCATCCATAGCTGCAGCCTTCCTCTCCACCCCAGCACCTACTCTCGAGATTTTCAAGGGAAACGAAACCCCCCCCCTCCCCCCCATACCTGGTAGCAACATTTTTCAAAGATGTGATATGCGGTGAACATAAGGCAGCACAGCAATCTTCTTAAAGTGAAGCTTGTTACCTCTACCCTCCGAAGGTTCTGTCGCCACCGTTGGTGTCAACAGAAAAGTCGCGCTAACAAAGAAAAGAAGCTACTGGCAGCGACAGGAATCGAACCTGGAACGAATAGGGAAACGCAGAGAGAGCATGTTGTCTCGCCTATTGAGCTACAAGCCCACACCGATGCGGGAGAGACAGACGGTGCACTCACCGTGCACATCGGCAGGTTTACACCCTGCGTTCTCGCTGAATGCCACGCGTAGCGTCACGCGATTTCTCGCTCCCCTGTGCACTCCACCCACGGCGCGTGTAGCGGCCGCGTGTGGGTCTTTTGCATACACCAACGCATGGCATCTCACTTCTCTATCTCTACCGCCGACCTCGTCACCCCCGTCTGCGGCGGCAGAAACGAAAGAGAAGTGCCATCGTCTAACACCGGGTTTGAGCTTACTTTCATTAGATGAAAAACAAGTTTCCACTCATGGGCTTCACCAATATAACTCAGCCAACCACCATTCATGAATAGTGCATTTATTTGACCTTAGAAAATAATATCCTTAAAGCAATAAAGGGTATGGTTAAGTGCATTTCACCTGTCTCTGGTTTCACTCTCTGTAGAACCACGTGCGTGAATTCAAGTGGCGTCGCATGCGTAATCGCTGGGGGTGTCGTTTACAGCTTCGCTTTCCAACCACCTTCGCAGGGTGGGCTGGCGCGCATTTGTTTTTCTCTCTTCAGCAATGGCGTTTTCCCTATGAATCAGTCCCGGGCTTTTCACTACTCTCAGAAGCTTATCAAAAGACGCTCGAGGTACGTTATTACCGCAGACCGCAGCCTGGTCACCTGATCATGGAAGCTCTCATTTGCTTGTGTTATGGCATGGCTTCAGTGTATCAGAAGGTATAACGGAGTACGCAACGCCGTTTTTTTACAATTTCTGAATGGCCAGATGAAAAGCTCAGAATCGGCTTGACAGCCCGCGTCTTGTGCAGCCAACACGCATGTTCCTCCAAGAACCTTAACCTAATGTCCACGAATTGTAATTCATCGTTGCTTGGAAGTTCCACTGTAAACTTCAACCAAAGGCTATTCTCACGGAAAACCTTTCGGAAAAACCACAACGTCCAGGTATGCATTGACTGGGTGCCGGGACACGCGGGTAGACTCGGAAACGAGGTTTCTCACGCGATGACGAGCGCGCAAAATTCTACGTTGCACTCGCTTCCCGAACACCCGGTGCCACCACTGATTGACGTCCACCCGGCCAGCCTCGTTGAACAAGAGAAAAAAATGAAGAAATGCAAACCTGGAAGACATGACTCCCCAAAATGACCACCCTCTTCCACAGGGCTTACCCAGAGGGGCTCAAGTTCTGACCTACAAGGTCCGAACAGGCGCCACCCTTAGCATGGATGTGCTGCAGAAGTGGAGCTCCTACGTTAAAAGGGAGGCACGTAGTGACCCAGCAAGACGCGACGGTTCCGCCACTTTCATCGACACGCCGTACTCCTGCCCGTACTGCAAGGACTCGCAGTAAAGCAGGACATTCGACACCTCCTGTGGGACAGTGGGGGCGTCCGTGAACTCCAAGCCCGACACGCCCAACTGGTGACATCATACGAACAGTGGACAACGCCCTCGAATCCCAATCATGCCAAGGAGAGATTGCTCTCCCTGTGGGAGTTCGCAAAAGAATTAGGCGTATCCCGAAGAATTTAGGGCCTAGAGGAGCCCTACACCCCTTCCAAACACCCCCTCCTTCCTTAGGCCACGGTCCACCCATTTTCTTAATATTGACGCGTACAGCAAATGCGCGTTTGGTGGTGTTTGTGAGCCTTACTAGAAGAAGCTAATAGAAGAAGCGGCGAAAAAGAACGCTCTTGACCGAGAAGCACTCGAGCTCCCAGAGCAAAACACTGATGATGATGCGTCCCGGGTAACACTCGTTGGTCATCGTCGTCGCCTTGGCTGTGATGTCATAAATTAAAAGTTCCTTCAGATGCTTGTGGATACCTGACAGTTCACCTCCCCTCCAAAGGAAGCATCGTCCCGATGCTAAGGCGGAAAGGAGCGGAACTTCATTTGCGACCCGTCGCGTCCTCGCGAAGAATGGTTTCATGCGGACTATGTGGGCGAGCTCGGGCCGACGACGACGGCGCATTGTGGAAATGCTGACCGCCGGAGTAACTGCATACGGGACGTCGCTAAGTTGCTGTAGTACTTTGTAGGGTAGTACTTTGCCGCCCAACTTTCTGGGTTGAGCGGCAATAGATACTGAGGATGTAAAGGTTTAGCTTGTTCTTAGGAGATGGACCAGACCGAGCCACTTACCGGCTTCTTGCCAACCTGGATGGCGGCTCACTGGATCACCTTCTATACCACATCAATTCGCACTGGAGCTCAGGTCCCCTCCCTCCCCAGTGGAAGACGGCTGAAATACGATTCATCCCCAAGCCCAATAAGTCCCCTCATCTTGATAACCTAAGACCAATCTCTCTGACCTCCTGTGTGGGCAAATTAGTGGAAAGAATGATACTGAAGCGCCTCCAACCCTTCCTTGATGAAAAAGGCCTTATACCCGACACCATGTATGGCTTCAGGAAGCATCTCAGCACACAAGATATTCTCCTTCGAATTAAAGACGAAGTCCTTGCTCCCGCGACTCGTTGCTCCCCTCGGGCCATTCTTGCTTTGGACTTAAAAGGAGGATTTGATAATGTTTGGCATTCCTCCATTTTATCCCGCCTCAATCAAACAGGCTGCGGCCACCGTACTTACTTACAGATTGCAGATTTTCTTGCTCATCGGCAAACAATTATTCGTGTAGCTGACGTTAAATCCCAGCCTATTGCTTTGGGGGACCAGGGCACACCTCAAGGTTCAGTTCTTTCTCCACTCCTTTTCAATCTTGCCCCCCTGGATTTGCCCCAGAAACTTGACGCCATCCCTCACATACACGCCCTTTACGCAGACATCACCCTATGGACAGACACAGACTCCATGGGAAACATCGAAGGCTACCTTCAACAGGCTACCAACGTCGTTCACAACTATGCCTCCTCCGTGGGACCTCAATGCTCCCCCCCCCAAAAAAAAATCTGAGCTTGTCATCATCCGTAAACATCCACCTGCTCTACAGAAAGAACCAGTCTGCATCCACCTCGACGGCCATACTATACGGCCCGGCCCCCCTTAAGATTTTAGGCCTCACCATCCAGGCCAGTACACGCAACAATGAAACTTCATGTAAGCTCTCCAAGACTTTTAACCCAGTCTCCCACATGCTTCGACGCGTTTCTAACCGCCGCCGTGGCATGAAGGAAAAAGACATGGTCCGACTTGTCCAGTCTCTCCTTATCTCACGTGTCACGTATGTCGCACCGTACCTTATCCTCACCAAATGTGACACGGACACCATTGACCGGCTTATACGGAAAGCATTTAAACAAGTGCTTACTCTTCCTATGAACACCTCCACGGCCCGTCTTTTACAACTGGGCCTCCACAACACGGTGTCAGAACTTGTTGAAGGCCATTTCCCCAGTCAACGTCTCCGTCTCACCAAACACCCGCGGGCTTAGCCCTCCTGAAAAGTCTTCACGTCCCATGCCAATCCACTGCTTCGCAACCCCTCCCTCATAACTAGAAAAGTGTTATCCGAGTTCGCCCCTTGCCAAAAAATATGCACCCGGACCTACAACCCGGCCGCCGAAAAGCGCGAAGTCGAGCGCATGAGACCATCTATGGAAAGGAAGCGTGCAGATGTCTCTTACACGGACGCTAGCACCTTCCCCAACGGACAGCATCAAGTAGCCGTAGTCACCACCAAGACCACCCTCGTAGCTTCTGCAACAATCGAGACATCGTCAACATCGATCGCCGAAGAGTTCGCCATCGCATTAGCCCTCATTCGTACGAAGAACCCCGTAATATTCACAGATTCTCAAGCAGCCTGCAGAAGCTTTTTAGCCGGAAGAGTGGCCCGCTCAACTTTTAAACTACTGTATCAGCATCAACCCTGCCGGAAAGTCACCCTCATTTGGACTCCTGGCCATCCCTCGGTGACGGGCAATAACTTTGCTCACCAGCAAGCCTGCGCCCTGTCCCTCGACGCTACTGAGGATACCGCACCGTCCGTCCCTCTACTGACTTTTGAAGATATTACTCAATATTAACGGTTCGAACGACAGCACTTCCCTCCTCAACATCCTAAACTCTCAAAAAAGAAGAATCTCTACTTCGCCGACTGCAGAGCAACACCTTCCCTCACCCAGTCCGCGTCCATCGCATGTTTCCAACGCAATTTCCGGCCGAATGCAAGTTCTGCTTACAACCCGGTACTCTTCCCCACATCTTATTAGAGTGCAAGCACAACCCAAACCTCCTCCCTCTTGAATCCCCCTTCCCACCCCTGAGCTGTGGGAGAACCTGGTGACCAGAAGCGATCTGGACGTACAGACACTTTTGGCCTCCAGAGCGAAGGCTGCCCGCTCATCACATGACTTCCTGGAATGAGGAACCACTCCCATTTCACCAGCTCAATAAAATGTTTTCCCCTCACTCACTCATTCAGCTGCTGTTGCCTGATTCGGTCTTGCGACCTTACCCGCCTCTTCCGCGTGCTGCGCGAACTCCTGCGCAGTCATGTCGTCACCCCCACCGTCGTGAGGGAGCATGGAATCTAACATTGTGGTTGCCTCGCGACCGTACAGAAGAGCGAATGGCGTCAAGCGCGTGGTTTCTTGCCTGGCTGTATAGTAGGCAAAAGTCACGTATGGTAGAACGTGGTCCCAACTCTTGTGTTGCTCGTCGACGTACATGCTCAGCATGTCTGCAAGTGTTTTGTTTAACCTTTCGGTCAGTCCGTTTGTCTGCGGATCGTAAGCTGTTGATTTTCGGTGGGAAGTACTGGTGAGGTTCATGACGGCGTGCAACAAATCTGCGTTGAATGCGGTACCCCTGTCTGTAATCACAATTGCCGGAGCGCCATGGCGCAAAACAATCTTTTCGATGAAAAAGTGGGCCACGTCGAGAGCTGTGCAACGCTGGAGGGCTTTCGTTTCAGCGTATCGTGTAAGATAGTCGGTGGCGACAAGTATGCACTTGTTGCCGGCATGAGACGTAGGAAAGGGGCCCAAGAAGTCCATGCCAATTTGTTGAAACGGTGTTTCCGGTATTTGGACAAGTTGAAGTGAACCGGCTGGGCTACCCACCGGTGTTTTACGTCGCTGATAGTCACGGCAGGTACGGATGTATTGCTTCACTGTCGAAGGAAGTTTGGAAGTTTGGGCCAGTAGTAGTCCTGTTTAATTCGGGACATCGTACGTGCATAACCTAGGTGATCAGCGGTTCGGTTGTCGTGGCAGGCCTGTAGTATTTCTTATCTAAGGCTCGCGGGAATAACGAGAAGAAAGTCTCCTCCATTCGGGGCGAAGTTTCGCTTGTAGAGGATGTTGTTTCTCAAAGAAGAAACTGGAGTCCACGTATGAACGTCTTTGGCTTGTGCGTAGTTCGCCCTTCCAGAAAATCTAGAAGTGGCGGCAACTCAACGTCTTCCCTTTGCCGATCGGACAAAGTTGTGGTGTCGATGGCACCTAGAAACGCCGCGTCGTCATCATCTTCCGGTGCAGGGCATTCGACTGGAGCTCGAGACAGGCAGTAGGCGTCAGAATGTTGTTTCCCTGACTTAAAGACGACCATCATATCAAACTCTTTGAAGTCGAAGGCTCCAGCGGGCTAGGCGACCAGTAGGGTTTTTCAAACTGGCCAACCAACAAAGGAAATGGTGGTCGCTAACAACTCGAAATGGCCGACCGTAGAGAGGTACTGCCGGAATTTCAAGACTGCCCACACAACAGCCAGGCATTCCTTCTCTGTAGCTGAATAGTTAGTCTCCGCGCGGGACAGTATTCGACTTGCGTAAGCGAAACCTCCCTCCGCGCCATCTTGCCATTGAATCAGCACTGCTCCAAGGCCAACGTTGCTGGCGTCTCTATGGATTGTGGTGGCTGCATCTTCACCAAAATAGGCGATCACAGGCGGCACTTGTAAGGGACGCCGCAGGTTCTCGAAAGCTGCCTGCTGCTCAGTGGCCCAAACGAAGGCGACGTCATTGCGGGTGAGGCTTGTTAGCGGAGCTTCGACATGGGAAACGTTTGGGATGAAGCGCCGGTAATAGGAGCATAGACCTAAAAATCGCCGTACGGCCTTTTTGTCGGTAGGCGTCGGAAAGTTGGACACAGCGGATCCTTTGTCAGGGTTGGGCTTGAAGCCGGCGTGGCTGACAACGTGGCTCAAGAAACGGAGTTCTTGGTATCCGAAATGACACTTTTCTGCTTTAAGTGTAACACCAGCTTTTCTTACGGCGCGAAGTACACATGATAGTCTTTTCAGGTGTTCTGCAAAGGTTGACGAGAAGATGATAACGTCGTCAAGGTATGCTAGACACGTCTGCCACTTGAGACTGGAGAGAACAGTGTCCATCATTAGTTAAAATATCGCCGGTGCCGAACACAAGCCGAAAGGCAGCACTTTAAATTCATAAAGTGCGTCCGGCGTTATGAAGGCTGTTTTCTCGCGGTCGCGCTCATCCACCTCGATCTGCCAGTACCCGCTCTTTAGATCCATCGACGAAAAAAAGTGAGGGGCATGACGAAGCCTGTCGAGAGAGTCATCTTTCCGGGGCAACGGGTACACGTCCTTCTTTGTCACTTGATTGAGCTTTCTGTAATCAACGCAAAATCACAATGCGCCATCCTTCTTTTTGACCAAAATGACGGGTGATGCCCACGAGCTTCGAGAAGGCTGGATGACAGTCGCGCAACATCTGCTCCACTTGGCTGCGAATTGCGTCCCGTTCCTTCGCGGAGACACAATACGGGTGAGGCCACTGTGAGGCCACTTTGTCAAAACAAAGTGGCCTCACATTATAATCAACAATGATGCGATGTTTTGTAAGCGGAGTTTGACGCACGCCAGATGTCGAAGAGAAACAGTCCTTGAAGGTCGTCAGCAGCGCAAGAAGTGCTTGTTTTTAACTTAGAGGCAAGCCGGAGTTGACATCGATGATGGCATCGGAGCTGGTTTCAGTAGTTTTGGCGCCTTGTAACGCAAAGCAGTCTTTACCATAAGCTATGCCTTCGAAATAGGCTACTGTCGTGCCTTTCGCGACATGTTGGCGTTCATTGCTGAATTTAGTAAGCAGCAATGCTTTACGGCCATCGGTTAAGTGCAACACGCCTCGAGCAATTGCGATGCCATGACAGAATAAAAGTTAATCGATTCGCTCTGCTATGCCGTCAACAGTGCTAAACATGTTGCAGTGAACTGAAACTAGCTTACAGGACCGCGGTGGGATGTTGACGGCCTCGTCGATAACCCGCAACAGCGCTCGGCATGCTGTGAGTTCTGGTAGGCGGTGGCTCGACGAGAATGTAATTAGGCGTTCACCAACGTCGATCACAGCGTTGCGCTCCCTTAAAAAGTCCTTTCCTAAAATAAGGTCCTTGCAGCACTTCGCGAGGACCACAACACTGCCGACCAAATCAGCGTCACCAATGGTGATTCTGGCGGTGCACTTCCCCACTGGCGTCATTAAATGACCTCCAGCAGATCGAATCTGAAGTCCAGACCACGGCATCTTCACTTTTTTTAACCGATCGGCGAGGGACTGACTAATTATAGAGTAGTCTGCACCGGTGTCAATAAGAGAAACCACTTCACGTCCATGTATACAAATGACGAGGTCGGCGCTTCCAGCTTCGGCGAAATACATTCTTGTGCTATCCTTTTCCGTTGGAGACGTCGGAGGCTTTTGAAGGTTTTGCGTTGGTATTCTACGAGCAACCCGGCCTCCAGAGGTTGCTACTTCTAGTTTCCCCGCCTAGGGCTTGGGGATCTACCTCGCAGTACCCTGCCGAAATTCCGACGGTGATGGGAAACGTCGTTCGCTGGGGACGGTGAACGTGGTCGACGGTTCGGCGAAAGGTCTCGTCTCGCAGCAAGGTATTCCTCAATAGCAGGGGGTCTTTGCCCAAAGCTAGGGCGCGGAGCCGTGGGAGCGAATTCGCAAAGCCCAATTCCGCGGTACGGACAGCGACGGTAGGTATGGCGTGCTTCGCCACAGTGAATACATAGCGGCCGGTTGTCATCATTTGTGCGCCAGACGTCGGACTTCCGCACCTGTCGTCCAGCTCAAGTCTCCATTCGAGGCCGAGGATGCGGGCTGGTGTGCACTTCCTGAGGCCAGAAATCGGTCTGGGGCACCCGTTGATGCACTGGAATAGTCGGTACAGGTGGGTGACGACGGAAAACCGACACATAGCTTGGTTGGAGGTGCTGCGGCTGGTACTCCGGAATGGCCAAGACTTGCCAGATCTCCTGACGCACGACGTCGGCAACAGAAGCATGCGAAGGCTGCGAAGAGCCTATCCCGTGCAGCTGTAGTTCCTCCCTAACTATTCATCGCACGTGCTCCCGCAGTTACCTGTCTCTGAATGCAGTCACTGCAGCAGTACCGCTTGGAGAACCATCGGTAACCCGGTCATACTGCCGGCATATGTCCTGCAGGGCACGCTCTATGGCTGTGGCCTCCTTAATGAAATCCTTCACTGTGCGGGGTGGATTTCATACGAGGCCAGCGAACAGTTCTTCCTTCACACCATGCATTAGATGCCGTAGTTTCTTCGGTTTTGACATTTCAGGGTCGGCTCTCCGAAAGAGGCGTGCCTTGTCCTCTGCAAACATAGCCACCGTCTCGTTCGCCTTTTCGATGCGAGACTCCAAAAGGCGCTGAGCGTGGTCACGGCTGTCGGTGCTGGCGAATGACTCCAGCAGTTCCTGGCGAAATTAGTCCCATGTAGATAACCTCGCTTCGCGGTTGTCGAACCACGTCCTTGCACCATGTTCGAGCGGGCAATAGATCTGACGCAGCTTTTGACCAGCGTCCCACTGGTTGAACGATGCGACCAGCTCAAACTGCTCCAGCCAGTCCTCGACGTCCTCAAACGCCTCCCCGTGAAAAATGGCCAGAGTACGTGGCTGTTGGAGAATTACCTGGGGGGTGGGGGGGGGGGTAAGTACTTGCGCCATTACTTGGGGTTCTGGGGCTTGACGTCTATAGGTGCGGTGAAGTCAAGGTAACCGCACTCTGGAGACAGTCCGCGTTGGGGACGACTAGCCGAATGGACAGGTGTGTGAACAGGGCGAGGCCGTTCCGGGCTGGTCGAGGGGGTCCTTTGCATGGGGTAGTCGTACCCAGCAGACTCCACCAGTGTCGCATACAGCAAATGCGCGTTTGGGGGTGTTTGTGAGCTTTACTAGAAGAAGCTAATAGAAGAAGCGGCGGAGAAGAACGCTCTTGACTGAGAAGCACTCGAACTGCCAGAGCAAAACACTGATGATGATGCGTTCCGGGTAGCACTCGTTCGTCGTCGTCGTCGCCTTGGCTGCAATGTCACAAATTAAAACTTCGTTCAGATGCTTGTGGATAAGTGACAATATTTATTCATACATACATACATACATACATACCTACATACACCCGCCGCGGTGGCTGAGTGGCTAAGGCGTTGTGCTGCTGAGCACGAGGTCGCGGGTTCGATTCCCAGCCGCGGCGGCCGCTTTTCTGATGGAGGCGGAAAGCAAAAACGCCCGTGTGTACGAGATTTCGGCGCACGTTAAAGATCCCCAGGTGGTCAAAATTAATCCGGAGCCCTCCACTACGGCGCGCGTCATCGCCTGCATTGCGTCGGCGCGTTAAACCCTACAATCAATCAACATACCTACATACATAACTTCGCGAGGTGAACTCATAAAGGCCGCACATTTATGAACGGCTTAGCTGAAGTGCTCCGCAATGTTTCATTTTGTTACGTTTTTGTTTTTCGTTTTTTCCTATATTTTGTATTTGCTTTATTGTTTCATAACAGCACATTATGTGCAAACACCCGTTTGTGTAATACTCCGGCTGCAGGGCACCGCCACACCAGTTTTCTGAAAGGTTTGGTTTGCCCGCGTTTACGTTTTTGTTTCTTTATGAGTTAGGTAACGTTGTATTATCTCATCTAAAATATCCGTAATTTATGCACAATACAGTGTTCCCTCCTTGAGGCAAATCGCCTGTTTGACCAATCAAGTATTCGACCAAGCAACGTCTGAGATTTTAACGGGCGATTGAGAACAGATTTAGTACATAAACAAACGCGACGCTTCTTTTTTTTTTTTTTCTTTTGTGTCTTCGATTGTCCCCTGGTATGGAGTGCTGTTTGGTCCGGAAGCAACCATCATCCCGGATAACTGATAGGATAAAATGGATGGGTGCACCCATGCTGGGCAAGGTATTTGGGACTCGATTAGCCCTCCCGTACCAAAGAAGGATCTGTCCACCCTGATGTAGGCGTTTGCTCCCACCTTTCATGATTGACGCAGGACGCGAGCGCGTGTAGGTCATAGGGAATGGCCTTCGTTCTAATATATGTAAGGGAATGACAATGCTAAGTCAATGACTCCGTGTCGTGTCCATTGCGTTACTCATTACGCAATTGAACACTTCATGCTGTGCGATGTCACAGTGCAAATGACTTTTTTGAATCAAATTGTAATCAGGTTTTGTCATTCGCAGGATCTGCTCCAGTGACCCACTGCAGCTCGGTTGTACTGCAGCAACCAGGTTAACCTGATAACCTGATAATGTGAATGAGCTGTGTGTGCGACTACGCATTTCTTCGTTAGAATGAAGTCAGAGTTAGGTGTAGGGAATTAGTTTATTACTCGTTAACGTGGTTCATGCAGTTCAAAAACTACGAGCAGTACTGGCAAGTAGTTGATAACAATTTTCTTAGCAAAACTTTTGTGGCAAAGCAAACAAAAGGCTGATGCAGTGATATAAGAGATTAATGTTTCGTACCGTACAGAGGTAAGCTCAATCGTTGTATTACCAAATGCAGTCGGTCCCGTTCGAACCGGGTTCTTCGGCTAGCGCCATGACATACCGCGTGCACCGTTTCCACTTTTCGACGTTCCGTGCGCGTCATAACCTCCTCACATGCAGGCAGGGGAACATCATCAGAAAGCCGCAGAGACAGCCTTTCGCCAATTTGTGTTGCCTGTAGTTCGCTTGCCCATTGAGCGTATAAGCTCACATCAATATTTTGGAACTTTTTCAAAAACAACAAAACATTCATATTTCACAAAGAAATATGGATCACACCACACATTCATATACAATTCAATCATTCGATCTTGCCACCATCATTCGACAGCTTCGAAAACCATTCGGCACAATCAAAAATCCATATCAACACCGGCTCCCATAACAACTCCAATGACAGGGAAGTCTACAAGTAGATGAACCATGAGACAATGTACATCTTTGTTTTGTTTGAAAGAACAAGTCTTTCATAACTGGCTCAACCTCATTGTGGCACCAAAGTACGTTGTTTTAGCGAAAGATCATTGATCACAAAGAAATCTCAAATCCCAGATAAATATCACTAATAAAAACAAACACAAATTTCCTGCAAGACAAAGAACAGACTAATAAGTACGGTTCTGGGGTTGCCAGTATCGGACTCACTGCGGACTGCCCGAGATGCAAGCCGGCATACCCTTCGTTTTAGATGCGACGCATCTCTTTAACTCGCCTTGTCCCTCCGGCGTCTTCCGTCGTCCGTAGTCCACATCCCTCCCCCATTCTCCTCGCCGTGCCAGCTGTGCGCTAACGCCGCACTCACCGCAGCGCCATCTGCGTGTTAGCGCTCGCTCCCGTCGCCGTGCCAGCTGTGCGTCAGCGCGCGTTAGCGCTCGGTTAAACATCGAACACATGCGCATGCGCTGCTCTCTCTCATTCCCCTCACCGTTAACAAGCGGTACATATAAACGCGGTAACTGCGCCACTCCGCTCTGTCGTTCCGCCGCTCCGATGACATCCGATGACCACCGATGATTTGAATGGAGACTAACAGGCCTGCTATCGCGATGGTCGGCGCAACCATACGTAATATAATGGAAAACAAATTGACACGCAATATGGAAACAAAATAACGGAAACGCAACGGAAACCCCACGATGCGTCGCATCTACCCATGGTTCCCCTCGCGGGAAGATGGTGTAAATTTCTTTTTCACCTTAGTTCCTCTGGCGAGGAGAGCTCCTGGACTACCCGTGGACTATACGCAGTGCGTACTAGACTGGTAATAACAGAGCCTTAATCTATTAACTCCCTGGTAACAATTTTACTTAAGAAATGGAGGTTATTTGTGATAACTATACGCGTGGGGTATAAGTCGCTCCGTCGTGGAGTGCTGCGGATTAAGTTCGACCACGTGAGAATCTTTAAAGCGACCCTCCAATACTTTATTAAAATTTTACTTGAAATCAGGAATGCTTTCAGAACGCACTAAAACGCGCGCCCGGTACATAAAATAGGAGTCATAAAGTAGTACCCCAGCCAATGCCAACTCAGACCTATTTCCTCCGAAAAAAAGAAAAAGAAAATGAGAGCACAAATATGCGTAAATATGTATTTTTATGCAATTTAAGCTAGGAAATGTTCATTAGTTATTCCAGTGCCAACTTGTCCAACTTTTCGCTCTACCCAAGCCAAATATTACTGCTCAGCGCCCATCAGATAAGTCAGAAACTTGCTCCAAACATTTTCTTTCTTTCTCAGCCTGGATATTCTTTTCGCATTCGAGATACGGCAGCAGAGCTATAGCACGGCTTTCGGCCGAAATCACGCAGTACTGTTCAGTGCAGGTGATGTCTTTAGTTTTCACAGTGTTGCCATGGCATGAAGGAAAGAGTGAAAGCGTTTATCAGCAGTGTTTCAGGGTCCCTTTAACATGAGCCGAAACCGGGTGTCTTTGTTTTTCGCCTCCATCACCATAACGACCGCCGAAACCGTGTTCTAATTGACGTTCTTGGGCTCAGCAGCACAACGCCATGCAGGATTGAAGCGGCGGGATGATACCGAACCAGAGGCACCAATGCAAAGCTTTTATCCGGGACACTCGTATTCCGACGCCTCGCGTTACTTCTTAGCATACTTGTTGCGTGCTGCAGCGTTGGACACGAAGACAACTTACGACCAGTCTGTCTCTCGCTCAATTGCTTAAATCCATTTCAACACAACAGATGGCGCCACCGCCTCAGTAAATGTGCAATTGCTCCTCCCACCGGCGCTTATCCGGAACCAAGTAGGCGCGCGCCGTGTGGCAAGACAGAGACTCACAATCTTTAAATACACGCATAGAGTGCACGCTTCGCCCCTCCCCAGGTTTCACCTTAGTGGAGACGGCCCGGGATTTTTTTTTCTCAAATCGCTTGCTGGATCTCGTCATTCGCCTGTCCCGCTGGTTTGTAGTTCTGGAGCGTCGGGGTGAAGCCAACATGCGGCGATTTTTTGCCTGCTGAGTAGTCACTCTATCAAGTGCTTCCTTCCTTGACTAGCTACCGAAGTTTTTCATCAAAATAGGCAGGATCGTAATTGTGTTGTAGTACCTTTAAAAAGGGCTCGTGGTGAATTCCCAAGTCGCACGCAGGGGTACCATTTCTCTAGCCAGCAAACTAGTTGCGTCAACTCTAGGCTTCAGCCATTTATAAAAAAATAAACGTATCAATATTGTCAAGTAGCACCAATAACCAGGCTTAAAATGTCATCAGAAGGCTGCCGACATTTTGAGCATAGACGGTGCGACACCAGCGCCTTTTCCCCCCCGCCCCCTCCTTAGGTTTCGTTACTTAAAGTAGGAGTTAAAGCCCACAACCCAACGTATAGACACAGGCAAAACATGTTTCTTTATGTATATAACTTGTTGCCCGAAGACAGAGGAGGGAGCTGCTACACAGCGCCACATATCGTAACATCGAAAATAATAGTTGAAGGTAGGCACAGTTAGAGGGCAATGTTGTGCCCGCTATTAGCTACTATCGCTAGAACCAGCTTTCCGCCAACTTCGCCTTTAGCCACCTTGTCAGCTGCTCACTTCCATTTATTAGTTCTGACGCCCAACAGCCTGGGCTACGTGGAGGTAATGGTAATAATGCCATGGCAATATTTCTGCGCAAATGCCAGGGACGAACACAATACCAGGGTAACGGATGTAGGAGAGCCGAACTACGGGCATATTAGCATGCATACCGATGTTTCTACCCCTCCTGACGAAGAAAACCTAGCTGTCTTAAAAGGGGTCAGTCGCCTCAACTATCGAACTCAGGATATCTTCATTCGAACAGACATCCCAGAAGGCCGCCGTCTATTTCGCAGCAATAAGCTGCCCAGACATGATCGTAGCCTCCTGCAACGTCACTTTTACACCCGTTACTCCAAATACGTTGCCGTACATACAGGGTAACACATGCTTTGTAATGACGTTGCATACCACGAAAGAATCAAGGAATAAAGAAAAACATTTCAGCTCCGAGCACAACCCACAGGAAGGTACAACCACCTTAGATTCCCCCCGAAAATAACGACGCGTCAACGCTGCCACTTTCATGGCACCGCCCTCTGCCCCCTTACGAGAGGGTAGCGTCATCCAGCGTAGACTGCGAACGCCTTTCACCCTCTTCCGCCTCTTTCGTCCCCGCGCCCCATTCGCATACCAATCGTGTATACAAAGTTGTATGTCTTTCCCCTACGCCGATACTATACACTTGTTAGGGTCACGCTGTTAGTCTTGGAAATACAACTACGAAATTATTCCGCTGCAAACTTTGACTCTCTCTTTCTATGCTGGTACTCACACATTGCCCTGAATCCAACTACGTACGCACTGATCTAAAAAAGGCGACGTTACTCTTACAAGTAGCCTCGTCATTGTAATGTACACTCTAAAAATTGCTGCAGGTGTCTTTGCCCCGAACCCTTTAAAACGACAAATCACCCTGACCAAATGAGGTAACTTATGGCAACTTTATTGAACGCATGAGGGTAACAATGCAACCAATATTTGTAGCGATAGCCAAAGGCTAGCGTTTGCGAATATGGCGAATGTCAATGTCCCACACGCGAACTGAATAAAAAAAAAAAAGGCGCAACTTGCAAGGCAGAAAAAACAACAGAGTTGGCGGCCGGCTCCTCTCCCTTCATAGATACCTGGCTGTTGCAAATCACATGGATTTCCGAACTTGCTGCTGAAAGTTCTTCATTACTGGCAGGCCCTGATCGTTTTGTCCGCAGGCTTTCATCCCTCCCAAAGTGGACCGCGTTAGCCCGCGCTACCGGCGGCAACCGGCTTCGCGAACTCGGCGTCTGTAGCGCGAGCTGTCCTGTGCTCCCCACTTCAGGCGCGTACGCACGGGAACGGCTTCCTTTGTTTGTTTTTGCGAGCTCCTCATGTGGCGCAAGCCCGCCCAAGCCTGGACGACGCCGGGCGCTCCCCACGAGGCGCGCGCTCACGTGCGCTCGGTATTTTTTCTTGTTTTTTTTTTCCAAAGCTTTTTGCGAACGCCACCGGACCAAGCTCAAGCTTAAACAGCTCTGCTGCTAAAGCAGAGTTTGTGCAGGGACAACAGCTATCACCATCCGCAAAATTCGCCGGTTGCTCTCGCTGATTGCTGGTTCTGAGGAGTTGCCGTGAAGCCCACCTGCGTTGATTTCTTAGTGTATCTCGTGCAACCCTGGAATTTTCAGCCTATTTTATACCTTTCGCATGAGATGGGGAGCACACCGCGTTAGATCTGAAATATCATCCACGACAACATATCCAAGAAATATGCTTGCTTTCGTCAGCGCAAGCAACACCCGTCGAGGGAACGGGAGCACACGACACCGGTCGCCGACCGACGGCAGTCGTTTGGCTAGAGAACAGCATCCTTGAGACAGCGCGCTCCTAGCTGCACACCGCGTTGCCCACGTGCCCTGGCCGCGATCCAGGGGGACATGTTGCCAGATGACTTAAACAGATGGAGCCACTGTGCTTTCGACGGTTACCGGACGTTTTCATTTACATACAGGAAAATCTTTCACTGTTGCAGCAGCTGAAGGTGCACCAAGGCCACGCCGCTATTCATAGATTCCAAATGATAAATAAACCTAAGCACGCTTGCCTTGGTATGTCGCGAAGTGGCGTTACCTTCGCCCGTTGGCTGTGCGTATTCTATGCTGACTTGAACTTCGCTGCAGCCCCCTAAAAGATGAAAATGTAAACTTGGGATTTTGCTCGTGTGGGTGTCAGTGTGCTTTCTAGAATGCGTTAATGACCTCGGCGTAGACGGTGGCCGATTTGGTTTCAGGTGTTTTGACTTTCACGTGAATTGTAAACCCGTGCGCAGGAATGTAGATAGCGCTGAAGAGGTGGGGGGCAGCTTTCTTTTGGTATTCAAACTAAAAAAAGCACCGTTATTCAACCGCGGTGCTTGTTGAATCAGCTATATGTAGATGTCGTGAACACTACACTTTATCTTCAAAGGATACGGGGATTGAATTAAAAGGTTAAATTGAAATAAATTTAGTGTTCAAGCATAAAAAAAGATACACAATGAAAACGTATTGCCGTAGGACGTCCCGAAGTCAGCGACTTTCAGGGGACCTTCTGTATCTACTAGGTGAGGGAACAATGCAATAAACACTCCAGCGTTTACACTAGTACAGAACGAGTGAATACAATAGACATATAGAAATATGAATATTAATTTATTTATTAGAAATAATTAAATAATGCAGGCCTACATGTGGCGTTGGCTTGGAGTGGGATCAGGAATCACTGACAACATAATGACCAAACAAAATTATCCTCTTACGCGCCGCAGGTAACCCAGTGAGACATGGTTACCGCAGTGGAAGGCTGCAGCATAATTCAGACGGCCTGAGGATCTTTCATGCACGTGGAATCACCGCTACACGGGAGTTTCTTGTCCACTTTTTTCAGAAAAATGACCGCGGTGGTCGAAACCCGCGATCTCGCGCTAAATACCGCAATGCCTTAGCCACTGATCCAAAGCGGCGAGTAATACAGAAAACGTTTACCATGTTCTTCATCTTCTCTGGAATGTGGGGAAAGCTTTTATGTACGAAAAAAAAACATTCACTTGGCGAGCTTTTGAAAATGAGTTGTCGCCACAGAAATCACCTAACCCCGAAGAGCAATGTGTGACCAACGAACCAACTATGAGTTGAAGTGCCGGAAACTGTTTAAAATATTACGGCAGCGCCTGGGAAAGCGAACAACTGTTTAAGCATAAGAGCCATTTATTTCGAATTACCCTTGGACGTAGATTTTGTCAAAAAATGATGATGATGATGATAATGATGATTGCTATTGGTTTCCCCTTTGTAGCGGGGTGATGAGGTGTTATCTTACCAAAAAAGACTAATATACCTATGTTTTATACTCTCGGTTTAATACTAGCGCTGCTTAGGGCAGGCACAAAAAACCTATTAGGCACAAAATAGTTTTTTTTCCTATTACAGGTGGTAACTGTCCTAGGAAATATTCCCCTCTCTGCTTTTCGTCCCCCAGCATTCTAATCTTCTTTTCGTCGCCTCGACAGTCTTGAAGTTAACTTCCTCTGTGCTACCCTTAATTCCTAGGGCTTCTGTAAGCCGAACATTTCCCTCATGTAGATTTGGATGGATACCCTCGCATTCTAACACTATGTGCCGCATAGTTTCTGTTTCTTTTCCGCAGACCACGCAGACCCCATTATTTTGCGAATATGTCCCCACAAAGTTCTTAGTTCGCAAAGCAACCTGCTCTAGCCTCAAAAAGCAAAGCACTGCTATGGAAAAAAAAAACTCGCAAAAAGTTCAGCTTTTTAAAACAGCGTGCAAACACTGGTTATGACCCGCTCATGAGACGTGACCAGTATGGTCCATTCTGCGCGCTACATTTTAAATGACGGTGACGGTAGAAGAAAATCGCATGATGCTATTGTTACAATAAATTCAGGTATTTGTACTCGCAACCATGATACACACTCACCTTTTCACTCCTGCCCTGACTACGTTTTGAAATTCAAAAAATCGCGCAAGAGCAGATAGCCCGATCAGGAACAATGTATCCGTTACGAATAAATCAATTCACGTTTAGTTCAAACCGCAACAGTCTTCAATAGTCAAAGACAAACAAGTAAGCATTGTTCCAGCCCTCGTTTGTTGGTGTTATAAAAATGCACGATGCAGCATCATGGCGTCCTATGGTTAGACGTCTGCAACCTTGCGTTAGCACTAATTCCGGTCACGTACGCTGCCGCTCATGCACCGTTAGCAGCTAGCACGTGTGCAGCGGCGTTCGAATTGGAACACCCTACCTAAACGCGCAAAAATCACGCTATGTTCTCGTCTAGAACATACGCCGACGCAGCTCACCAGGGGGCGAAGCGGCGTCTTGTCTCGCCAGCGACCCAGTACTGCAGTGCAGACACGGTCCTGCCCCGGCCCCCCTCAGGGTTGCCAAAATCAGCCCAGGACACTGGCCCACCGGTTGGGGAACCAATGGTAGTAGCGGCGTCCAGCACCGCTGCTGTAAGAGTGTCTGCACTCACCAGTCGTGTTCCCCTTGCCCCTGAAGGCATGGTGGGCAAGGATGTGGCAGTCGCTGGCTCTTCTGCAAACGCTGCGCTGCCGCAGCCTCCTGTGGCACGCACATCCAGTACTCGTAGCGGTGCACGGTTGAAGGAGCCTAGCCCGTCAGCCACTCCTTTGCCATCAGAAGAATTGATGGAGGTGGCGCCGGCCCCACCGTCTTCACAAACGTACAAACAAAGGCGCGAATCCCTTGAGCGCCAGAAAAAGCCACCTCTAAGAATTCTACCACCCAAAAACAAATGATACTATAGAAACAGTACACACTAACTTTCCTCTTCTAGTAAATACAATATGAAAGAAAACCTAATTCACAAGAATTTTAGGGGCCCAATTAAAAATCTTGATGACATATATTAAACCCTTACAGAGTAGCAGCCAAGCATATTATATCTTCAAGAAACGCATCTGAACCGCCAACAAAGAAACTTTCATTGACAATACACTATCTTTCGAAAAGACCGAGCCGGCTGCACTAATTCGTCGGTTGGTGTAGCGTTAGTTGTTAAAAGTCAGTGGCCTGCCAAAAACTAAACCTGCAAACTAAACGTGATGATGTCAGGGTTCGGTGTTAATGAACAACGAGTCGACGCACGCGTGACAAGCAAAGAACGGGAGGCAATACGGGTCCCGAAAGAAACTAGACACCTTTATGAAAAGGCTCAAGAAACTGAATACGTGGAGAACACACCAAAGGAGGCGACACTAAACACACGCACTACAAAAAGCAAAGCTAAATTGAATCGTTCTGGTAGAAACAACAATAGTTCTATGACCTGCTAAATGTCCCTAATAAGACAAAGAACTAGCTCAAAGTTCTTCAGGTGCGTCGTCAGGCGCATCCCTGTTAGACAGGTAGCCTTCCCCGACGCCTTCGCATTCTGGGTGCCTGGTGGCCGTAGAGTACCGGTCATGTCTGCCGATGCCATCATGAGTATGGCATCGGCAGAGTCCTCTTCCGATAAAGAGAACCCCTGCAAGTTTGTTTGGCAAAAGGCGCTGGTGTACCGTCGGTACACCTTACCATCTGTCCGCTTCATTCAGCAACTTGTTATTCCGCATCCTTTCTAAGACGCGGTCATGAGGAAGGCTCATGAAGCAGTTCCAGATCATCATCGATTTTTCAAAAACAACTAAAAGAATCCTCCGGAAGTTTTATTGCCCAAACATTTGCGCCGACCTCCGAAGATTTCTTAGGACCTGTCATCTATGCAAGACGGCAAATCTGAAAACCGAGGTTGGCATTTCTCTTTCGAGAAAGATGCCTACTGTTGGCCTGTGCGTAACGGAAAGTCTGCTTTCAAGCAAAACGACAAGCCCATAGCGCACCTACAGGCCACGCCGAACAGAAGCATCTGTGCTCTGAGGTCAACCTTTTCAACCTTGCTTTGGCGTCTCTGCAGTGAGGTGTTGTGGTGTCCAGACGATGCTTACGGCCGGTTCGCAAAATCTGTTGTCTGTGCAAACAGTGTTTTTGTTTTCTTTTCCTGCCCCACCTTTCGGCCACCGGTGTCTTCTGAAAGTGTGTGCGTGGCTTCACCCCAAAACACTTCCTAAAACCGGGGGTAATGTGATGAGCTCAAGGGGGAGAAAATAAGGCGCAGAAAAGAAAACAGCGGAAGGAGAGGAGGCCAATCACCCGCTAATGGGTATGTGCCTCGCGAAACAAAGAGAGCCTTGGAGAAGAGGAGGAGGAAGAGGGGGCGACCGGGCTCTTGGGCAGATGAACGTTCGGGTGCACCTGCATAGAGCAGCGACTACACCCATCGACGGCGACATGCGACCGTGCCAGTACATCGCCAGGCACCTCCTGGTCACCAACCGGATCCGCTACTGCACCGGGCTACAGTGCCGGGGTCCATCTCCTGCCGTTCTTGCTGCGCCTGGTGGCTTCGCCTTCCGTTCCGGTCAGCGTGGGACGATCGAGCCACTCGCGACAGAGTCACAACGGACTACAAAGTGAGACTGTACTGGGTTTCTTCCCGTTTGTGCTCCTTCTCACGAATCGCCATCGAACTGCGACAGGGAAGGACTTCGTCACGCTGACCTCTCCCTTTGTGTTTCATTCTTTTATTTATCAATTTTGTTCTTTTTTACACCCCGTTCTGAATATCCCCGTGTTCCCGCTCTGTGCAATATATTGCATCTATGCTTCACCTTCGTATTGCGACTCTGTCGTCATTGATATTGCGTGCCAATCTCGTGGTTCACACCACCGAACCCTGAGATCATCACAGTAACCTAGAAGCTGTAGTAATGAGGACCATTATTTTTGGCAGGCTAACAACTATATGCTCAATATACATTGCCCCTGAATATCAGCTAACAACAGAGTTTGAAAGTTTAATAGATCAACTTGTGGCACCGTTCTTATTGGTAGGGTATTTGAATGCTACCCACCCGCTGTGGGGTTCAGCACGGGCCGATCCTAGAGGGCGACTCCTAGAAAGACTCTTGTCCTGTGGCGCTTGTTTGTTTAATAAGAAACAAGCAACTTTTTTCAGCGCAACACACAATACATTTTCTTCTATTGACCTAGGTCTGGGTTCCGCCACTTTATTTCCTCTAGTTGAATGGAGTGTTGCTCCAAATCTATATTTCAGTGATCACTTCCCTGTCATACTTAAGTTGGCTCACAACCCTGCAATTTCAACCATCCCAACAAGGTTTAAAGAAGAGGGAGCAAACTGGAAGAAGTTAAAGAATGATCTGAGCTTTATTACACATTTATACAGCGTCTAGAATCACTGACATTATTACTGCGCATATTATCGATGCCGCACCTTCCTCGATTCCTCGGGCTCCAATAAACACAAAAAATAGGCCAAGGCCATGGTGGAACGATGAGTGTAGGACTGCACGCAAAGAACCAAATAAAGTATGGGCAACCTTCAGAAGATATCCAACAGTTGAAAATCTCCTAGCATTTAAACGAGCAAAAGAAAAACATAGACGCATTCGACGTGCTGCGAAAACAGAGAGCTGGAAAATGTTCCTGACCTCTAAACATTCCTTCACTGACACGTAGAATGTATGGAAGAGAATAAGAGCCCTTCAGGGTCAGAACGCGAACACTTTCCCACTTAGTAGTACAACAGGTGGCATACTAGAGGATCAGGCCAACGCCCTCGGCCAGCACTTTGAACACATCTCCAGCTCTGCACACTATTCAACAGAATTCTTTCATCATCAAAAGATTCTTGAATGTAAACCTCTTCACAACAAGAAAACATCACGCGACGGTTATAAATCTCCAGTAACAAAAGAAGAATTTACCATTTCTCTTGCATCATGTAGGAAAACAGCTCCAGGGGCAGACAACATAACATACGATATGATAAAACATTTACACCGAGACATGCTTGAAGCAGTTCTTTACCTTTTTAACTTGATATGACAAACAGGACGACTGCCAATATCTTAGAAAGAGGCAATAGTTATTCATGTGCTGAAGCAAGAGAGAGACCCAGGTCTACCTAGCAGCTACAGGCCAATAGCCCTTACAAGCTGCTTGTGTAAATTGTTAGAAAACATGATAAACCAGCGTTTACTGTATTTCTTGGAGTTTTAGGGTATACTGGATAATCACCAATCAGGTTTTCGAGTACGTCGTTCCACAAACGACAACCTTGTGGCGTTTGAATGTTATGTGCGAGATGGTTTTGTTCACAAACAATCTTGCATGTCGGTATTTTTTACTTAGACAAGGCGTACGATACCACGTGGCGCCACGGAATTTTACCACATTAAGACTCGCTTGGAATCTGCGGAAACATGTTAAATTTCATTACAAGCTACTTAACCCACCGTATTCTCAGGGTTCATGTAGGTTCCTCGCTGTCGCAAACTTTTACCCAAGAAAATGGTGTTCCTTAGGGGGGTGTCTTGAGTTGCACCTTTTTTATTGTAAAAATGAATTCCCTGAAAAATATCTTGCCACGCTCTTTATTCTATTCCGTTTATGTGGATGTCATCCAGATAAATTTTAAATCATGTAACGTAGAAGTTTGTGAAACACAGGTACAAACAGGAGTTCACAGGCTGTCGAAATGGGCGACCGAAAATGGTTCTCCGTTCAACGCAGACAAATGCTCCTGCGTTTTGTTTTCTAGGCAACGAGGCATCATAGTGGAGCCGTGCATTACGCTCAATGGAAACCAAATCCCAGTGAACCATAGACAGACGTTTTTTTGTATTTTGCTCGACAAAAAGCTCACATTCATGCCACACATTCAGCAACTCAAAATGAAGTGCATGCAGCCCTTAAACGTACTTTATCATACTTTATCACCAAGTTTTATCCCACCAGTCCTACGGCACCGACGAGACATGCTTACTCAAAATATTGCGTAGCCTAATTATCTCTAAAATTGACTATGGGAGCATTGTGTATCAATCGGCGTCAAAAACAGTCCTCAAGGTCAATGCTGCTCACCACCTAAGACTACCGCTAGCTATTGGCGGTGAGCTAGACCACAGGCGGCGCTGCGGAGTGCGCCTCCGTGACGTCGGCTTAGGGATTCTCGCATTTGTCGTCTGCTTCACTCAGGC
The DNA here is from genome assembly GCF_048455015.1 of Haemaphysalis longicornis. Taxonomy (NCBI): domain Eukaryota; kingdom Metazoa; phylum Arthropoda; class Arachnida; order Ixodida; family Ixodidae; genus Haemaphysalis; species Haemaphysalis longicornis. The sequence goes on along the minus strand of NW_027526203.1, from coordinate 298,072,032 downwards.
TCGCTCTCCCTGATATTTTTTTTTTGCGCTCGGTTAATGTCTGATGCTTGTCCGCGCCAGATTTTGCGTGGGCGTGACTTTTTATCATAATAATAGACTTACAATAGCATACACTAGCTCAAGGTGTGATTTAAAGTATAGTTTTGTGTACACCGCTGCGGAAGAAACATTGCCGGCGTCGCCCCATTCATTGCGAAGCCGGTCCTGTGCGGAGCGCGAAGAGTCGGAGCTAGGCGTCAGCTTCTGTATATAGCAGTCTTTCGAACAAAGGGAACAGCCAGCTACTTATAACCGACAACAGCGAAAATGCAAGACCAAAACAAATTCCAGGCACTCGGGGCTGTCGGCTTTGGCAGAAGGCATCGCGATCCCTGGTAATCGTATGCAAGGTAAAACAGTTTTTGCAACCTTGCCGAACGCTCGAACGTATTGAATCACATCACTTTACGTTGTCATGGCATGAAAGTATGCCGACATTCACTATGGGCCGCAAAAACTGTAGGTTAAATTCCAAATAACCTAACCTACTGTATGTATAGGCGCGTGCTGGTTTTATACCAGGCTTCTTAGCAGTATGGAAGTTTATTGGGCAAAACGAGTCACGTCTACGGCGAAAATACCGTGACACTATGTTCGTGCAGACCTGGGGAGATATTTTGGTAGATTCCCCACGGCCATATTTTCCCAATATTCAGATATGCGTTATAGTAAAACAGCGCTCAGGAGGAGGAGGAGGAGGAGAAAACTTTATTTAACAGTAAAATCGAGCTGATTAGTGGGCCGGGTCCTCAGTGCAGGCCCGGCCCAGTAATAAGAGTAATTTTCTTCAATTCATAGAACGCCATCCCGAACAGACCAGGATTTGCTCTTTACGCCTGGATCCGAAGGGTTGGAAACAGTAAAGAGCTGCTTAGAAATATTCGTGGGTTTCGATTCCTGTTATACTGGAAACCGGCACGTATACTATTTATTTCGTTAGTTACCGAGTATATCAAACCTTAAACACCGTAATCATGTCATAACCGTTCAAATTGAGAGTCAGTTCGTTATGATAACGATGGTTTCGATACAAATTCAGAGCACAAAAGCCGCCTTCGAGTACTCGGACTACGTTGTCTGAGGCGCGATCGCGGGGGCGTAGCACAAACCTTCTCATCGCATTTGCATGTGAATAAAGAGCGCACGCTGAGCATAAGCCCTTTCTTGGTCACAGCCATAAAAGCCACTTTGTGAAGAAAGGAATGTATGCCTTACTGCCCGAAGAAAATATCCACACTATCTTTGAGAGCCTCCCAAACATCCCCGAACCTCCTAGGAAGATGTTTGGGACGGTGCAAAGAAATTAATGCAACAGAAAAAAAAAACATTTATCTGATACAAGTCAACAACAACAAAAGAAATAGAAGACAGCCGCTTTAAACTTGTGTAGGATACAGCTTGAAATTATTCAGAGGTGTCAGAAGCTGGCAAAAATAACTGAATCACTGAAAATGCGGTTTTCATGCACGAATTCATGAAAGCGGGCGATTTCTAGCACAGGCACTGCTGCACTCACAAGCTGAGTGTAGCAGACGACAGCGGCGCGAATCCCTAAGCTGACGTCGAAGCCAGGGGGCGCCACTCAAACATCTCACCGCCAATAGGTGCTTTCCGTACGAGTCTCGTTTTAAGTCAATGTGGAGTCTGACATGTGGTCCCTAGAACACCAGCGTAAATTCATTGCGCTCTTGTATGCCGTTAAAGTTGCTTCGCTACCTCAGCATCCCTGTAACAGACTAATGAGCGATCACACTAAACAATTTCATAACGACCATAATTGTTTCACCGATCTCCCTCTGATGAGGGCTCTCTTCGTATTCACTGAAAGCTGAACTGCATTTCCATTCACTACTTATAGTCCTTAGCAGTATGGCCCTCTACACCAACATGTTGATTTTAATGAAATGGCCCTCTACATCAATATTTAACCATTTTCTCTAAAGAAGTATACCCCCAAAGAAATATCCAAAACCCTGGTATTTTGCGCTCTTTGGCCAAGTTGCCCGTGCGCCAATAAACAACACATACAACAACAACCAATAAGCTGTTTTGAGCAAGCGGGCCCAGGCAGAAAAATGGTGTGCTTTGTTCGGTGCATACTTAGAAGTGAGTGATGAGTTTCCAACCAATGGGGAAGTTTATAGTGGTACGTGTTAGATTACTTTTGTATATTTTGTATTTCTCCAGTGAGTTACGTTAGTTTCATCTACGTGCATTATCAAGTCGGCAGAGCCAAGCCTTGCTGTAATATTGTTATTGTAGATAAGAAATAAAATCGAGCCTAAAACAGAGCTGTGTACGACACCATACTGCCTTTTCATTTTAGGGGATAATATATTATTAATAGGGATGTACTTATGTCTATTTGATAGATAATTTTTAATAACAATCAGCGCTAATTATTGTATGCCAAATACCATAATTAGCATACAATTGTATGCTTAATGAGCATACATTTGAATGCTCATTCACATTTTTTTAGTGAAAATGTGAATGAGCATGGTATCGAAAGCTTATCTCAAATCCAGGAACAAATCAAGTCCAGTAATTTGCTTTCAATCTTCCTGACAATTTTTTTTTGTATACATAAGTGTTATTTTGGTGGATTTATGTGCCTGAAATGCATATTTTCCCGGAGTTCATTTCTGAAGTTTTTGAAAAAAAAAAAAAAAAAAGAAACACGTGAGCGGATAATACGTGCACTTCTCTTTGAGAATATTGTAAGGACCCACATTAGCAATGGGTAATTGTAAATTTACACCTGCTGATCAGTGCGACGAATTAAGCCAATTCAACGCGTAGTTTGTAAGGGAGTGATTGAGGGAGGGAGAGAGGGAGGGAGAGAGGGAGGGAGGGAGGTTGGGAGGGAGGGAGGGAGAGAGGGAGGGAGGGAGGTTGGGAGGGAGGGAGGGAAAGAGAGAGGGTGGTGGGAGGTAGGGATATTAATGAAGTGAAGCGAAGCAAGGTGAAGTATCAAGAATAAGAGTTATAGAGAGTAGTACTGAGCCCAGCCATCCTGAAAACACCCGAGGCGGCGGGAATGGAAAGTAACGAAAAACTTCTATTTAAAAAAAAAAGCTGCAAGGTGAATCGTAAAACGCAGCTTACCATCTAATACTGATTTAAGGACATTGTTACTGCAATCATTTTAGTAGAAGTAGTAGCCGTTCGCTTGCGCTTTCTAACCATCGGTCATTTTAAAATTGATTTGAATATTGTGCAAGAGGCGTGCACGGAGATAAACACTGTAAATAACTAATTGATAGAGGTTCGCTTTTTGATTGAGGGTGGTTTTCACCTCCTTTGGGAAACCGGAGCCCGAAGTTGACTGCTTTACTGTGTCACTAATTGCCCAGTTTCGCTCCGAAATCAGCAACATAACGCACGAGTAATTTTTAATACCGACCACACCCTGGCACTAACATTTGTTCTTTCCACATGTGAAGGATCTGCAAGGACGCACACTTATCTCTCACGCAGCTAATGAGCCCGCACGCATGCCAAACCTTGCACATCATGTCGTGAGGGGGTACACCGTGGTGACGCACGCCCGGCGAGATGTGCAGGTACAATGCTGCGTGACTGGTCGCCCGTGTCAACTCGGAAGTCCAAGGAGGTAGGACAGCGGCACGGAGAAGCAATAAGCGCACTTCAAGGACCCCAGAGGGGAAATGAAAGGGAAAGCATGCGGCGGGGTTTTCGCTGTCGGCGCAAATCGTCAGCGCGTTATCATGCATGAAAAGCTCCCCTCACTCACGCTGCTCTGGTGAAATATGCATCGCCGTGTCGCATTTGTTCTCTCGGGAGCAAACCTCGATAACCCTGCCCTTTGCGTCAACTCCGCTCGTCAGAGGTGCGAAATATTAGGCACAAAAGCCTTTCGAGTGAGGAACGCTTCAGATTCGCTGGAAAGCAAGGCCCCGCCTTTAGGGCACCATCGACGACAGATGATGTCAGCAGGGCGCGCTTAAGTTACTTCACAATCTAAGAAGGCTACAAGAGTGTTCTTCCCTCCAACGTAAGACCCACCGAAGAAGCTCCCCCGTGTGCTCACTGAGCGAGGAGGCTGCCCTGTAGCAAAAAATACTCTCGACAACAGAATTCCGTTGCGTACATATTTAAATAATCTCTTCAAGCCCGGTTGCTTGGGAGCAATGGAGCGCCCAGCTAACAGTATCATTGCTATGCTTTTCCTCTGTTTTGCGGCGACTTACACGCCATCGACAGCGCTATTGCCGGCGGTCGCGACCGGAACGACGGCAACGCAAGCCAGCGTGGAAGCTCTTCCTACTGCAGAGCCCACGCCCGAGTTTGTGAAGACACTCAAGGGCATCGTTGACGAATTTGTGACGAACCCGCGCAGCCCTCTGCGACAGAGACTGATCGCAGCCAAAGTTTCACCTGACTGCACCGTGGGACTCGTCAACTTGCTCCGTTCCATCAGCAACATGGAGCCTTGGGCATTCAGACGTAAGGCGCCTGCTTTGTGTTTCATACCGCTCCACCGGGAGCCTTCAGTTCCATGATTGTTGTGACTCGATCCAGTAACTGAGTGCGCCACTTCAGGCGTGGATTGTTGTTCCTGGTGACAGTCAAATTAGCATGAATACAAAAGACTAGCTTTATTCTGTTACTCATATTGTCAGACCTATTAAACAGCAAACTGGTTTTAGAAGACTTGGTACACTGCGCGTAAGGCCCAGGGCATGCGATGAAAGTTATATGTTATCCTCAAAAACATTGCGTATTCATTGCGCGTTTTTTACGACTGACGCTTACGGTTCGTCATGCACTTTTATTAGAATTCGAGGTATTAAAAAAATTAACAGAGACAGAAAGAAGCATTATGAGAGGTAATTTAAAGAGGTGGCACGAAAGAAACGGAACAAGGATGAGAATTCAGAAAATTCGGGTGCATATTTCAGCGTTCAAGTTGTCTTCACTTTTCTTTCCTCTGGTCCCATTTTGTTCGAACTGCAGTATTGAAGAGCCAAGATGAACCTACAGATAACGTCTAAATGCTGTGTTGATTAATACCGCTTGCTTCTTACAGAAATTCCGTTGCGAGCGTCCTTTTCATGTTCGCTATAAAACTAACGCTGTGCACTGTCGAAACTATATTATAGAAAATTTTACAGTCAGCGCTTGGTCTAATACCACTACCGCGGGAGTATGCACAAGGCCATGCTTTTCCAACTCCTTGGGATCGGGAATAGCTGAAGCGCATTTTCAGTCTGCATTCAATAAAAAAATAATTCATCTGTACACAAACGCCTTCATTCATACCGGGTCCAAACATACTCGCGCGGGGCACACGTAGAGCCTCCATTTAACATGCGTTCTGCTTCCATGCCCCACTTTATTATCAAAAGCTGGCAGATTATTTGCTTAGTTATTCTGTTAGGTCGGTCTTGAGTCTCGCCAAAAGTGAATGCAAGACTGATGTAATAACGCAGTGTTTCTGTCACACGCTCGGTCTACCAGAGCAGTTAAGATGGTTTCCACGCTGTAGGACAGACCATTACTGAACCCAAATCATGAGAGCAAAAGCTTCCCGCGTATTGTGCCTGAGACCGCTTTGCGTACGCTACGTGTCGTACGTAAAGAGGAATGTCACTCCTCGTCACATGCTATTGACCCCCTTTATACCTACCCGTAATCGAAAGCTGAGTGCAGTTGAGTACGGAACAAAGGTCATGTGTAACGAAGACATCCAAGTGTCACAAATGTTTCGTATAGTATACAGCGAACAGGGCCGGTGTCAAGGCTATAGATTGTACAGGCACATTTAGAGGTACTTTTGCAGTTCCTGGCAGCACGCGGAAGAATCTTGAGTGTTCTTGAATATTTAAGGAACGGGCATCTAATGTTTGCTGGGTATACATTGTAGTGCCGCAGCTGTACGGGATTTGAAGCGAGTCTGGTCTTGTGAGAATGCGGAGAAGGCCCAGACGACTGGTCAGGTTGTCGGCGGGAGGGAGGCGACACAGAGCAAGAAGCATCGAAGAGCTCTGGCCACAGAGAGCAGGAAGAGAAAAGAAATGGGGTCTGGGTGCAACATTTTTTCGCCACGTTGAACGCAATGAAAATTTAAAATTTTGATTCATTACAATGTTAAAATATTTCCGATGGTTAATACCGCAAGCGTATGCTGCAAATCTAGCACAGGTCACGCTTCTTCTAGAGCAAGAAAATAGCTACAGTAAACACAATTTTCCTAAAACCAAGACCTTTAACCCTTATTTATGCATATGTAGTACGACTAAATTTTCCTTCAGAGCTATCTGTAGCCCTTTAAGTATATTTTTATTTCAAATCGTTCTCATGAGTCCCCGGGCTTTCCAGGACAAGAAAAACAATAACACATTGAGCTCAAAAAAGCTGAGGGGTTAAAAATTGCAGGAAAAGCTAGTTAATTCGAACCGCCAGGGGAGGCCATCTCAGTTCATTTTTTTTTTATTTAAAACACCTTACAGGCCCCTGTTCAGGTCATTGAGCATTGAGTAGGAAGGGGGGGGGGGGGTAACAAAGGAAGGAGTTACATACCATTCCTCACAAAATCACAAGTTAAAAAAACACATCAGAACAACTTATGAGGACAAGGTTTGCAATACACGTGTCAGTTCGAAAACAATAAGAAAAAAAAGGAAAAGTCAATAGCAAATCGCACACACATAAACTGCGCACAATTATTGCAAGTATACTGAACACTAACACGCTAGTACGTAAACTAGACAACAACCAAAGATACCCAAATATGCGCAGACGAAGTGCACCAATCAGTTTCTGTAGTCTTGAGTATGCACAACGGAAAGAGCATAGGAAAAAAACGCAGAACATAAAAAAGACATTTCCAAAGACATTTCGCGTGCGTAAAAAAGACATTTCCAGCATGAAATGTTCGTACTCAGGCACAAAATGCGACACTGGGAAAAAATATAGAAAAAAAAAAGAAATCACGTGCTATGACAGGTTGTTTTGGTCTTCCAGCAAAAAAAAATCGGAAGTTTAAAAGAGGGATACAGGACATGGCAGAAGAAAAAAAAATGTGAAAATAGTGGTAAGACGTTATTGCAAAAAGAGAGTGAGCAGTAATTGACGGAAAGTATGGTTGTCTGATACTGATGCGATATTGTCTGGAAGACCATTCCACAAACGTATGGCGCGAGGAAGAGCAGATGAGTTGAGCGAATCAGTTGAGCCATATAACCGCGTTAAACTGAGGAGACTATGCAACGTACGTGAAGTAACGGAAGCAACATCAAGGTGAAGTGGGGTTGGTCTATTATACGTATTTGTGAAAGAGGCAGAGAAAGAAAATGTCGCGGCGAGTGCTGAGTGGTTGAAGTGAAAGGTTGTGCTCAATTTGAGTTATGCTGCTGTAATAGTCATTAGTTCGAATTAATGAAAGTTCGAACTAATGAAAGTGAACAATAATAACAGTACATTCCAATGGCGGAACCAGTAGGGCATTTCAACACTCTGATGCTTAAAAATACCATGATTGCGGCCTGTCTGTTGTCCCTTAAGGCGACAGCCAGCACTTTTTTGCTCTATCAAACGAACGTTACGGTAGGCCTCGTGTTCCCCTTCTTCAAAACGGAAGAAGAGGCCGTCTGCGCCCCATACGGCCATGACTTCTGAGCGCACGACGGCAGTAAGCTTTGACCTTGTCCTCCTTTTCGTCATTGGCAGCGAAAGGCTCTGCACCTCCGACCTGAGAAATGATGTCCTCATCTGTCAGCTCACGACGCACACCACTGTATTCACTTCCTCATCGGCGTCGTTCTCGAAGATAGCGTCTTCGAAAACCTCCGCCATGTGGGACTTAAACGGGCTTTACCTTATTTAACCTTCTCCGGTCTATGCAGCTTCGTGTGTAAACAGTGGATTCATTTTTCTAGCCGTGTGCCAAGAGCACGGCGGCGCGCAGTTCGAATTATCCGTACCGGAACCTACTCAGGTTAGAATTAACCGGCTTCTTTATACATGGACTTCTTAGGAGACTCGCCCGGACCACATCGAACAATTAAAATATCCATAAATTCGAATGATTTAAGTTTGAATTAACAAGCTGTCACCACATTGCATCTTACGTGCCGGGATTTCGTATTCTACAAACGCGTGGATTGCATTGCTATATTTCTTAAACGAAGTATTGTCCATCCTGCAACAGATCTTATGAACTCTATTAAAGAAGCTCGACAAGGGTGTGGAAATCCCGGGATAGGGTGACAAGATTGTTCTTATATGACGTCGTTTCTATTGGACTACCGTGTTTAGCCGTCGTTCATTTATTTCAGACAAAAAGGCTGGCGTATTGCCCACATGATTTCAACCGTAAGGTAGACGTGCGCACCTGATGGAGTCATGCCTGGCTGCGTCTAATTTGTTATGCGTAACGACGACGAGTAATCAAGGCAGCTTTCCACCCACGTAGGAAGTCGGAATGATGTTTCCCCTCGTGCGCCCGTCTGGTTCGCTTCCTGACTAAGCTCCTGGCGTAGAGTATTGCACGCGACGGCATAGATAAGTATTCGAATGCTTTTGGTCATTCCATTAGAATGCGTGCGAGAAACAGTTTTTACTTGCACGCCTGAATGTGTGTTTAGAAACAAGCTTTCTTAATGCTTACCGTTCCTTGGTTGGTAGCTTGGGGTTTGGAGGGGGTGGGTTAATTTTTCAACATCGGTTTTTGTGCCGCGGTGGTTTTTTCCTGGGGTGAAGTACAATTAACGCCGTCTACGTTCCTTCTGAAATAGCGAGCCTTAAGGCGAAGTATATGAAGGAAACACCTTTTCAAACTACTATACCACTAGTGATACGGTGCATACATGCCAACCTTTTTTTAGCACCCAGGTATGGTTGGACAAGCAACAAAATTACATAAACACAATTAGATCGTTCATTTCATTAAAAAAGAACTCTTGAGTTGTTTTTTACGAAAATAAATTAAATACCAAGATTAAACAACGCGTCCAGGAGAGGTGACATGAAAGTAGAACAAAAAGAAAAAAGAAAAACACGATGCTTCGCGATTGCGCGAACGGAGCAGCACACAACAAAACAAAACTAAAAGAAAAATATTCTCTCTCTCGCTATCAGCTTGCACTGCTCGAGGACAAGCGCGTTCGGCTGTTTTAAACCCCACAGACCTCGTCACCTCAGACTGGTTGACTGGAAAAAAGAATCACGACGAAGAAGGTTCAACTTCTAATGCTGCGTGCAATATGTCAGTACCCAAATAAATACTTTCGGAGTAATAGCTTATCACATATTTGTTGTCATTGATTAATTTCATGCACAATTTATTTTAACTACATTCTGTTTTATATAAACGGCGTTTTTCAGCTACATTCGAGCACTGTTTCATTTCGAATGGTGGGGCTGCGTCAGCGAAGCTCGCTCCAATTTTTCAATTCACCTCAAATTTTCTAAAAATTACGGAAATGAGAAATACGAAAAGATAGGTAAGCTCTTCTTTTCTCAGTTAGCCTGCATGCGAAAAAATACGTTCTAGAGCTCTGAACTGAGTCTATAGTAATTTATACCTATATTGTAAATAAAGGTAAGCTATCCACTTGAAAGCACACTTAGCTTCCTAACTAAGTCGTTTAGCTTGCGCCCTGGCAGTGTTCGCGAGACATTGCAGTGACGCGAAACCAAAGGCGCACACATCATTTTTTGAACCAAATTCAGAACCCAACAGTAAGGCAGGACCCCAATTTAGAACTGATGATGTCGCGCGGTAATAAGGTATTGCGTAAAAAAAAACTTTCTGGAAGGAGAGGGCAACGACCTACTACAATCGCGCTGACCTTACCTTCGTGTAACTACTGTAATTGTGGGTGCGAACAAAAGTTAACGAAGCACCAAACTGCCTGCCTAAGCCACTGCGTATCATAGGTAGCAAACAGAATCTGTCATTATATAGGGAACTCTTTGAGGATTGAAGAGTTGACGGCGTCCTAGAAGCCTCCCTGGGCCGCCACTTGGGAGAGTAATGCACTAAAAGCGGTCAGCAAGCGCATCGCCCAGTCTACATCGTAAAGCGCATTAGGTACCCCGCAGCACAGTTCGAGAAATTTAACCCTGAAAAAAATCTTGCAAGTGCACCTTGCGGTTTTTAAGGGGTTAGCGGTTAATGCTGCGCGGGTGCTTTGTATAGGAGTGCCTGCGAATCTGGTTAGCACTCAAAAAATGATGCAGGATTTGTTTACATGCACAAAATAACACGGAAAACGAGCTGGAATACAGTCGCTCCTGTAGCTCAAACGGTACTCCATTGGAAGCGCTATCCCAAGTTGGCGGGTTCGGATCCCTGACTGAGCTCACATTTATCTCAATTTCCTTTCCTTACTACCATTTTAAAATTCCCATTGTCACATAAAAAGGGGACTAACTACCTTTGCTTACTTTGCTTGGTGTTCTTAACTATTGGCTTTCTGTTCTATGTTAATTCGACGAGCGGCTCATTTCCAATTCGGATGAGCTACACGTCGAGCGAGCGCTTCGGTTCTCATAATCTTGGTGCCACAGCTAGCATAGGAGTCCTCCAGGACAGTCGACTACAACTGACATAGACGCTCCCCTTACTGAGCACGGATCGGTCTTTGCGGCGCTGGATACCACTACTGAAAAAAACTCAGGATATACTTGCATACAGATTAATTACACAGTACATTTGGGGAAACACAGGCGCTCCCGTAGCTCAGTTAATGCAGCCTGAGACGCGTTATCTAAGGTTGTAGGTACGTGCAGTGTTCAACAGAACTTACACCTAAAGAGAGGGTTCATAGGTCATGGAAACTTCGACTTTCTAAGCGTATGGTGCTGGAAACTCCTATGGAGTTTTCGCACCTCATAGCCGACGTGTAGCTTCGGCACGCAAAACAACCCCCGAATTTGAGTTTGAATAATGTGAAGGCGGAAGCCTACAGGCTTCCGCCTATACATAGTTATACGTTATACGTATAACATAGTTATACGTTATATACGTTTATACATATATACATAGTTACACGTTAAGCTTTTTTTTTATTGCGTAAGTTTGCTATTCGGCATAAAGGAAAACTAAGTGTACAGATACACTCCGGATTCTCGTTGGAATCTGAGCAGGCCGCCATGATGTGGACCTTGTATCCACGCCATGACGTCTGGCGGACGACCGGGGTTCAGGCCGCAGGAGGCGATGTGCACAAGGCGTAGGCTTCGCAGGGCAGGGCAGCTCCACGCCGAGTGCTCCGCTGTAGCCTGCTCAACAGGAGCGGGACAGAAAGGACACGTCGAGTCGAACGCCGTTGAGCCTCCTGTTGAACTTTGCGGCCCCACCCGTAAGCGCTTGACCAGCCCCCTGAACAGCACCCTCTGAGCCTTGTTCCGTTCACTCGCCACCGCCAGGAGCCTCGTGATGATCTCAGTCGGCACCTTCCCCTCTCAATGCGGCTCGTAGTGCACGTTTGGCAGCGGTAAACCCCCCTCCGGTATGGCGCCCAATCACCCTTTTCAAAGCGCTCCTCCGGCACTTCAATGGGAATGTCCTTGCCCTTTCCCGGCACGCGATCCCCAGCTCCGGTCTAATTTTCTGTGCGATGACCACACAACGGTTTTTTGTACCTTATATGTTCCATGACGCCTTTTCATGCCGGCGTAGCGTGTGGGTGGGGACGTAGTGCGGGCGGGCTTCACCGGGGACTCCTAATGCTGTGTCATGACGTACCGTCGCTTCGCTTCAGTCCGTTATTTTCGATGTCTAATTTTTATTTTCCTTTTTAGCTTCACGACAAAACAGATACGATTCAAGGCTACGCCCGCGTGCATTTTAGAAAGCCAGAGTGGATGTGTCGCGTCAAGAGATAATTTGCGTAGAAGGAAGTGGCTCCTGAATACTGTTGACAGCTGCCGGCAGGACCATGAGGATTGTGATGCTGACGCCCCTTCGAACAAAGGCCCCCGCCGAGAGAACGTATTTAGCGAGTCTCTGGAGGCTTAGTGAGCTTCGACAACACGGAACACGTCGGCAATCAGAGAATCCCTGTCAGGCCTTGCGGTGTCGAATAAAGACCGCGATTTTGTCAGCTACAGACAAAAGCGCTAAGAGCATAAAACTTGAGAAAATGGTCTGGGAGATAGTTTCGCTGATGCCTCGTCCTTTTCATAGTAGGTGTTATAATGGCTACTTTTTTTATAGCACCGTAATACCCTTTGAAAGCGTTTCTTTCCGAGCGATCCGCATGCGTGCTCTCGAGATCCGTTTGACGTCGAGATCTGTCCTCTGAAATGAGCTATCCAGTTTTTTTCCCTACCTATGACAAAGCCGACTAGTTTGAATCCAGATTATATGACAATATAGCATTAGAATTGTTATTTTGTGACGGAAATGGCTTTCAGAACGTTTGCACTTTCTGCAGAAAGCTGCAAAACGGTTTGCCCGCAGGAGTAGTTCCTTTCCGAAATGAGCGTTGGATCGCGCCGAATCTGTATTTCAGCTTCGGTGTTCATTGCAGGTAGGTGCCCGGTGGTTTATACCACTCACAGAATTATTAAGTGAGAGTTGCTATGTTTCGCCTTCATAATCCGGCCGCTGCGACGAGGATTCCAACCCACGACATCTGTCTTCCTTCCTGACGGCAAAATATCAGCCTCCCCATTAGCCTGGCGGGCATGCGTGTTGCAGTGGCGCTTGTTGTGCACACCCTCGCGCATTTCACGTCTGCCTGTGGTAGCTTGTTTTCACAGTTCCGATAGCCATGTCGCTGTATCAATTCCGTGTGTATTTTTGTTCATTCATGCTACAGGCAATGGGAGCTGCTTAGTCGTTATTATAGCATTCTCATTCCAGTAGTCTACACTGAGTGGTTGCGGCAATACTACGCTTCCGGCTTAAAATACAGATTGAATGAGAAAGAGCGCATACGGAACGGGAGTGAAGGAATAATTGGCTTCAGCGTGTAACTTGAATATGAAGTCCTAGAGTACAGTCCTAGAGTACTTGGGACAGGGTGCGCAAAATAGAGTACGTTAAACTTCCTCGAATAGTGGACCCTTAAAACAGGTTCTCACTGCTGAGGTTTGCGTATCGTACTCGTAGCAATAGATTACCAAAAAAAATCCACTACGTAGAAGAAAAGTTTGACGTTCTCTTTTTTTGTTTACGCTTGAGCGGGACCAACAAACTGCCTGATAAAATGTTATTTTACCATAGTGATTGTTTTATTCCAGAATACTT